>NC_091509.1:14477398-14783648 GCF_947461875.1 Haliaeetus albicilla | reverse complement strand
AGGAGTGGGGCGCGCGGAGCTCGTTAGACACGGCTGGTCTGTTTACATCAGCTGGAGTTGGCGCACACTCAGCTTCCCTTCACGTGAAGGAGGGGTGTTTGAGAGCTGACCAGCCAAGGCGATTTGTCCCTACGGCTGATGCAGAAAGGCTGCAACGGACACTCCCCTTTCTCCCCCTTCACCCACGCATTTATTTTCTAGCATTTAAAACACTGCCGAGGTTTGGCCTGGCTGGCCACCGAGTGAGCGTGGAGGGTGAGACTCGCCCCGCTCCCTCCTGCCCGGCAGCTCTGGAGCCAGTTTGGCTCTCAGCCACCGCAGGCTCCTTCCCGCTCACGTGGCAAAGCGGAGCAGCGTCCCGAAGGGACCGAGCGGCAGGAACGCTGCGCTCCGGCGGGGGGACAGGACGGGGACCCCGCTGGGCTGCAGCCGCCTTCCTCAACCAGCAACGGGCTGCGCTCCCCACCTGAGGACCCGCTCCCAGCGAGGGTAAAGGGGCGAGCCTGGCTGGCAGGGAAGGCGACCCGAACCCATGGGAGCTGTGCGGCCCCCGAGCCGTGCTTGCGACCCCCCAAATAGGGGACTGGGCTATGTGGAGTAGAGGACGCGGCTTGTGTTATTGCAACTCAGGTATCGGCACATCCCCTGGCCGCGTATTCAGCCAGGCCAGCGGCCAGCTCTTCTGGGGTTATATATAAACTTCCTTTTGGAATTTTACCGGCCAAATTCTTCAGTGTAGTGGGGATGCGGCACACACCGGCGATCCCCGAGGCTGCGGCACATGGGGGTGCTGAGCCAAGAGGTTGGATACTGAGGGACGCGGAGAGCCGAGGTGGTCTCGGCGGAGCATCCCTGACAGCCTGAGGCTCCCTCTGCGGATCCGCCAGACCCTTGGCGTCGTTCCCCTTCCAAACGGAGCGCTGAGCTCCTGTTTGCCTGGCGGCCTCTTCTTTCCTTCTTACAGCTCCGCTGTGAAATCGGCTTTTCATCCATCTCCACGCACCGTCAGCTGGGAGCTACGTCTTCGGTGCCCGGCCACGCTGCCGGCTCTCCTGCGGGGTTGGCAGCGATGGCTCCCGGGGGCTACGGGACACGCCGGGGCTTCCAGAGGAACCTTTCTGGGGAGAAGCGGAGCGGCGTGCTCGCTGTCCCGGAGAAAAGGCCGGGAGAGGCTTGTTAGGAATAAAAAAAGGCAGTGTGTGAATTCGACGGGTCATAGGCAGCGCAAGCTGCCGTTGAAATGCGTGTACCTCGTGTGCGTTTACAGCCGGGGGCCGGGCCCTCGTGTCCCGCGGCCCTAGGAATTAGGGGGCAAACACGGAGGACGTCAGTGAGCGACATCCCATCGGCCGGAGATCAGTCAAACCCCCTCGGGCTGGGGGTCCCGCCGGGCTCCGGACACGGGAGGGGGTTTCCCCAGGAGGGGTTTATTTATTTCCCCGTGGACACGCACCGAGTCCCTTCCCGCACCTTCCACTGCGGACCAAACCGCCCGCCGCCGCCCGCTCCGTTACCGCGGGGTCCCCGAGGTCCCTCGGCTCCGGGTTGCAGCGTGCAGCAACACCCCCGCGGCACCCGTTGCTCCCCCAGCCCCCCGGTTCACACCACCCACCCCCGTCCCGTCCCCGTCCCAGTCCCACGCCGTGTTTCTGCAGCAACGGAACCCCGACCCGGAGCAGGGCCTCTCCCAGCCGGCGGTGAAAGACCACGGCGGCCGAACCTGCCCCCCCAGCGCGGAGGGGAGGAACGGGACGGCACCGGCACCGGCACCGACACCGGCACCGGGACCGGGTGCGGACCCTTTAAGCACAACCCCCCCCCCAACTCCTCCGCCGCCACCCGCGCAGCCGGGCGTTGCATCAGGCACGTGCGCGCCGCCGGCCGGCCGGCCGGCCCGCGGGGGCGCGCCCCGCCCTTCCCCCCGCCCTTCCCTTTCCCTCCCCTCGGCCGGCAGCGCGCGCGCGCGCCCGCGCGCGCGGGCCGGGACCGGGGCGCGGGCGCGGCGCGCGCGCCCCCGCCGGCCAAGTCGCGTGGTCCCCGCGCGCGTCTCCATATTGCGGCGGCAACGCGTTGGGGGGGGGGGAGGGAGGGGGGGCGGGGCGGGTGAAGCGGCTACGGCGGCGGGCGGCGGCGGGGCTCGGGGGCGCCGCGTGCTGAGGGGAGTTCCCCGGCGGGAGGCGGGGGCGCGCAGATGGCGACGCAGGTGGAGGCGCTGCTGCCCGGCGCCCCGCTGCTGCCCGCCGAGGAGCGCGCCCTGGTGCTGAAGCCGCCGCAGGACGGCGGCCGGGAGAAGGGCGAGCCGCCCATGGGCCCCGACGGCGGCCCCGCGGCGCCGAGGCCGCCCAGCGCCAAGCAGCAGAAGGAGGAGAGCAACAACCAGGAGAAGGAGAGCCTGCTGAGGGCCGGCGGCGAGGCGGAGGACGGCGGCGAGGCGGGAGGAGCGGGGCGCCGGGAGTTCATCGAGGCCCCGCCGCCCAAGGTGAACCCCTGGACGAAGAACGCCCCCGCCGCCGCGCCGGCGGTGAACGGGCAGTCGCCTCCAGGTGGGTGCCGGCGGTTGGAGCGAGGTCGGGGGGGTGAGGTGGTGGTGGTGGTGGTGGTGGTGGTGGTGGAGGAGGCGGGGGGGGGGGGGTCGGTTGCGCCGCCGACCGCGCCCCGGCCGGCCGCGCCATGCGGCACGGCGTGGGGACGGCGCCGCGCCTGCGGCCTGCCGGGGAGCGGGGCCGCGGCCGGCGTGAGGGGAGCGCGGCGGCGGGAGGACGAGGAGGAGGAGATGGAGGACGGCGGGTGGCGTGGTGGGGGGGCGAGGCGGAGGGAGGGGGGGGGATCGTTAGAAGTAGGAAGCGGCGACGCCGTCCGTGGCCATGAGGCGGGGAGCGCGTGTGCGGGGGAGGGGAGCGCGGCCCGGCCCGGGCAGCGGCCATGAGGCGGCGGCGGGGAACGGACGGACACGCTGAGGGCCCGGCGGCGGTGGCGGGCGCTCGGCGCTCGGCGGCCCAAGGCCCTGCGGCCCTGGCGGCGGGCACGCGGCGGCCGCCCCGCTGCGAGCTTCCCCCCCCCCCCCCCGCCCCCCCCAGCTCCCAGCATTCCGCCGCAGCGCAGCGCAGGCAACGTGGTCGCTTCTCCGGGCGCCGCCAGCGTGCGGCTTCCCCCGGGACCGCGGCCCGGCCCCCGCCGCTCCCCCCACTTTCCTTCTCCTCCCCGGGGCGGGGTGGGGGGGCCCTTTCCCGGCCGGCGGCCTGGCGTTGCCCACGTGTGCGGCGGTGGCGGCGGCTTTCCCCCCCCCCTCCCCGGTGCGCAGGCCGCGCCGCCTTTCTCTGCCGACTCATGGCGGCGGGGCCGGGGGGCTGCGGCGGACGAGGGCGGCTCTGCCCCTGCAGGCTTGCAGCCGTGGGGAGAGGTTGTCAGCAGCGAAGAGTGCTCGGCTTAGAGGGGGGGCGGTATAGAGGGGGGTCCCCAAAAGGGAGTCGCGTGGGGAAGCGGAGGGGCGACGCTGTCCAAAATCGCGTTTGTAACCCGCTGCTGTCGTCAGCAAAGGCTGAAATTGCAGAACACACGTTTTCCTCGGAAGTGGGGATAGGTGCTGCTTCTTACCAGGAGGGCATCGCTTATACCTGCTTCAGGTGAATCCGTAGTAAGAGGAAAACACGGAAGTTTGCACTAAGCGTCTTGTTTGGGAAAGACTCTTTTAATTTTTCCGGCCTGTCTCTCTTAACTCTAAAATTGCACCGCCAGATATGACATCAGATTCCCAGTTACTGTATGTGCTAGTGTTTTGCAAGATCTGTTACTGCCTAGCATGATGATTCATCAGAGGGATTGATCTTTGGAAGATGGACAGCTCTGCAATTTCCACCTGGAAAGCTGTCATCTTAATGGGGAGTATAGAGGAGAAGTTAACTGTGGCAGGTAAAAGTCCACATTCAGATTGTTTGGTGGTTTGTCGTTGTACACACCAACATAAGCAAAGCATAACGAAATCCAGGGCAGCGTTGCCATCTGCATTTGCCTCTTGCGGTATGACGTAAAACCGGTCACATCGCTCCTTCGTGCAAAAGCTGCACTCCGTTGTGCTGCCTTCTCAGGTAACAGTCCCTAGAAATGAACCAGAAGACGCAAAATGCAAGATTGAACGTTCCGGTTTGAGGCTCGTGTCTAAGGCCTGTCCAGGTTCATTACCGGGCCCATCGCAAAGGTGGGTGACTCGTCAAAGTGAGCAGACATGAGGCAGTCTGGCCAACACAAGGAGGGGGCCCTTGTGACTCCTGAGATGATTTTTTGAGGGAGAGAGTGTGTCAGTAGTGTGTCCACCCTATGGTAGGGTAAGGGATTAGTGCTGCAACACTCAGAATTTTCTTGGGCCCAGCACAATTGTCCCGGTGTTCCCAAAGGTGTTTAAATAATGGAATTGGTTAGTGGTGCGTTTTGGGATGCTTGGCAGGAGTGACTGGTTCCTGCAGTGCCCCAGACACTGCTGTTTGGCTCTCCTCTCTTGGGGCATTGTTTCTTTTGCTGCCTGTTTGTTAGCAGAAGAGAAACCGTGTAAAATAAACGTGGCTGGCAAACTCCCACAAGAGGCAGGCTGGCAGCTGACATTGCCTGGTGGCCCTTCGCCCAAGTACCTTCTTGTAGAGTTTGCAGGCTCCTGTTGGTCTTTGCTGTTTTGGGTGGAGGATTTCTTTCGGCAGGTGCTTACAAAAAAAAACATCTGGAGCATGAGTTTGTGTGAGAGATGGTGCAGGTGAGGTGCGTTGTCATGTTGCAGTGACCTCCAGGAGGGTCGCCTAAGGAACATGACTCCTCTGTGCACTTTGAAGCAGACTGAGAGCTTTTAAACTGTGGCAAGTCACTGCTGGATGTTTTTAGTTTTTCAGCAGAGCTTAGAAAAAAAAAACGGCTCACGATCCAGTGGTGTTCCCAGAGCAGTGCTTGTGTGCTGCAGATACTAAATGTTTCCAGCCCTGATCCTGCCAGAGGTAGTGAGGAGACCAAGAAGCCTAGTAAGGACAGCTCTGTAAAGATAAAGGGAACCCTCTATGACTTGTTTTACAGGCTTTGAAAGCCCTAATTTTTTATAATGATTATATTAATTATAGACCCATAGAGCAGATTTAATGGACAAGACCTACTCCTTAGGTGTTCACCCATTCTGTAATGCTCTGTGTTGGGATTGGTGCTTAGAAAAGTAAAGGCATTGACCTCTGGCTTACGGAAACAGCCACCTTCAAGATCTTTGTGAGTTTCTGCTGTCTGTGTCAGAATATGGATAGGGAAGAGCTTAACAAATCCGCCTCTGGTTGTTTTGATCGGTCTGACTCGCTGCAGCTGGGAAAGTTGAATGCGTTGGGGGGCTGATGTAGGGACTGAAGGACAGTGTCCTTTCTTGATGGATTAGGACTTATCTTCAGAAGTTGGTGTCTTGCCTACCTGCCAGAGCATTTTTACACTCAAGGGTGGCAGTGAGATTTGTAATAGGGTGTTTGAGTAAATGTTTCTGCTTTTTCAGGAAGGAGGACTATCGAAGCAAAGCCTCTCCTTGCTTCTTAACCCCTCCTCCCAAAAGCACAACGGCGTGGCAGTAAGTGGAGCAACCATTAGATCGAGTTAGACAACAGCGATACTGCTGATGCTGTAAGCCAAGGCTGAGGCTCAGCTGGAGTGGCACACCAGAAAATTTTCCTGGTGTCTTGACAAGATGCGTGTTACATTTCTATTGGTGTGCATTCCAAAGTCAGGATACAAGAGAGCAGGGAGGATCCTTTGAGTCCTGAGATAACACGTGGTCCTGTCCTATGTGGCGAGGCTTGTACTTGACACAGCTTACTGCTTGTGAGGGACGCTGGCAGAGCTGGTAATGATGCCTTGTTTTTACTCTCTAATGATCTAGTAACGAGGTCTGTGTGACTGTCCCCTCGTTATTATGCGTTCTCTTCTTATCATGTAAATAAATGCAGCCAGCAGCCTGACTGGTGAAGGCATGATGGTAGTGTGTGTGTCTGCTGTAGTGAAGGGAACGTTTTCTGGCAAAAACAGCTTTGCACTTTTGGCCATAAACCAAATTCAAAGTATTTTCTCAAATTCTTCTATAGAGGAGAAGTGTGGCTTGCAGTTGAGACAGCTCGACCTTCTGGAACATGTTGTACTCCGCTGTGCCCTGCACCAGGGCTGGTGCTGATGCAAGCATTGGTGCAGACAGGTGTTAACAGCACCCCATTTTGAAAACCTGCTGGATTTATTTCAAGCAATGTTGCATCAAGGCACTTGGCACTTCTTAATTTTTAAAGCCATTTACATCTTGGAAGTAAGAACGCACAGGATTTAATGCCTGGCACTGCAATTGCCAAGCTTTGCCTGCACTAACTTTTATGCGGGTTTTCATTCTTGTTGCAAACGCTCAGCCAGGAGAAAGCGGCGTATTTCCTAGTGGAGATGCAGGTGGTGTTTCTTGAGTAGAGTTTCTTGCTTGCTCTTTGGCAGATGCACTGGGCAAATAAGCAGTACTTTCCAGAAGGCACACCTTAGTTGCTAGCAGCAAGCATCAGAGGTTAGCTGACTATTGTTCAGAGAGAGCACGTGTTGCTTTATGCCAGAGCAGAGCCTGGGTTGGCTACGGGTACTGAGGAGAAGGCAGGGGAAGATTCATTAGCTTCTCACCCCTTGCTGACTAACTCCCCATAGGGCTTTCCTTGAAACCAGCCTCCGGTGCAGGCGATAAAATGCATGGGAAGCTTATTTTACCTTTGGCATTTCTTTCCGTTCCGAGTAGATGCAGGCATCTGCCTGCTTGGGTATCCAGCTCAGTAGTGCTGCACACACCTATTTCCAAAGTGTTGGGCAATTCTCGCTCTGTCGCGGCACGTTAATTGTGGAGCTCTCCTGGCTGTTTGTTGCAACAGAGCTGCTATCGCAGCAGGAGTCCTCCCCCCTTGCCCCGCCCCAAGTTTCCTCTCTGAAATACTGTTTTGTTCTGATCCCACAACTTCACGTTTGAGTAACTCTTCCCGTCTTGTTGGGGAGAATGAGGGTAACTGGAACTCACTGCTCCAAAAAAAGGTGAAGCTTAGCGTTTTCCCTCCCCCACATACCTTTGCCCTTCAGCTTTGTGCTGGACCTTTGCCCTGTTCTGCACTGTTTGTTTCGGGAAGGCTGGGGAATGCGGTGCAGCTCCTGAGAGCTGACTCACTGGCCCTGGTTGTCGGGCTTCAGCGCTTGCTTCTGCTGCGACCTCCAGTTCCAGATTGCCAGGTCCGAGGCGTCACTGGAGGGTTCTCGCCAACTACCTCCTTACCCTCACAACTCTTCTTTTAAGCTGTTTATTGCCTGTGGTGCCATGGGGTTTCCACTGGGATTGCATCTGGGATCACTGGATTGGGTAGCAGAAGGACTCGGGTCAGATGTGAAGACAAAGCAAGTGCAAAAAGCAGGGCTGAGAATGGGGGCACTGGGGCTGCAATGCTCTGCTCTCCCTTCCAAATTATGACACCTGATCCTTTTGCTGTGCTCAAATAGTGTGAAATTATGCTCAGGGGAACGCCAAATGCCAGTTTGGATAGAGTTAGGTTGCTGTTTGCATACATGAAACTACTTTGTAATGAATCTCCCAACACCACCTCAGTGGTAGTGCTTGTTTGGCTAAATAAGGAATGGGCATTTTAGTAGAAAGCTGGGCTATCTAGACCAGGTTGAATGTTTTAATCCTTGCAGTTACTATGGCTGCAAACAGCAAGGGTTTAAAAAAAAAATTCATCTTAATGAAAACTTAAATACGCTTGAATACTGCCAGGGGATTGTGGTGTCCTTTATGGTGTTGCGCCTCTCGGAGGAGCTCTGCTCTCATCTCAGTAACCAGGTAAGCAGAGGTATGGTCGCCTTGCTGTAGATCCAGCAGATAACCGATAGGAGAGCTGGGAGGGCTTTTTGCTCTGCTCTTACCGTAAGTCCAGTTGGGAGTGATGAGCTTTGTTCATTCCCAGCCACGATACACGTTTACGTTATGGTCTTTAAAATATTATTTATCCTCTGGTTGTTTTGGCATTGGAACCTTTGCTGAATTCCTACCAAGGGCTTAAGTCTCCACACTGCTGGCTTTGTCAAATCCCTGGCTTGCTGTGCACAGAGGGAGCTGAAGGACAGAGGTGGTGCAACTTTGGTGATACCTGCTGGGCTCTCTCATGGTGATAATGCCGTCTAGGTGGAGCTTTGCATGGGCAAGGAGTTGTCTCCTGGGGCTGGGTAAAGCTCTGGGTACCCTGTGTGGATGTGTGGTCTCTGGCATGGCCAGCTCTGCATTTGTCCCTTCCTTCGCTTGAGGCTGGACTTCAGTTCCAAACTCACTCTGCGGGTCCAGGTGCTTGTTAGTGATCTCTGAGTGGAGTTCGGAGACTTTCCTCCTTGCATTGAAATAACTGGCTAATCTGAACATCTAGTAGCAAATGATACAGCTGCATGACTTGAGCTGGTCAAAGGAGAGGTAAAAGAAAGGCTTCGAAGAAGTTAGTGCAGTGCTGCAAGAACTTAAATCAGCCACTGGTGTATTTAGGCAACAATAATTGGCGACCAGAACAAATGGGAACTGAATGTGGCCTTGAATAAATCAACTACCAGACTTCTTTGTGGGGAGAGTCCTGAGTCAGGGTCGGTCTGGATTGCTTGGCTGAGAGAAGTGGGTGCACATGTGAAGGTCCTGCAGCCATGGAGTAAAAACTGGCACAAGGCATTTGGTGAAAATAGGTTTGCTGGTGGCAATCTTCATACTGTGCAAGATACACATTTTTGGGGGGAAGGGTTGTGGAAACCGTGGTCAAGTCAAGTGTCAACATGTCTCTAAACAGAGGCTCATCCTGTAATTGCAGGTTCCCAGAAGGTCCTCTTAACTGAACTTTCCTCTATCAGAGCATGCATTTGTGCTACAGTCTGTGGGGCTTCTGTGGACAGGCCTGGGTGGATTGCCTTTTCTGAGCAAATTGGCCCATGATGTGTTGTAGCCCTGCTGGTTTTGGTATTGCACTGGGCTGCCAGAGCCAACCTTAGCAAGTCATCCAGCCCAGCTTCAGTGTGACACTCGCTATGGATTTTGCCAGGGTCAAGAGCATTTCCTGCGGCATTAAAGCTATGTGTGCTGGGGGATATTCCGCTGTGACGTGCAAGGAGAGGGAGGAAGGGCTGTGAACTGGCTGATTTAATACCTGCATTATCAGTGGTTTACCTTCAGTGTCCTTCTGGAGCAAAGCTGACTTAGGAGCAGCAGCTTGCCTTGACACTCCATGGGTTATAGCAGTGTACAGGAACGCGCAGCAGGCTTCAATGCTCTGCTACTGTTGTGATTTTATTTTTCTTTTTTTGGTTTTGAGTCACCCTGTTCCTTTACATGGTCACAAGTCGGAAGGATTGGTAGAGATCTCTGCTGCAGATAGCTTGGGGCTGATGGTGTGTGGGAGGTGACCACGGTGGCCCTGGCTGGGTTGGATGCTCTAGCATGACGGGTGAGGTGGAAGCCTCCATTTGCTATAGAAATAGGCAATGGAGGTGGCTGTTGGTGTGATTTGAGGTCTGTCGGTGCCGCTCAGTCACCAGAGGTGACACAGGCACCCTTTCTTCGCTTGATCTAGAATATGGCACTCCAGTTCCCTCCGGAGCGTGCATGGCATGCACAACGTGCTGGCGGGCACAGCTTGCCCCCACCTGTGCTCCTGGCGGCCAGGCACCCCTTGAAGTGGCTGGAAGCAGGTCTGCAACCTGCTGCATTAGCAGGCAGAGCTGACCCTTGAGCTGGCCGCACGCCCGCAGGTGCTTCTCTCCGCTCGCGACTTGCTCCCCAAAGTGGCCCTGGCCTCCAAAGGGGCTCAGGAGAGGCATCCCTGCCCCACGAGGAAGGTGGTGAAGGAGAAGCATCTCTGGTGCTCCACAGCGTTATGTGTTTGGTCTCTGGCAGGCTCTGCAGAGATCCCTTGGTGATGGTGAGAGTGGCAGCTGGGGGGGGGGGGCAATGGGGAGAAACAGGGGCTCGGATGGGGCTTGTGAACCTCACGTGTCCTTGACACACGAGCCAGAGTTAAATGGTGATTGGAAAGCTGGGCGGAGGGGGGGGCGCGGAAATGTGCTGCATGTCCTTCCCGCTGGGCAGCGGTGCAGCCGGAGGGGCTGTGTAAGCCTGGGAGGGCAACACGAACGTGGGAGCCTGGTGCTGCTCCGCTCTTCCCTACCCAGGTATGGGGGTGCAGCCCCGGAGGCCGGGGGGGTGGTGGGAGGAAGCAGAGTCCATCCCGAGAACACTGCTGAGCACGTTTTTCCAGCTGAGCGGCAGCGTGTGCCGCGCTCCTGCAGAGTGACTCTGCAGTCTGCAGGGCATGGCTGCGCACTGGAAGGGATCCGCCGGCGAGAGGGAGGGCGCGGGGGGGGGCTGCTTACCTCTTCTCCTTTCCTGGTAGTCATTTGACTTCTTTGATTCAGCTGCTGGATGCATGTGTGGAGAGGACAGAGGGTTTTCAGGGCTAGATAAGTTAGGTTTTAAGAAGTCTGAAACACAGAAGAGAGGTGAGTTTTTCCTGACTAAATATGTGGGGAAACAAGTATGAAATGGGAAAAGCCACAAAAATGAGGAAAGGGTAGAGTTTTGTTGATGGGAAAGTAAGAGAAAAGGTGTGTGGGGAGATTGGTGTCTTACCTGCCTGGTAACTCGGAGGTGCTGCCAGAAGGTGGGTATGTTGCTAAATACTTAGTGCTGTCTCTAAGCGGATTATTTGTAATATATATTCAGCCTTCACACTAAATCACTCTGCTTTTTTTTTTTTCTTTATAACTGCTTTTGAAAGCTTCTGGTCAGTGGTGCAAATTATTAATTTACCAAATGTTAGTTACCAAACTATCTGGCTTGCGCACTTACAGATGGTGAAGCTAGTGATGGAATGAAATAGTGAGAACTTATGGCTAATAAGAAATACTTAAATGTTTGATAAGCCAACATTCACTTCACTTCAGACTACAGGAAATTAATTTCTTCAGATTCTCCAAGGTTAGATCTTCCATTTTTTTCTATTAAATGTTGCAAAAGAAGCACTGAGTTTATTCCTGCAAGACACTTAGGATTCTCACTACAATAATGTTATACTTTTACTGTAGCCCTTCCAAATAGTCACAAAGTCCGCATAGCTCAAGAGCAATGTCTGTTTATGTCAGCTCTCCCAGCCTCACAGAACAAGCCTACTGAAAATAAAGGCTTGACCATAATAACAAATAGCAATGCTCTTGGCCTCATCTAGCACAAAAAGAGATATTTAAAGGAGTGACTGAAGAGCTTCACCTTACTCGTGTCCCTCCAGACAGGCTCACGTTGGCAAGTCCGCTACAAGGCTGTGCAAGGCAACAAGTAAAGGCAAAAACAGAACAAAGAATTAAGTGTAAAGAATGACACCAGTATGCATGATGCTGAGAAATTATGTGACAGTAGCTGCAGATATTGAAATGTGGAGAAGTGCATCCCAAAAATGTTGTTGGGAGGTTTTACTCTGAAACAGAAGTGATAGGATATTTGTGCACAAGATCCCACCCAACAAGACAGAAGAGCAAATCACGGAGGTGTCTCCACCATGTGCTCAGATGACAAAGCATGAGACTTTGCTGGCTGTAATCATATTAAATTTCACTTCCCAACTCCCAGCTAAACCTTGAGAGCTTGGGGGAATACCTAGTATGATCTAACGCATCTTCTGAGTGCTCAGAAATCCTCTGCCACTGTAGAGGGTCTGGCACTGAGCTGAACGGAAGGGGGACTGATTTGTTTTGGCTTCCCAGTCTCAGGTGAACTCTTCTAACTCCCCTTTGTTTAATCGGAGAATGATAGGTGTGACATTTGCACGCTGTGCAGGGAGAAATTTGCTGTAAGTGACCCAACATTTTTCAAATGTAAAATTAAACCTCTAAGTAAAAATGTGAAGATGATTTGGAAGAGACGTGGCAGATTACAGGCAGACAACCCAGTTAACTTCAGTTGGAGCTGAAATCTGAGTTGATCTAATTAACAGCAGAGATGTGGAACCAAGCAAGGATGGAGTTTGGAGGGTGATTGGAAAAGCTGTGTGTTTGATTAAAACCAACCAGATAGCCTGGACTGGAGGAGGGGAACATCTCAGACCGTGAGTCTGATGATTGCTAATTCAGTTAAGAGATTTAATTATGTTGTCTTCACTGTGCTGCCTTGTGTATCCTACAGACCCCCTTCTTGGCCGTCTGCCCGCAGCCCTAAGGTGGAAAGCACCTTGAATTTTCAGTTCCTGGCGTTTTCACAGGGGTTGGTGGCATCCCTGCCTGATGTTATGTGACATACCTATGATACTGGGGCGTTTGAGGAGGTGGGGGGGATCCTCTTTCATGGAGAGGCTGAATTTCTGGCTACAGTAAGGGATTCTCTGTAGGGAGAAGGATCTGTCCTGCTCACTGCTTATTAAGCTGTCCTTAGGCGAAGCTTCGCTGTGGTGTCTGAGACTGCCTGCCCTTGATGTGCACGCAGAAAAGCATGTTGCAGAGCAGCGTGCGATAACCCCGTCGGAGGGAAACGCTATCCTGTATCGGTTTTCACAGCGTGGGATCCAGTTGGTTTCTGGGCCATGCCAAAATGGTTCCTGTATTTCAACAAGAGTCTTACATGTTAATTTTGCTTGATCATGCCTGAAATTTTACTGCCTGTTCAACACCCAGTAGCTTAAAGAACAATTTGGGGAGGGTGACTGTGATCATTGGGCCCAGACTCAGGTAGGGTAGATCTCCTGGAAGGCTGGAGACTTCCTGTGGTGTCACTTCAGGCTTACTGGTGATTAAAGGATGTGAGGCAGAGAGCTGGGTCACCAGCTGCTTCACGGGAACAGTAATCAGGCACCTTTAAGGTGCCTTGGACTTCCTCTGCAGCTTTTCGTCTGGTGCATGAATAGGATTGTTAGGGCTTGCGGTTGGAGCAGCAGCGCTTTGTTCCTTGTCCATTTTGGAGATGGGGGGAGAAGGGGTTAATGGAAGTGAACACCCAGTGTTTGTTCTATCCAGCGCAAGCACTGATAAGTGGATGGGAGAAAAAACAGCTGTGACCTTACAGTTATTCCTTGTGTGCCTGTGCATATGTGAGTGTTGGATTTGCAAGACTGTCTGTTTGGAGAGCTCTCATTTTTTCTGGTCAGGCTGACCAGATGCATTCCCCAGAACCCTGTTGGCATCTCTGGTGCTCGGAGAAGAGACCTGGACCCTCTTCCGAGCAGATCTCTGAAAGGTGCTTTTGCCTGGCACAGTGCCGCTCCCACTGGTGACTGTCTTCAGCCAGAGTCACAGCCCTGCTTGGTCGGCTCTCCTCCCCTTCTTTCTGGAAGAGACTGAATGTCAGCATTAAGGTACTAATTTTGTGTGTGGTGTGAAGTAAAGCTAGGGAGCTATCTCAGACAGATAATGCTCTGATTTTGGAGGAGGTGATTTTTTTCCAGGGGTGTTCCTCTCGCAGCTCAGTGATGCTGGAAGTCTTCACTGCTTTTCAACTACATGAAGTTGGCAGCAGCAACCCAGCTGAGCTTCACCAAAACCATGGTCATTTATACACTGAAAACCTATTTCAAGCCTTTGTTTCCATGTGGTCTGTGGGAAATCAATGTCACAGCTCACACTGTCTGCAGCTCTTCAGCCTCTTAGTGTAGGTGGTGGGGGTGTCTGAGAAGTAACCAAGCCTCTCCTCTGGATGGAGAGCAGAAAACCACTTACCGGGGGTCTGGGGATCTGGATACCCTTGCACAGAAACTGATTGTGGAGCTGGTAAATGCTTCTGTAGCTTTTTGTCTTTTTTTTTTCTTGTACAGACCTTGTGGATGTGTTGGGACCTAACCAACATAAGGTTAGGGTTGATCCATCTGGCTTGGATCTTTCACCCATCTCAAGATTCAGCTTCTCTTTGAGGGGGTAAAGATACTTCTTGTTACAGTAGCTGAGCGTTGTTAAGAGGGATGGGAGGTGTTTGCCCAGACCTAGTGGCTGGGGAGGGTTGGGAAGAGCTGGGTGGCTGAGAGCCGGACCCTCCCTGAGCCTGCTTGGCAGGTAATGAAGGAGGGGAGCAGGAAGAAGCAAGATCTCAGGAGGGATGTAATTGGCCATGCTAATCTTTGGGTTTGGGGTTTCTTGCTTTGCTACTTTTTCCTAGCAGACCTCACCCCCTTCTCTGCTGAGCGTTGCTTTGAAGAGGCCTGTAGCCATCTCAGGAAGCTGTGCAGGCACTACCTTGGCCTCTGAGGGGGAGCCAGCTGATACACATTTGAGCTGAAAAGTTGTCTGGGGATGGGGAAGAGATTCAAGTGGCACTGGTCTCTTTGCAGCAGACACTGGACTCTGTAATTTGGACCTTTTCCCTGCCTGTGCTGTTTGCACTGTGAGGATTGCAGTCATAGCCAGAGGAGCAGAACTGAGTTGTCCCTGCCGGGTGGCAGGTCAGGTTAGGAGGAGAGATCCCTGGAGATCCTGCTGTCTGCCAGCATTTCCCTTCCCCATCCTTCTCCTGGGCAGCCAGCGCAGCCCTGCAACTTTCGAGCCGTTGCGACCGAGTTCTGGTCACGTCTCTGCTGCCGAGTCCCCATGTGACCTTGGAGAGGTCATCTTTTTGCTGACGTCCCAGTCTTTTGTCTGCAAAACGTGGAGGATGATTTAGTTACAACTTCATGGGTCGAAAGCCAGAACAAATCAGCTGGTGCCTTCCCATAGCAGTGGCGGTGTGGATGAGCCCTGTGTCCTGCTGGGACTGGCTGAGGAGCATGGTATCTTGCACACTCGTACCTGTGCGTGCGGAGGAGCAGCCCTTGCTCAGCACACTGGTGCAGTGGTACCAGTCAGCATGCTTTCGTGACCGGCAGGTGACATAAAGCATACTGAGGTCCTTTTCCCCCCAGTTTGGAGAGCAGAGTGGTAATTGCAGGGGGCGGGTGGTGGGGTGCAAAGAGCTGGTTCTCGTTGGCCCTCTGCCTGCGGCTGTGCTGCCCCTCTCGGCAGTTACAGCTGCGGGTTGCTGTAATAACGAGTCAGCGTTTCTCTTGCGTCAGGGCTAATGAGCTGCTCTTCAGCTGCTGCCTCGTGGGCCCTGCTGGGAAGAAGCAGCATCCCTACCTGAAGAGGGGTGCTGGTGGCAGAGGGGCAGGGGACAGGCAGTGGGTGGTGGAGGTCCCTTCTCAGCTGTAGCTCCTGAGCAGGGAGAAGGCAGGCTTCCTGTGAGGAGTTTTGGATTCGACACTGAAGCATGGCTGGTGGAGGAGCCCAGTTAGCAGCATGCTTCTGCAGTGAGCGGGGGGAGCAGCGGAGGGGATATGTGGGCTCATAAATGGGGTAGCCTTTCTGGATCTGTCCCAGATACCTGAATAGCAGCGGTAGCCAGATAGCCCCAGGGGAGGGGGTATGTGTGTGGATGTATCGGCTTTTCTCTTTAAATGCCCCATTTTAGCATATGGTCTCCTCCTGTGTTTAAAAATACCATCAGGCAAAAATTGGGATTCTGTATCCACCCCCCAGCACCGCCGCAAATAAGGAGGACTGCCCTCAATTTGGTTACGTCTCCTGGGCTTTTTGTGCAGCAGCTCTGGGTATTGGTGTTCAGAGCAAGCACCTCTGTACCGGGTCTGCACCCTTATGTGATGGTCCTGAAAGGGATGCATCACGCCCATCCCGACATCCTGCCGGCTGTGACACGCATCCTTGACCTCCTCCTCCTCGCTCCTTCCTCCACCCCCCTTTGCTGATAACAGGGAGATTCGTGAAACGTGGTTTCCGCTGAGATACTGTAGGCTGTATGGTTCATGTACAGAGCTGAGGAGGATGGTAAAGGGCTTGGGAAATATCTGGCTTGGCAGAGACTGGTGGAGCAATGAAGCGATCATTGGTTCCCGTAGTGATTATAAACCCTCTGTTTAGACACCAAGTCTTTCTGGTTTTGGGCCCATGCTGAGAAGCAAAGTGTCATGCTAGAAGGGGAAGGAAACGTGAGACCACAGGGCCCAAATTTCTTGGGTCTTCCTTGCTTGCATCGTGATACTGTTACTTCTTGCTCCTTGCCATTTGGCTGCCTGAGGGTTATTGCGTATAGGCCCAGCGTGGCAGGCTGGATTTGGCTGGGAGGTGCGGTGCAGGCAGGGGCAGACCTGCCTGGCTTCGACGTAGGGAGTGCCTGCTGCTGGGCAGGTAGTCGGTTGGGCGGTGGAGAGCTGCTGCGGGGCATCCTCTGCAGCATCTGGCCTGCGTCAGGATACCCGGCATTGGGGTGCCTTGGGGGAAAAGCAGTGTGTGTGTGGTGGGAGGAATTGGTGGGGCTGATTCGCTGGCTTCGGCTTTCCACGTTGGGACTTTGCTTGAGCAAAATACCAGCCTGGTCTCTGTGCCTGGGTCCCTCGTGTTTGATTTTTAATCTTGGGAGCGCTGGGAAGGGAGCTGACCTGGTCAGGCAGCCTCAGTCCTGCAGTGTGCTAGATGGGCTCTTTGGAGAGCAGCCCTAGGGGTTTATCTTTGCCCTGCCAGCCATGTGTGCTTCTGCCTCCTTCCCTACAATGGCTTTCTTGGGAAGAGAAAGTGCTGCCTGATTTAGAGTTCTGTTGGGCACCTCAGGTGCTGCCCTTAATTGGCAGGCTGATTTCTAATCTAGTCACTTGTGCTTGCAAGGGGAGAAGGTGTCCCAAAGGGTTGTTGTGCCTGGGAGTCCCTGACCAGCCCTGCCTCATACGTGTCTTCCCAGCTCATATGTGTCATCCCAGCAACCCTATTTTTCAGAAGAGCAAGTCCTGCAGACTGATTGCTCTGTGCTTGTTTTTGGTAGTGGGGAAAGCTGCCTGCAAGCCCAGCACTCTGGCCCTCTGCCCTGGAGAGCTTGGAGTCAAATCTATGTCAGTTGTAGGTGTGATGAGTTGGACAAGCTCAGCCTCTCCCAGACAAGAGGGCTGAGGAGTGGAGGCAAGTGTCCTTCCTCAACAGGAGTTGCACTGGGAAACCTCTCAAGGTGAATGTGAGCAATATCTGCCCCAGTCATCGTGCACAGTCCTTGCTTTCTATTGACCTAAGCAACTGAGGTGCTTCCACTGCGTTTTTAGGAAATGTGGTGGCAAATCTGCTATTGAATTGTTGTGGTTTCAGTGGCTGGTTGTGCAGATGGCTGGCCAGGCTGCAGCATGCATTTGATGAAGAGTTGGTTGGACAGCATAGCAGGAATGCAAACTGGAGAACTGCACCTGGCAGGGGTATAGCAAGGGGAGTGTTTGCCAAGGCCTGTAGTTCTTGGCTGGCACAAAGGAATTCCTTTTCTCAGCCATTGTAGTATTATTATTATTGTTATTTAATTTTGTTTTTTGGTAATAGCTGGTACAGCTAGCTCATCCAAGCAGGTGGGATATGCATTAACCAGTGCTTCTACCTTGTTCCTCTGCGGAGAAGCTGCCTTCGAGTTGCCCAAGTAGGAAAATGCAGAAATTGCCTCTTGTTTGGGACCTGTTAGATAAAGTACTGGCTGTTTCTGTTTCTCTACAACTCACTGTTGTAGGAGCCCAACCTCATCAGCAACCATTGCAGAAATGCAAGGTGTTTAGATGTACCTGGGTGATGCGCTGCTGGAGGGTTGTGGTAGAACACACAGTCTACAAAGGATCCAGATCGCTGCTTGGAGGCTTTTCTGGATGTGTTGGCTTTTCCCTGAAATCATGCCTTGAACATGGCCACAGGCCATAACCCTGTGTAACAGCGGAGGGACTTTTGTTTTTGGTTGTTTTTTTTTCCTCCCACTTGCTTGTGCTGCTCATACATGGGATGAAAGCATCCCTGCCTGATTGCAGGGTCCACTGTTAAAGGTAGATAAATAGGAGCTCTTTTGTAGAGGTGTGTTTTTGCTGTTTCTGCATTGGTTGAGCCCAGGCTAGAGAGCATTGCCCTGTCCAAGGGGTAGTCCTTGCAGCAACTCTTGTGACTTTACGGCTGAATGTGTGTTTTGGACAGCTGATAAGCAGGAGCCAGGGCCCTGCCCCTGTCCTAGCAGGACCTTGGCTTGCTGGCAGCTTCCCTTCCCCCTCTTCCAAGTTCCTTGAAGAAAAAAATAGTGTATTGCTCTTTCAAAAGTGATGTTTTCATAGCTTCTTGGGGAGCCTTTATCAGCAGGCTTTCTCCACATGTGCTATCCTCTGTGCTCCTCAAAAGAATAAATCTTTCATCTGATCCTTCCCAGCTACTTCAGTGAATATCCTCCTCCCAGCAATAAATAGGATCCGTCAGGAGAAGGACCTGTACCTCTAACTGGAAAGAGCTTATGGAGTAATCTGTTTCAGCATCTGAAACCCTCCAGACTCCAGCAGCTCTGTGCAACGGGCTGTGCTTGCTGGCAGAGCCACCTGAGATGGGAAGGGGAAGGCGAAGGCATTCCCCTGGGGTGGTGTGTGATGTGCCAAGGGACCGGGTGTCCGCTCAGGTGATGGGTGCGTGCTTCTGGCTGCCTGTTCTCTGCTATAGGTGCTGTAGTGAAGCCAGGCACAGCTGTTGATGTCCCTTGTGGCTGTGAAAGCCAAGAACCATCAGGAAAATGCTCATTTTGCTTTTGCTTTGCCACCTGCGCTCCCTGGCAGGTTACAAAGTTAGGTGTTCTCTGTGCAGGTTTCCATTTGATAATGCTGGCCAGCAGGAGCATGGGGGTGACAGCAGCTAGCTCATTGTGTGGAACTTTGTACATCTCATGAGCTCTTTATTCCTCACCGCTGTCTCTTAGAAGCCAATATAGAAGGTTATTTATGAGAGCAATACCTTCAGGTAAACACTGTCTCCTTCAAAATGTTTCTCACAACAAGTGGTTGAATTGAGGTAGGTTGCAAGCTGGATTGATGTTTAACTTGGGATACTAAGAAAATACTTCCTCTGTTTAGTTAAAGCAAACAAATCAAGAGGGGAGGGACCTTTTAAATATGATTCACACTGCAGCTGCAACCCATACTGACTTTTTTCTTTTTTTTTTTTCTTTTACAGATATATTTCCAACTGATGGCCAGTCTGGTATGTATTAATTAAAAATGGAGTTCTTAAAATCTTCCTCTCCCATGCCTTCCCTGCACTTCTCTTTCTGCAGAGACAGCGCTAACCAGATTTAGAAGACTGGTACAGGAATATGCAGCAGACATTAATTTAAAAAAAAAAAAAAAACCAAACAAAAAAAAAAAACAAACAAAAAGAAAACACAATCCCCAAAACCAGAACAAACAAAAACTCATCAAAAAAACAAACCCCACACAAAAAGCCTGTCTAATATTTGGCCATTCCTACATGGCAGCGATATGTTTTATGCTTTCATGTAGTGATGACTACAACTGCTGGAAGGTTACTTTCCTCCTATACATTGTACCATTGCAAATTTGGGTGTCCAGGGTGAAAGATTTTGGAAACTGGTAGGTTTTGACCATCACACATAACTGAAAACATTGATGTGTCAAGATGCAACTGTAACTCAGAGTCACTGCTGTTAGTCTGTATGTTAGTTATATACAGCTTGATCTGTCCATGAACCTGAAGATGTATATTTCAATTTGCAATACTTTGAAAAGATGCAGACTTCCCCCTTGGCTTGTTTAGTCTGTGTGTTGCTGCTGAGTATCGCTATTAATGACAACCGAGATACACACTGTATGGCCATCAATGCAAGACTGATGAAAACTTCCTGGCCTCAGTAGTGCGTGCAGCCTCGCTAGGAGAGACCCTGCAGAAATGGATTGGGGCCCTAGGGAGGCGGGGGGAGGCTGCTCTGGGTGGAGGTCCCAAATTAGGAGGGGATATAGTTTTTAAAAGCAGCTATCCATGATCTCAATTCTTGCTTTCCCAAACTGCTGGGAGCTCTTCATCCAGGTTGACGTTGTTGAAGAAGCAAGACTGAAGGAAAGGTTTATATTTTACCCAGTGATACAAAGACCAGTCAGTAAAATCCTGTTGTCTCAGATCTGTAGTGCCTTGTGGAGATGTCCTGTAGCAAAGGCACTGGGAATGGGGGTCAGTGGCTGGCTTGTCCTTGTGCGGCCTCAGACATGTCACTATGTCCACCTCCTACCTGCATCTTTGGCTTTGGAAAGCCGATTTCAGTAAGAGTAACTGGTTTTAAGTGGTCTGGTGTAACATTGGAGACAGTGTAATTTGACTTCATGAACTGAATAGAGGGCGGGAAGTCGTGTGTGTGTATGTGTTTCCAGAGCTCTAGCCAGCTAAGAGGCTGTGGTATATAACTAGATCCACTGGAGCATTGCAGAAGATGTTGAAGTAACCCAAGTAGTAATCCAACCCGTTTGTAAGTATTTTGACTTTCTCGTTTTCAGTACATGTGTGAGTGTGAAATACTAAGACTGATTTTGAAGGAGCAAAGGTATATTCCCATGTGTTGAGTTCATAAGAGGCTTTTCTCCACCCTGCTGAAGATCTGCCTTCATCAGCTGTTGGGTTTTGTCTGCCTGTGCTGCAGGCTTGGAGATGTCCTTTGGTTGGCACAACTCCATCCTCTGCCCTCCAGCTGGTTGGGGACCGCCGCAGCTGCCTCAGGGTGGGGCATGAGTGTGTGTCTGCAGCAGATAATAGCGTTTCAGTACGTGTGTGTTAGATGTCAATACTGTTGCAGAAAACATTACCTACAGAGCTTGGGGTTTTTATACAATTCTATATTTTTAAGGAGATAAGTGAAAGCTTAAACAGGATTCCTCTTAATGATAGTGGCACAGGATGCTGCACAGTCCTTTCTCATGCCTTCTCCAGAAAAGCCTTAAAGCTGCTGCTGTGCTTTTTCTTCCCATGCACTAAGCTTGTCTGGGAGCCCTGCTATCTCAAAACACAGGGAAGTGTGAAGGCAGGGTAGCACCGCTGGTGGGGGGCAGCAGGCTTGCCTGGAGCATACCTGCTCCTAGCACCAGAGTTGTGCACTCCTGAGGCTGTTGGGTTTGACTCCCTCACCTCCCTTTCATCGCTGAGGTGGTTTAACAAGTTAATTTGCTAAAGTCTGTTACTGCAAATCACCAGAACTCCCATATCTATGTCAGTGCCTATTTTCTAAGGTTAATCTTGTAAGGCCAGGTGGGTCTGTATGGCTGGTTTCCCCTCTTGGTGAGAAGTCCACTGTTCTTCCGCCCAAGGAAGTGGTTAGCATAGTGATGGAGGATGCTGAGTTGCAGTAACAGAGTTGGGACTTGCATAGGTGGGGAGCCTGAGCCAAAAATCAGCCATTTTGTAGGCACAGTAGCTATAGCGTGCCCCAAAGCATGTTCCTGCTTGTTAGCGTATGGATGCTGGAGGCGTTCTGCCCTCAGCCTGGTGTCACATGCAAGCACTATGGAGGTGGAAGGGCAGCAGTGTTTGCGTCCCGGTTACCTAACAGCATTTGGAAATAAAGCTGTTCTCGGAGAGAGGCAACTGACTTTCTTTTCTGTCTAGCACAGCAGTTCTCAGTCCTCTCCTCTCCCACATCCAGTGACTAGGATTTGGCAGCTGCAGGGTGCTTTTCAGAAGAAGCCATTCAAACTTGTGATCCAGAGCTCAGGTGGAAAGCTGAGAGACTTCAACACCCTTGAGAGATGCGGGGCTGGGCTTGGCAGAGCAGAGGGATGGACTCATATTCCCTGCTTTTGCTGTTATACGAGGCCTATGAGGGCACATCTCCACCCGGACTTCTGTGGACATGTTGGCTGTGAACGCCTAACTCCTCTGTGAAGGTGCCAATGCCATCCACCTCCCAGGACTTGCTGCTGCATGGGGTGGTGAAGTTTGCTGCCTGCTATTTAAGGAAATACTTCGCTTGTTTTAAACGGATCTCCTGCTAGCTTCATGTGCTGTTCCTGTGCCCTCCTGGTATTGTACACTGCAGCCAGGCCTCATTCTCTCAGTGGTGGAGGATCCCAGCCTTTTTAGTCTCACCTCTTAAGGGGCTGCCCCTGGGTGATCTATTTAATTGCTTTTCTCTCTGCATCTGTAACACTACTGTGCCTTTGTTGAAATGCAGAGACCAGAGCTGTCTGCAGGGTGCAGCTGTGGATGCACTGGTGTTCAACAGAGCAGTGAGTGATGCTCTGTCTTGGTCTCACTGCTCCTGATTTTTATTTTTTTTTAATCTGCTGCTGTACCCTGAGCTGATCATTTTGGAGAATTGTCAGCAGTGGCTGAGGTATCTTTCTTGAGTTGTAAATGCCACTTTGAATTAAACACTATGAAATTTTCCATAAAGAGATATAGAGATGTGGGTGATGCTCCCACTGCAAGGAAGCAGTTTTTAATCCTTTATAAAGGATCTATAAATTAGGAGAGAAAGTGCTGCGTTGCAGTCTTTTGTAGCTGGGTATACCTGCCTCCTTTGGGAAGGCTTACTCTGATTAGGGTGGTTTTTACTCTTTTACATTGTGTATTGAGACAGGGGAGGCAGCCACCTGTAGCACTGGAATTACCTGGATTGGAGAGAGTGGTTTATGCAGCAGGATCGACATGATTGTGCACCCAGGAAAAAAGTTGGCAGCATTTGTTGCATCAAAGTTACTTCGAAAAATCTTGACTTTCATTGCATCTGGCTTAAGGTGGGGGGCATAAGTGAGGATATTGTGTCTTGTGCTTGGAGAGCATGCCCTGAAATCAGCTTGGCTGAGGTATAGTAATCCTTAAGCAGCAAAAAAGGAGCCTTTCTGCCTGCTCTCAAAAATTGCAAGAATGTTTGGCTGCCTTATTGTTTTCAAGGTCTTAATGCTCTCGATTCACCAACAGGAGGAAGCCCCCATACCTGTGCTTGGTTTAATCCAGGTGATTACGGGATTGTAGGATTTCTTCAGCTCATTTCTGGAGACACTGCTTAGTGGGTGACCTAGGTCTGGCCTCCCTGAATTCCTGGGAATGTTTGCTGCACTTGGTCCTACCACCAAATCGCTATTGCTTTCCTCCCGCCCCAAGACATGCGGCTGGATTTCTGCCTGGTGGTGGCTTTGTCTTCCTTGGCCTCGCAAGCTGAGCTGCTGCTCAGTCTCCTTTCGTTATATGCGGTCGGGGAGGCAGGTTTGCAGCTGACCTGGTGCATACTTTGAGAGTCAGGTCTAGTGCTTGCTTTGCAGGTGGCCACTGCACAGGGGACATGCTGGTCCTGCAGACATCCCTTTGCAGAAGTAGCCAAAGTTGGGTACAGGAATCATAGTGGGGAGGAACTAAGAATGATGTTATTTAAATTGCATCACGGTCTACTTTCTGGAAACCCAGTCTCTGGCTCTCTTCTTTGAGATGATAAGTTTTCCAGAGGCATGTTTTGTGCAGAGTTTGCACCTTTGCCTTGTACGACCCCTCGCCCTCCTCCACTGGCACGGGCAATGGGAGCTGCACAGACCCCTGCTAGACAGCGCGAATGCTCAGAGCTGGAGGGTCTTGTGGCAGGCACTTGGCTCTCAATTCCTGTCTCTTTGTTGTTAAATATTTACGGTGAGTTGTACCAGATGCTTCCCAGGAAGGGTTTTGTCAGCTTCCAAGTCCCCAGATGCAGCTGCAGAAGAGGCTGACGGCCATTAAAGGGATCATGTCAGCACGACGCCCTGGGTTCGGCAGCGATG
Organism: Haliaeetus albicilla; assembly: GCF_947461875.1. Classification (NCBI taxonomy): domain Eukaryota; kingdom Metazoa; phylum Chordata; class Aves; order Accipitriformes; family Accipitridae; genus Haliaeetus; species Haliaeetus albicilla. The sequence goes on along the minus strand of NC_091509.1, from coordinate 14,760,084 downwards.
CGGTGACCTCTCCTCGCTCATGCTATGGGCACTGCCGGTTGTGCTGTCTCATCGGCCGCAGTGGGCTGTGCGCACAGAGCACCCCTCTGCTGATGACAAGAGATTAATGATGTCTGGTCCTCAGGCTTTTTTTTTTTTTTTTTTTTTAATTCTCCTTTGAAGCTCTTCCACTGCAGTGGGAGGGGGAGCGGGTGATGCTCTTGGCTTTTGTTGCCGCACACGTTTTTTCTGGGACCTTCTCTCCGCAGCAGTGGCGCACGTGTGTGACGGCTGCACGCTGCCTTTGCTCCCTCTCCGTTCTCAGTGTGGCCGTGTCTGTCCTGTTCGCCCAGCTGCCCTGTGGAGAGGGGTGGGCTGATCCAGGTGAGGCAAACTCCCGTTGCCAGCTCTGAGCATCACCAGCCCTGGGCGTGCAGAGGCTGGCAGCCAGAGCATCGCTGCTGAATGCCACCTCTGCACTGGTCACGCTGGTCAGGTTCCCAGTGTGCCTCCAGCTTTCAAGATTAGGTCCAGGACCTTGGGCTGGGCCCTGTTTGTTGCTCTTGGTGCTTATCAACTTTTGTGGCTGACAAGGTGACCTGCTGTGCAGTGCTGAGGGTGGGATGGGAAGGTCCCCCCTGGCCCAGGCTGCGTGCTGGTCTGCCCCCCCCTTCCCCAGTTCAGCCCGTGCATGTGCATGCACCCCAGGCTCGCTCCCATGCCTCATCTTGGTGTTACAACTCCTGGCTGGATGAGGGACTTCCCAGGTGCCATGGAGGTAGGACCTCTGGAGGTGGCAGGTCGGTTCCTCCAATGAGGGGCCAAGGGAGGGGCGGGCTTGCTAGGTCATCGTTTTTCTAACTAAATATAGTTGCCCGTGCTTTCATAAGGCTGGGATTTCTGCATCACGTGACTGTCTTATCCCTCCTGGCCGGCAGTGGGTCAGTGTAGGGGATCGTGTGTCTGAATGGGTAATAATTAACTGTTAACTAGCTTTTCATTAGAGCCTGGCAGAACAGGCAGAGTGGTGCAGCAGGGGTAAGCAGGAGTGGAGGAAACTGCTCCTGGTCCCTCCCGGAGGGTGGACAGCCCCCTTTAATTTGCAAATCAGTTGCCCCCAAAGGTGAGTGGGCTGGGTTTCTTTTTTCGCTGTGTTTTGTAAGGAGTTGCAAGTCCTGCCATGCCTTGTGTGTCTGTCCTTGCTGTCTTGTAGTTCCTGCTCATTTCACCCCTCCCTCTCCCCCCACCATTGTTGGTTTTTTTTTTCTTTTTTGTAGGTCCCAAACTATCAGCTGGTCTCCAAGCCGGCTTGGAGGAGAGCCTGACCCTCTGGCTCCTCCACGATTTGGCCTGCCTGCATGCCCTTGGGCCCCTGCAGCCTTGCCTCGGGCACCCTCCTCTCCCAGCGCCGAGGTGTCCTTGCTGAGCGGCAGCTGGATCAGCTCATGCCTTTTCTCAGGGGCCCCAGCCTGCTCATGACGGACTGACGCGGCATTTGACCGGGAGCGCTGCTGGCTTTTCCAGCCCTTCTCCCTGAACCATTTAACCTGACAGAGTGTTTGCAAGTGTCCTCAGAGGCTTTTCTCTTTTCCACTGGCTAAATGTTCTGCTGTCTGGAGACTTGTCTGCACCAGACAAGCTGGGTCAGGCACTGGTGCTGGAGTAGCCTGTCCTGCAGGGGTGGTGGGTGATGGGTGCCTTTCTCCCTGCTCAGGGAGAGCAGGGTGGCTCAGCAACTGGGGGGCCTGAACCAGCCCAGCTCCCTCGTTTTGACAGTTTCTGGAGTCCGGTCAGCTGGGTGACCTTGGCTGCATCCCTACTGCAATGCCTCCTGGGGTCTGGGAACCACTGGCTTTCCCAGGAGACACCCCTTCATTTAGGGCTCAGTTTTCCTTAGAAAACCAGGGGGCTTCCTGTGCTGTCTCATTCTGCGTGAACCTGGTGTCCCAGGGATCGGTGCGGTGGTGTGAGCGTGGATTGTGTGTCAAAAGTTTCCTAGAAATCCTCTTCAGGGAAGAGCGTTGCTTGAAAAGGTGGTGGAAAGATGTCACTTGGCCTTGAGAAAGATCATTTGCTACCTTTAATAGTAGCCATCTGTGCCAGGAAGTATCCATGGTGCCCTCACTGACGCTGTTAGTGTTAGAAATGCCTGTTGGCATTTCTTAACTCGGTCCTTCTGGAGTGTAGCTTGGCCACAAGTTGAAGGTTTCTGTCTTGGACTGGGAGGCTGCAGGGAGGATGGTTATGCATCTTTGGTAAGTCCAGACCCTTCCTGCCCCTCATCTGCCCTGGAAATAAAAGTCAGACCCTGCAGATAACTTGTGTGTGCAGAGCTTGTAACAGTTACGTGCATTTAAAAAGGAATACTGTTCATCAGCTCCCTGTGACCAGGGCTGTGTCACACCTGGTTCCCCTGCTTGCTCTAGAGGTCTCTGTCCAGGTCTAGGGTGCTGTCAGCAGAGACAGGCTCCGCACTTGGCAGTCTTGAGCTGCTTTAGCTCCCCTTGCTCTGGAGCTGTCTTGGGAGTATCAGCTGAGGGATGTGAGGGCTTGAAAAGCTGGGAGTATAACTCTGATGCCCACACTCTGAGCCCATGACAGTGCTGTCCCAGCACGCTGTATTGAACCTGCCTGTCCCCCTGGCATCCTTCCCTGCACTTTTCCAGGGCGAACTCCCGAGCTCTCGGAGCCTGCCTAGGACACCCAGGTGGGAGTGTTCTCATGCTCTCTGCAGAGCTGTCAGATGCCCTTTTTGAAGTTATTTTTAGTGAGTGATCTTTGCAGCAGTTGCAGAGCTTACATTGCAGAGAAGTGTAGGCAGCTCCCTGCTTCCTTTGCTGTTACACTAGGGCTTGTAAGGTGGAGCTGTCTGCTGAGGAGCTGCAGAAAATTGCTTGGAAGGCTTTGAGCCATGGTGCCTGCAGCTTGTCTCTTGCTCCTGCTGAACAGGCTTCCCACATGCTTTACAAGCCTGAATCCTGCTCAGCCATGCAGCTTAAGGATCCAGTCTTCTGCTTGGTCCTGACCTTGCCCATTCTACTGCAGTTTTTTCTTGCACGTGCAGGACACTTCTGATATTGCAAAGGTGTTGCAAATATCCCTCTTACCTTGGTAACAAGGCCAGATGCTGTGCTGCCAGCTGGGAGCTGCGAGACCATGTGCTGCAGGCAGTGGGGCCAGCTGTGATTCTCTGCTGTCCCCAGGAGCAGGTGGGAGCCCTTGTTGTGGAGACACTGACTCCCTTATGCTGGAAGATGTCCTTGTGATAATATCTCATTTAAAGCTGTTGAGAACTCCATCCAGAGCTCCCTTGATTTCCCCTTCCATGCATGCACTTCTGGCTACGACTGTGATTTGGAAGGAGGTAGAGCCATAAAATGTTGCAAACAGAGAGGAGGTGCAATCTGCATGCCCAGTTTGCCCTGAACCTTGCTGGTTTTGTGTACCTTATGATGTGTTCAGAATGTGAGCATGCCATGCAGTCAGTGCTATAAATCCCAGGCTTTTCCACTTACGTGTGGAGCTGCAGAGACAAGTGTTTCCCATCTCAGTCTGGCATTAGCTCTGACACATGGCTGATGCTGGTGCTGGGAGCAGCTCCTTGGGAGGCAGGCAGAGGTAGAAGCTGCTACTTGGTCTCTGGAGGTATCTGCACCTCTTTCTGCACACAGGGGTGCTACTAAATTGCTCCCTGGGAAGGCTGAGGTCCCCTCCTGTCTGCCCATGCTTCCCAGCCCCTTTACAATAAGGGTGTGTTGCCCACTGCTGCTGTCTTGCTGATGAAGAAACAGGTACAGCAGCCACGAGAGGTGGACAGAAAGTGTTGCCTGTCCCTCAAGGCTTCTTTGCCTGTAACTTCAGGGGGGGCCTCCATGGGACGGACTCTCAACAAGAAAAACCTTCAGCACTGTCTGCAGCAGGCGGGCTGCTGGTGGGAGGGGGAAGGCTGCTGTCTGCTTGTAGGTCACATCTGGCCTGCAGGACTGATCCTGCAAATGTCTCTGGAGAAGGTGTGGTGTTGGTGGGCACAAAGCTCACCGGCTTTGTCCTCTGATGGCTCGGTCAGGCTCAAACCCCAAGTCATGGAGTTCGAGTGCATGGGCAGTGATGAGTGCTACAGGAGAGCATCTGAATTAGTATCGTGCCCCTGCTACTGTGTGGATCAGGCTGCCCTGGCAGAGAGCTTGCTTGAGGCCTGGAGGAAGGACAGGAATGGGGTTGGTGCCCTGAGTTGCCCATGTTGGCAAGATGGGGATACACCTTTGTGCAGCTATTCTCTGTTGGCTCCCTAGGTCTCCTTTGGGGCCAGCACGGGGATTCTTGCAGCCACAGTGGGGTCCTGGTGGGCTTGCCTGTGGCTGGCCGCCTGCTGGGTCCCTCTTTCTTAGGGGGATTGCTTTGCAGGTTGGTGCTGTCCCACTATGTCTGTCACGTGTGTTGTACTCCAGGAGGGACTCTCCTGCCCTCCTGGAAAGACTCTGAAGGAGCTAGCTATCTCCAGGGGAAACGGCTAATTCCCAGGCTGATTTTCTCTGCCTGGACAATGAGCATGTATATACAAATAGTGTGAGTGAGTAGTAGTCTTCTTCAGTGTAAGCTGTCTAATGATTTCTGTCTTTACTCTCCTCAGAAGCTGTCATACCTGCATGTCCGTTGGTTTCTCAGGAGGTTAATGCAATACCTTTTCCTTGCCGTGTCATTTTGACTGGGGCATTATTCCCCCTCTCACTTGCAGCCTGCTCAGGCTGCTCAGGCCTTAGCTCGCCCTTGCCCAAGCTGCACTTGCTCCTTCTCACCTAGAGACCTTGAAGAAGCATTGCCAGAGCGGGTGTCCAGTCGTGTTGGTTATGAGCTGTGGTCCTTGCATGCGCCAAGACTGTCCCGTGGAGCACTGGAAGGAGGGAGGATTGTTGGGAGACTGTTGAGCAGTGAAGTGGATCCCAGTGGACTGCTGGGCACGTGGCAGGCTGTCCTGTGTGGCACCCGCGGGCTCCTGCCAGGGCTCTGGGCTAACTGGGGATACCAGTTTGGCTCTTCCAGCCCCAGCAGGACTTGCGGTATGGAGCATGCGCTCCTGCTTCAGCCTCTCCAGCGCAAAGTCCAGGCTCTTGGCTTCAAAACCACCTTCATCAGCAGTTTCTCCTAGGTGCCAGGCTGTGGGCTGGAGGAGCTTGGGGGCAGGCCGGCTCCTTTCTGTTGACTTGGCTGCCGGGGAAGGAGGGGTGTGCTGTGTCAGGGACAGAGCGTGTGCCGCAGCTGAGGACTCTGCATTCTTGCTGGGAGCCCAGGCTGCCCTCTGAGGCTGTCCCAGCTGGTGCTGGGGTGCTCTGAGCCTTGTCTACAGTGCCCATGAGTGGTAGGTATGCCAGGAGCAGGCACTACAGCTTTCTTGCTAGAGGATGCAGTTATTTCTGCAGTATAATGCCAGGTCTCTGCCCAGCCATGCAGATTTATGCCACCTTCTCTAAAAGTCCATTATAAAGCTGCATTGGATGTAAGAAAAGGTAGGGAACCAGGCCAGCGGGCATTGGGTTTGATTTTCCCGGGTAAGGTAGTAAATACATCTCCTAGGCCAAGCTCAGTGGTCTTACGGCACGTGTCCCTCTTGGTGGGCCGCGGTCGTCGGGGACACACACGTTTAGCTGTGGACCAGCTGTCACCCTGGCTGACTGGTCCTTGTGCAATGGCTCTTCTCCTTCCAGGTATGAGGCGTTTGCTCACCTGGACGCCCCTGTGAGCTTCTGCCTCAAGGTCTGCTGTGCCACAGCCCGCCACGGGCTGCAATGAAAGCACAAGGTGCCTGCGCAGCCTTGCCCTTCTTGGTGCTTGCTGGGTGCATTGGGGAGTGAGCAGCAAAAACCAGTGAATGCTTTGGCTGTGCCTTGGCCGTGGGAGGCGTTTGGCCGCAATACTGGCATTGAGGCTGCCATGCTCCCACCTGTGCCTTGTCCCCTTGGTTGTTAAGAAATAACCTCCTCTTGGCTGGGCAACCCCATGGGCAAATGATCTGGTTCTGGCTGCAGGCAGCAGATCAAAACTCGAGACATGCTTTTCTGTTCCTGGCTGTGCCAGCATCTGCTCTGTGGCCGCAGGCAAAGCCGCTCCTTCCTTCCCTGTCCATTGTCCCCTTGCCAGTCTCACACCACTAAAGCCCCAGCTCCTGCTGCAGCTGTTTAGTCTGTCCTCTCGCATGGAGGGGCCCAGTTTTTTGGCAGGGGCAGTCAGCTGGTGCTGGCGGAACTGAAAATTCCTTATTGCCACCAAATAAATGCAAAAGGAGGTTTGTGAAATGCTGGCAGGTCTGAGACATCTGTCAGCAGCTTTTAGGTGTTGAGCTATCAACCGGGGCAGTATCTAGCATCCCCCACTAGCACTACTTTTCCTGAGCTCCTGTGTGGGGGTGAGCAACACCCGCTTGCTCCCTATTTCCCAGGTTGATGCAGTGATGAAGGGCAGCAGGGTTTTCCTGCAGCAGGGTTTGGGCAAGGGGGTCTTTTCAGCTGTGCACCACAAGATGTGCTGCTGTCCTGATATGAAGGTTTTCTTCTGAAGCCTGAGCACCTGGGTTAGCCTAAATGTGGTTTGGGTGGGTTGGGTTTGGGTTTTTTAAACTAGAGTTTGCTAGTAGTGTCTGCAAGGGAACATGAGTAGTTTTGGGTTTGATGTCCAGGAGCTTGACTACAGAATGGCTGATGGGCTGGAGCTGGGGCCCTCAGTTAGGCTGACATGCCCTGGAGGGTGCCAGGCATGCACAGCTTCTGCTCGCCATGGCCCTTGGCCCTGTGGGTGGTGTGTTTGTCTACCCACTAGCATAGTCACACTGTCTTCAGTCTCCTGCCTTGGTCTGAGCATCTCTACCATGACTTGCAGATCTTGACTCCATCCAGGCTGGCGAGAGCCGCCTGCAGCCCCTGCCGCGGTGCTGGTGCTGGCCTGGCTGCGCTCCCTGGAGCAGCCTCCCTGCCAGGCTGCAGCGCTTTGCTTTGTGTTTTGTCTTCCGCAGTGCTCTGCAAATGCTAATTAGTCTTCTCAGCACCTCAGATAAGGGATCCTTGTTCCTATCTCGCAGATAAGGAAACTAGCAGAACTTGTTTCAAACAACCTCCTCCCTCGCAAAGATGATGGGAGTCTGTGGCACCCGCCGCTGCAGCCTGTGCCCCTGCATCCTCTTTCAGGAGAGGTTGTGAGAGGGCCTCTCTTTGGTCCCCAAAAAAGCACGAGCACATCTGTGGCCATGAGGCTCCTGAGCTGAAGCAGCTGGAGAAAAGGGCTGGATGCCATTGCTGCGAACCCCGGGGCTGCCGTGTGGCGGGAGTAGGTGCCCGGGTGGGATGCTCACAGTGAGAGGGAGCCCTGCTCTTCCCTAGCCAGAGAGATCGGTGCCTAATCAGGCTGCAGAGCAAGTTCGCTTATTTTTTTCTGGATTGCCAGGCATGTCAGTGCTGTTGGAGCAGGCAGAGGTGCTCCATACCTGTGGAAAACTGGGCTGGCTGCGGGTTTGTGCTGTAGCACTTGGTGGCTTTTGAAGCTATATTTAGTTGGTGACATCTGTGGGCGTTGAGTGGAGGATTTTAGGGGCTGTTTTGAAAGCGCTTGCTCTTCCTACACTAGCAGGAAAGTTTAAAAGCCTTGTGGCAAGCTTTGTGCCATTAAACAGGGATTCTCAATGAGGTGCACGTGGAATAAATGAGGGACACGTGGGACTGCCGCTGCACTTGGGGGGGAAGCAGTGCAGGTGGGCTGGGGAGGTCTGGGGAAGAAAGGGGAGGATTTGGCGACCTAGCTGAGAGCTTGGGCTCTCCTGGGTGTAAAATCCCCATGCAGGAGCCTTGGGGAAGGGAACTGGCGAAGGGGAGTGCACGTGGCTCTGTCGTGCCGTGTCTGACTGCCTTATTGACACTTCAAAGCCTCCAGCTCTGAGCAAGGCTGGGCTGGCAGGATGAATCACAGGTTTCAAGGCTAGGAAGGGGACCGGTTTTGATCATCTAGGTAAAGTTGTCCTGCTTTATGCAGGAGATCAAAGCCAGCTTTGAGTACAGCTGGGTAGGTAGGCTATTCAGGGTGTTTCCCAGGGCATCCCCAGATAGCCTGTGTCGCGCCTCTGGGCTCTTCTCTGCACGTCCCTCCCACCCTTGCCCCCCACCCTAGTCTGGGGTGCTTTTCTTGGAAACAAAGCCAGCAGAGTCAGCAGAAATGCTCGCTCCTTCCAGGTCCATGGCACCGGCATGGGCTGCTCCTCAAGGGAGGGGCTGGTGGGCTCTCCTCTCCCGGTGGAACGCTGCTGTTGGGGAGGAGACCCTCCTATGTGGTCCTTGCGGGGCTGGTGTGTGTTAGGCAGTGGCGTGCTGCTCTGTTGGACTCTGCGTGTGCCCTGTGTAAGCCTGCTCCGGGTCCAGAGACCTTGCAGCCAAACCTAGGAGGGAGAAAACAAGTCAAAATTTCTTCTTCTGCTTGTATGGAGGTGGTGTGTGAACAGGAGCCAAGACAGGTCATGGTGAGGCTGAGGTCTTGACTTGCTGCAGGTCTTGTGTGAGGTCCATGGTGGTGTGAACCCCGACAGTTGCATTCTGATACCTTAAAACACCCCAGAGGCACTCAAGTGCCTAAATACTTTTGGCTGTAGCAGGATTAGGCACTTCCCAGATCTGGCTCCTTCTCTTTGTACGTTCCCCCATGTGAACTTGCTGCCCTGTGCTGCAATGCACTGGAGATCAAAGCACAAGTTGAGCAGCACCCATGTGCTGCAGGTTTGCACGTCCCTCCATCAGAGCCCTCCTTTGCTCCCTGGGGAAGGCTGGGCACATTGGCGTGGTGATGGGCCTTGCCTGTTCAAGGGCATGTTTGTTTTGCTGTGCAAAACAGCTGATCTTGTTCTGCGTGGTGCTTTACGGAGTGAGCTGAACTCCTTGCCACCCCTCCTCCCTGGCTGGCAGGGCTAAGTGGGGAGGTCTGAGCTAAGTCAGGGAGTGCCTTCCTGTGGCAGGATGGTGTTAAAGGTCCATTTCTTGGCTACCTGGATTGATCAGTTGTCTGATCTTGATGGGGCCCTTCTGAGACACAGGTCAGGAGCTGGCTCTGTTTTCTGTTCACCTTTTCCTCTTAGCCCCTCTTTGCTGAAGGGGGAGCTGGCTTGCTTCCCACCTGTTTCCCTCTAGAGCTAACACTTCCACAACCCTCAGCTGCGTTTTAACAGTTTTGTTCTCCTTCTTTTGTAGAACATACAACTCCTGCAAAAGTGGTGAGGGCTGCCAACCCGAGACAGCGGAAAGGAAGCAAGGTAAGGCCATGCCTGCTGTCCCCCTCACTGGCTACCAGCTTCTGGTGCAGTTGTCAACACTGCATGAGCATCTTGAGGGTCTGGTGAGCAGACCGCTTCCTTCGCCAGCCTGATTGTGGAGGGGTTGATGTGCTGGCTTGGATGCTTGCAAGAGTGTCGAGAACATTCTGATTCTCCATGTCCTCTTCAGCATTTCAGTGGTCTTGCATGCTGCCTGCCTGGTTTTCTGCCCAGCTAGGCTAGGGGAGACCTTCTCACCTCCCCTCTCACAGAGGGGCACTTGGAGCACAGCACTGGATGTGGAAAGCCTCTCCCCCATCACAAGGACACCCCAATAAGCCAGTGCCCTGCTTTGCAGTGCAGACAGGGTGGCGGTGTGACAGAGTGGTGTGTCTGCAGGTCTTTTCTTCCCTGTGCAATCTGTTCTTTACTGGCACACGGAGAGCCAGCGTAATTGACTTCAAACAAAGCAACTCCTTTGGAGGAATCGGGGCAATCTGTTCCAGGGGATCAACATGTGATGGAGGGACAGTTGCTTCTGAGGATGTTGCATGCTGCTGGGGCACAGCTAGGGATGTGGGCTTTTGGTGTTGGCTCCCAGCAGCCAGTGAAGATGCATCTGTAACTTGATATGACTTTCCTTAACTGTTCCATCTCAGGGAGAGGAGGGCCCTGGGGATGGAAGGTGCTCCTGTCTGTGAAAGAGGCATGGTCCTGCACTGGAGGTAGTTTTCCCAGGAAAGCTGCCTTCTGGGGAGAGGAGCATGGCACTTGAATGTAGAGATGTGATCTCCTGAGGGACTCTGACTCCAAATTAATCTAGAAATAATAACTCCATAAGTGCAAGGAGGAGTTTCTGTGCCTGGATAATCTTAAACTCAATGCCCAGCCATGATTCATCGTGTGCCTGGGCAGCTGTTTGGGTCCTTTCCTCTCTGTCCTGCAGGTCCTCTCTAAAACCTGGGGGAGGTAGAAGTGATGGTAGTGGCCAGCTCACCTATTCAGCAGAAAAGTGACTGGTGGTCCCCTATGTGGCCATGGGGTGTTTGGAATGAGGGAGCTCCCATCACCATCACATACCTGCTTGAATTTTCCCATCAATTCTACTAAATGATCCCTTGCTTTGTTGTTGCCAGCACTTGGTTGCAGTTGAGCACTTAAGTGAAGCTATGCCTGGCTGTAACCTGCTACTAGGTGGGGGCAGCTTCTTTAATGGAGTGTAGCTGCTTCAGGTGGGTTTAGGATGCTAAAGCTGTGTGCTTTCCCTGTCCAAGGGACAGTGCCTATGATGAGTGAGTTACCTCAGGTGGCTTGGTGCCAAATGCTGCTGCTGGGGCAAGAAGTTTGGTGGGAGCTGGGATGCTCGTAGCTTATGGGGCTGGTGGCAGCCTGATTACGATCCCTGATCGACACAAACTTGTCTGCAGTTACTTGGGATTAAACTGGGGGCCCTGCTTGGGTAGGGAGGGGGGCTGTATATATGCAGCTTGGGTGTCACCCCCAAACCTCCCGGGGACAGCCGTCTGCAGGACAGCGGTGGGTGGTGGCTGTGACAGTGTAGCTGGAAGGGCTTCTGGCTGCTGATGCAGGGAACAGCACCTGCAGCTTGTGTGCTAATGAGACCTTTCTCTTTGGATACAAGGTTGGTGACTTCGGTGATGCCACAAATTGGCCAACACCTGGAGAAATAGCCCACAAGAGCATCCAGGTGAGAACACAAAATCGCTCCCGTAAGCAGGATAAAGCCCTTGCAGAGCTTCCCGTCCCTCTGTGGTGCTGGGAGTGCTGGCTGAGCCGGGCCATTTGGGGTCCTGAGTGTCACCGCGGAGGCAGCCAGGAATAGCGTGCAGGGGATTTCCTTTTAGGGCTGCCCTGTGCGTCGGGCTCCCTCCCTCAGTGCTATTCTGGGAGCCTGGAGCCCAGGCTAAACCCCTCGGCTGGGTGAAGCAGGTAGGGCAGCTCCCAGACCCATTCTCCTCAGGGCTGCTCAGTGCAAGAAGGGGCTTGGGCAACAGTCAAGACTTCCACAGGAGGAACTGAAAATGTGTGAGAAAGGGCTTGTGTGCCTTAGGGGCCTGGCCTTCCTCTCCTGCTAGGGATGTGGGTGTCGTTGAAACCTTTCTATTTTTGGATGCTGCTTTGCCAGCTCCTGGCTGTCTGTCAGGACATGAGGGTCACTCACCCTTTTGTCATTGGGGCAGTCCGGTCCCTTGTAGGACACCCCCATGCAGGAGCACCAGGCTTCCCTGGCAGTCCTTTTCGGTAACTTCTGTGCCTGGGGCTTGCGTCTCAGCTTGAGCAGCTCCCGGCATCTGTAGAGGCCCTTGCCCTGCTCAGACATAAGCCCTTTCCCAGGAACAGGACAGATCTGGGAGGCAGGGAGCAGGGGTGCTTCTAGCCTAGGGCAAGGTCCTCCTGTTCCTGCTGGGACAGCTGGGGTCTGCCTCCAGGTCTTCATTTCTCCCACCTCTCATCTTTCCTGCACTGCTGTGTCTCCAGCAGCCGCACAAAGCACCATCCCTCCGGAAACTGCCTGTCAAGAAAGACATGAAAGAGCAGGAGAAAGGGGATGGGAGCGACGGCAAAGAGAGCCTGAAAACCAAATCGGATGAGTCTGGGGAGGAGAAGAATGGAGACGACGACAACCAGAAGTCAGCCCAGAAGAAGAAAGGTAAGGCAGGACCTGGTGGGGACAGTCCCCTGGACTCAGCCTGTCACCACCTCTGCGACCCACAGCCAGGTGGAAGGGTCCATCACCTTCCCTGGGGGCCTTGCTGCAGGACATGGTCCCAGCGCGGGGACAGCTGTGGTGAAAAGGTGTTTGCAGGCTTCAAGGGGACAAAGCGTCATTTTGGTGGGAGCAGGTGGAGCAGGGCCCAAGCAGGGGCATATGTGTGTCTGGGGAGCGTGGCCATAGTCTGCTCTCTCACGTGTGCTCCGTGGTGGCACAGAAGAGCCCCTGACTTGGTTGCATCAGCTGTGGTTGACAGGCAGGCTCGGTCTGGCCTGGGGTCAGCAGGCAGAAAGGGGCAGAGGAAGGATAAGTGCCTTGAAGCAACGAGGGAGTTTTGTGTCATGTCCCTCCATGCCCAAGAGTCCCGGTCGGAGCCTTTCTGCATCCAGTGAGGCCTGGAGGGATGTCTGAGGACAGGGTCAGTCCAAAAGGCCCTGCTGCTTTCTCTCCTCCATATGTGGGGGCTGTGTGGCAAGAGGGGGCTGCGGGGGAGGAAGCAGACGCTCTCTGAACCTGTGTCACACCCAAACCCTGTCCTTTTGCAGGCAACAAACACAAGTGGGTCCCTTTGCAGATAGACATGAAGTCAGAGGTGCCTAGGGACAAAACGGCCTCTCGGAACAACCGGCAAAACGAGCAGCACAGGCACCCCTCCAACAACCGCAGCGAGCTGAAAGGTGGGGGCTCAGGCTGGGGACCCGCTCTCCCTGCCCTGGCTGCAGGGCAGAGCAAGCCCTGATGCCCAGGCATGGCATGGGGCGGTGGGCACGCTTCCTGCGTTCAAAGGGCTCCAGGTGCAGCGGGCTTGCTCCAGGCAGGTGCTTTCATCCCGTAACAATCCTCCTGCCTCTCCTTCCCTGTCTGCTGCAGGCTGGCACCCGGACAACAAGCACGAGCGCAGCTGGCAGGACCATGATGAAACCTCCAGCGTGAAGAGCGAGGGAGGAGCTGTGCGAGGGACCTTCCGGGGCCGAGGCCGTGGCCGCGGCAGGGGCCGTGGCCGTGGCAGAGGAGGTGATCGCTGTATGTGTGGTCTTGTGGCGGCAGGGAGAGAACAGGGCATATGTTGAAGTGTGCAGGGCTCTGGGAGTGTGTGTGTGAGACCTGGGGCTCCAAAGCAGGCTGGGGAGGGCAGAGCGCGGTGGGGATGCAGGGAAATATTGTGGCAGGTCATCCCAGCTGGTAAGTTGAGGTGCTTTTAATAAAAGCAAATTATTCTCATTAGTATCTTAATAAAGGCAAATGTCTTTCTGCTACTCAGGCCAAGCTCTTCCACCTGTTTTCTGCCCCTTGTAGTACCCCTGCATGCAGGAGTTGAAGCATGCTGATACTCGGTGTAGGCTTTGTCATGTTGAGAGCCAAGCAGGAGTCATGGCTTGGATGGGGAAGAGCATCTGCACTGGCATTTGACAGGGCAGTGTCTGTGCTAACCCTGACGCAGCTTCAGTGTAGGGCCTTTGTGTGTCACCTGGGCTGCCTAGTTGCTCCTGGGTAAGAGGGCTCCTGACCTCTCTTTGGCTTGGTGTGTTGAAGCTTCGCTGTGATCCCTTCTGCAGCAAAGGCTGAGAGCAGGAGGATGAGGGATGTGGGTGAGTGATGCCCCGTTCTGGGCTGCTATGGTGGCCCCAGGAACAGTGCAGAGGGAGCTATTTGTGCATGATTCCGGCCCCATCTGGAAGTGCAGCCTGTCTAGCAGATCCCAGGGGCTTTGTGCTAACCCTTACTGGTGTCCCACAGGGCACTTTGACTACCAGTATGGGTACCGGAAATTTGAGGGCTCGGATGGCTCCCGCACCCAGAAGTACGCTAGCAACATCACTTACTACTTTGACAACATCAGCAGTGCCGAGCTCTACAGCGTGGACCAGGAACTGCTCAAAGACTACATCAAGCGGCAGATGTAAGCACCACCTCTTCTTGTTTGAGCATTGGTTGTTGGTGGGATGTTCACAGATGCCCTCCCTGCAGACTGCATAGCTAATCCCGTGCATAGGCTTAGAGCCAAGGTGCGTTGACTTTGTGCCACACAGCTTATAGCACCAGCTTGCCCCAAGTCTGGGCTCCCCAGGCTGTCTTTGTTCAGCCTCGCAGTAGCAGAAGCATGTGTGGGGGATTATTTCCTTGGGGGTGCCCAGAGGAAGGTGGCTTGGAGCTGCCACTCAATGATGTGTTGTCCATACAGAGAATATTACTTCAGCGTGGACAACCTGGAGCGAGACTTCTTCCTGCGTCGCAAGATGGACTCAGACGGCTTCCTTCCCATCACCCTGATTGCCAGCTTCCACCGGGTGCAGGCTCTGACCACCGACATCAGCCTCATCATCAAGGTGAGGGCAAGGAAAGATGAACTTCCCTTCTTGTTCTGCTTCTTGCCACCCCTGTCTGAGGCCTGTTTTCTAGATGGGCTATGGGTGAGATGCAAGTGGAGCCTGCCTTTGTCCTTGACTGGCTCCCTCCTCCTCTTGGTCCCTTGGAAGGGTTGGGGCTGAGCCACTCAAGGTGCCAAGGCAGGGCCCTAAGTTAACCGGGTATCACTTGGTTCCAGGCTCTGAAGGACAGCAAGGTGGTGGAAATCGTGGACGAGAAGATCAGGAGAAAAGAGCAGCCAGAAAAATGGGCTCTGCCTGGCCCTCCTATGGCAGACTACACACAGACGGACTTCTCGCAGTTCATCAACTGCCCTGAATTTGTGCCCCGGCAAAGCTTCCAGAAAGAGACAGGTGAGCACTGGGGGGAATGTGGAGGGAGGTGTGGGATGCAGTGTTGGTACTGCAGCAGGACTGAGACCTGAGAGTCAGGAGTGTTCCCCAGGGCAGGGCTCTGCCCTTTACTTTCTCCTTGGTGGTGGGAGCTGGTATGGGCTCTGTCCTCAGAGCCCCAGAGTGCTGCTGTCTTGGTACGTGGGGACACATGAAAGAGACTGAGTCTGTGGCTTTTGCTCTGCCGGGGACTGAAGGGAGTCAGGGAGGGTCAGTCCTGCTGGAATTCTCTCGGCTGTGCCTGGAAATACTCTACTGCTTCTGGGCAGAGCAGAGGACACTCATGAACCCAACTTTTCCTTAATGGGTGAGGAGATACTGGGCACAAATGGGGCAGCAGGTATGGAGCTGTCAACCACATGCTGGGGAAGGGTCTGCTGTCCTTCATGGTCTGACCCCTACTCTTGTCACCCCATCCCATGGGGGCTGGCAGGAGCCCAGGGCTGGGCCTGAGAGGCCAAGTGGAGGATCTTCTTGGTGCTGTCATAAGAGTTAGTTTTGGCAGAAGATCTGTTCCCAAGGGCTCCAGACTGTCTTGGGAAAGTTTCCCGAGAGCAACAGAGCACCTGCTTTTAGGGCTTTGTGTGTCTGGGGAACTGTCACGTGCAGAGCTCTGTGGCCACCACCGGCACCAGAGCCTTAATCAGAGACTTCCCCCCTCCCCGCCCCAGCACTTGTGGTGAGTGTGCTCATGAGCCTTGGCTGCTGGATACTAGCTAGTCCTGCAAGCTGTGTCATGCTGCCAAAAAACCACCTCTTCAGTTGGGTGCTTTAAGTACACAAACCCCTAGGCTCCCTCCCTCCCTCTAAAGCACCCTATGGCTCTTGTTGGCTCTAGAGTCTGCTCCTGGGTCCCCGCGTCCTGCCAGCCCAGTCCCCACCAAAACAGAGGAGGTCAGTAACCTGAAGACGATGCCCAAGGGCCTGTCTGCAAGTCTGCCAGACCTGGATTCAGAGACGTGGATTGAAGTGAAGAAGAGACCTCGGCCCTCCCCAGCCAGGCCCAAGGTAGGTGGTGATGTAGGAGCTGTCAGGGTGGGGGTCTCCCAGTTGTCTGGGTGACTCGAATCATAAATAGGCAGGTTTCAGATCCAATAGGGTTTGATGGTCGTGGGTGTGATGTCCTAGACTGTCCTGGCCCCATCTGATCCCCTCTGGAGCTGCTCCTCAGTGGTGTAAATAAAGCGTTCTCCCCAGGTGGGCAGCTTCTGGCTGCAGTGGGCAGACAAGGGGTAATAGTTGGGTCTCCAAGCAGTAGGCTTGTGTTGCTATGTGGTCTTCACTCTGTGTCACCCTTGCCCCCCTACCTGTAGAAACCAGAGGAGTCAAAGACGCTGCAGCAGCAAAAGCAAAAGGACCAAGACGAACCTGAGGAGCTAGACTTCCTCTTCGACGAGGAGATGGAGCAGATGGATGGCCGCAAGAACACTTTCACTGACTGGTCAGATGAAGATTCGGATTACGAGATCGATGATCGGGATGTGAACAAGATCCTCATCGTGACGCAGACACCTCCTTACCTGCGCCGGCATCCTGGTGGGGACCGGACTGGCAACCACACATCCAGGGCTAAAATGAGCTCAGAGCTGGCCAAGGTGATCAATGATGGGCTGTACTACTACGAGCAGGACCTGTGGACAGAGCAGTTTGAGCCGGAGTATTCACAGATCAAGGTGAGAGTGGTTGATCCAAAGAAGGGAGTGCGTGTGGAGCACACAGCACCTCATGTGCAGCAGGCTGGCTACCTTGTTGGTGAGGGGTGGAAAGGGCAGTACAGCAGGTTACAGCCCACTCGTGGGTTAGAGCTAAACCAGGGTTAGTCCACTTGCAGAGCCTGGGATTCCTGGCTCGCAGCGTCATGCTCTACTGTATCAGGGATAAACACAGCTCTGTAACGTAGTGTGAGGCTGCAGCCAGGTAAACAAAGCGCCAATAATGAGGTGACCTGGAACATGGGCCCCATTGCTCTGCTGTCTGCCATGGTCTTGGCAGGCAGTGCCAGATCTATGGGGCGAAACAGGTGTCTCTGCACTGTCCATAGTGTCCAGCACTCCATGGCACGGTCCCTTAGAGACTGCGCTTACTGGGGACAAGTTCATAGATGGCTGGGCTGCACTTGGCCTGTGCTCTTCTCCATTTTGGTGCCAGTTTGCATAGACTTGGGCTTTTTATAGAAAGCCCATCTGCTGCTTTGAAACATTTGGGTCCCAACTTGGCGACTCTCACGGTCAGGGACTTGCATAGACTCGTTCAGCAACGGAAATTATTTTGGCTGTGAGGTGGGATGGCCTGTTGGAGCTACCAGCTGGGCTCAGTGTTCCCATGTCTGGTACCTGGCACATTGCTGAGGCGGTCTGCTCTCTGGGGTGGCAGAAGCTGAGGGTGCAGGCAGAGCAGGTGACAGAAGGACAGTGTGTGCTTGCGGTATGGATCCTTCAAATACATGGGAGCATTGTGCCCCACTGCCGGTGTGGCTGTGAGAATCCAGGGAGGAGGCTCTAGGGATGCAAGAAGATGGCAGGAGCAATGGTGTCCTCGCCAAGCATGGGTTACCGAGCTTGCCTTGAACCTCGTTGCACCAGCACTGGCCTGGGTGGGTAAAAGACTGAAAGAAGCAAGCAATGATTAGTGGAGCTGTCTTGTAGTATCCCTGAAAGCTCGGGAGCACGAAGTGGCTCAGATCTGGCCCATGCAATGCCCAGTTTTGTCGTGCCCAGCGTAGTGGCTGTTGCACAAGCAGAGCTGTGGTCACGGTGAGCTGATGGGATGAGGGGAGAAGAGGGCAATTGGTTGCTTCATCATCTTCCTCTTCCAATGCAGCAAGAGGTGGAGAACTTCAAGAAGGTGAATATGATCAGCAGGGAGCAGTTTGACACCCTGACCCCAGAGCCCCCTGTGGATCCAAACCAGGAAGTCCCTCCTGGTCCCCCCAGGTTCCAGCAAGGTAAGAGACAAGGGGCATGAATGGGCAAGACTGAATTTGTCTCTCTTCCTCCTGGTGAGAGGTCCTCAGAGGTTGGGTAGCAGCTGGGGAGAAGAAATTGGGGCCACAGGTGTGTGGGATTATCTTTCCCAGAGCAATGGTTGTCTCCCAGCTGAATGTTTTGGGGCTCCAGAAGAGGAGGCCCAAAAGCAGGGGTGTCCCAGTTGAGTGAGAAAACCTTGGCAGACTTTGATGTAGTCCCCTGGATGTGACTTTCTTCTTGGACCCTCCCTGAGTACCTGGAAGGCAGCTGCCTGCTGGGATTTGTTTGCCTGTGTGTGGCACCTGCTGCCCTGTCCTTCTCTTGGGAATGGGGGATTTGTCACTGCTGTTAGCCACTAGGAAGCAGATACCTTGTGGGATCCCTGGAAGCTCAGTCCTTGGATCTGGTGCTAGGCTTTGGGCTATCTGGCCAAGCTGGTGACTTGCTGGATTTGAAGCTGCTTGTCTCCGAGGGCTGGGATGTGTCCCTGCATTCCTGCCCCTGCTGCTTCCCATCCGCCAGATGGATGTCCCTTGGCTGTAGTGATGCTCTTGTGCTTAGAACTCAGCTTGACCCATGGTGGGTGGGGGATCTCTTTGCAGTACCTACAGACGCTTTGGCTAACAAGTTGTTTGGAGTCCCCGAGCCTTCAACCATTGCCCGGTCTTTGCCTACGACTGTACCAGAATCACCCAACTACCGCAACGCCAGGACCCCCCGGACTCCTCGCACGCCTCAGCTGAAGGACCCTACACAGACGCCCCGGTTTTACCCAGTGGTGAAAGAGGGCAGGACGATAGATGCCAAGGTGGGACCAGGGCTGGGGTGCACAATGGGAGCTGGGGTTTCCCAGCTGGGTCCTGGGGAGGAAGGAGACACATCCCTGATGCACCATGTCTTGCAGACCCCGCGGAAGAGGAAGACAAGGCACAGTTCGAACCCCCCAATGGAGTGCCACGTGGGCTGGGTGATGGACTCTCGGGAACACAGGCCCCGAACTGCCTCCATCAGGTACCAGAGACAGGCACATGAGGTGACACAGGAGCCAGAAATGGGAAAGGGAACGAGTGTGGGAAGGAAGGGGAAAGGCAGCGTCTGGTCTTGCAGGGGAGGTCTCCTGTTAGGTGGCTGCAGAAAGGGCTGGGACCCAACTTGTCCCTCCTAGAAGGAGCTGAGGAAAGTCTGAAGCCTTGGAATAACGAGATGGGACTCGTTTGGAAACATTGGTTCCCTTCCTAGTAGGATACCCCATGGCTCAGGTCCCAGAGTAGACAGTCACAGGGAGTTGGTGGGACCAACAGACAAGTGCTGTGGGGTGGAGTGTGACCCCACTCTTCTGTCAGCTGGGTGATGCCAAGGAAGGGGTTTGACAGGAGTCTCTCATGCTCAGCTCCAGCCCCTCGGAGGGGACCCCGGCTGTTGGAAGCTATGGCTGCACCCCGCAGTCCCTGCCCAAGTTTCAGCATCCTTCGCACGAGCTGCTCAAGGAGAATGGCTTCACGCAACACGTCTACCACAAGTACCGTCGGCGCTGCCTTAATGGTAGGGATGCCTGCGCTGTGAGGTGTGGGGCAGGGTGTCTGTGCTGTGCTGCATCGGCGGGCAGGGTACGGCTGCAGAGCATGCACACAGAGATAAGCAGGGTACTACAGGACAACCTTGCTGGTAGCTGATGTTTCCCCACAGTTTGTGGCGAGCATGAGCTGTGGCTCAGGGTGTCCAGCACTGGGGCTGGGTGTAGTCACAGTGCCATAGGGCCCTCCTGTACGTGAGCCCCTGTGCAAGAGCTGGCTCCCTGGGCAAGGATCTGCCTTGTAAGCATCCCCTTTTCCCAAAACAGAGCGGAAACGACTGGGCATTGGTCAGTCCCAGGAGATGAACACGCTTTTCCGGTTCTGGTCCTTCTTCCTCCGAGATCACTTCAACAAGAAAATGTATGAAGAGTTCAAGCAACTGGCTGTGGAGGACGGGAAGGAGGGATACAGGTAGGTAGGAGACGAGAGGTGGAGTGGCCTTTCCTGGGAGGGGAGTGCGGGAAGAAGAGTTCGGCTTTTTGCAGTGCTCACAGCAAAACAAAGGCAGCATCTTTGCTTTGCTTGAAGGTAGGACTGGGGTTGCCCTCAGTCACCTCCTGCTGCTGGTACACAGCGGGGCTCTTGCCTTGAGTCTCTCTGCCCGGGTGTTGTGTGCACCAGTGTCTGAGCACCCTGTGCTGCTCTGTTCCCAGGTACGGTCTGGAGTGCCTTTTCAGATACTACAGTTACGGGCTGGAGAAGAAATTCCGGCCAGACATATTTAAGGACTTTCAAGAAGAGACCATCAAGGATTACGAAGCTGGTAGGTGCCTCCTTCGGCCTCCCCTGGGATTGGCAGCAATGTTGCCCAACTGCATGGCTGTTCCGGGCCTCTTCTCGTGACTTTGGGGAAGCCACGTAATGCTGTACACTAATGTGTGCAGTGGGGACTGGCTGGACATCCTGTTGCTCTCTTCACGGGACAGGGTTGGGTGGATGCTTACCGTCCTGAAAACTGCTGGGGGGATGGAGGAGGGCAATGGGAGGTTGTAGCTCTCCCAAAACATTTCTCTAGAGGCACTGGTTCCTCTAGGATTTCTCAAGGCCCTGCAATTTCTCAAGTGACTGTCACCACCAGGTCAGCCGAGCCTGAGGACTTCCCCCGTCAAGAGGGCTGCCCATTACTGGTGCAGGGTGCTTCCCTCCAGGTTCTCCATCTTGCCTCGGTTGTGCCCATCAGCGGGACAGGAGGGTCTGTGGGGCAAGCGGTGGGGAAGCCTGGAGGAAAGGGTTCTGACAGCTGGTTTGATTTTTGCCCTGCTGACATCAGGTTTGGTTTTCCTCCTCTTCAGGACAGCTCTATGGGCTGGAAAAGTTCTGGGCCTTCCTAAAATATTCCAAAGCCAAAAATCTGGACATTAACAGCAAACTGCAAGAATACCTCAGCAAGTTCAAGCGCCTCGAGGACTTCCGAGTGGATGTGAGTAGACACAATGGCTGCACCACACTGATGGCCCCTGAAAATACCCCTCAGGCCCCTCCAAGACTGAGGATTTTGGGGGGCTGGTCCCCAAGCAGTGCCAGGCAGGGGAAGTCAGTGACACCTAGTGTCATGCCCTATCATTGCAGCTGTGCCAGGAACAAGCTGCAGGGTTTGAATATTGCAAATCCACTTCAGAGCAGCTTTCTGGGGAATTGGATGAGCCCATCTTCCCTGATGAGCTGAGGAGGGAGGAGAAAAGCGAGCCTTGATGGCTTGAGCAGAGCCAGCATTGTGTGGAGCTTCAGCTCTCAGACTTCTGGACTGTGCCCCTGTGTGGGAAGGAGGTGCCTAAGAGCAAGCTGTCACCCTTGTGCTTGATTGGAAGTCGGTCCATCTTTCTGTCAGCAAATCTGGCAGCAGTAGATTGGCAGAGGAGGGCAGCTGTGTGCTTGGGATGAGTATGTGTGTTCCTGGTGGGTTAGGGAGAGAAGTTGCAACTGGAGGTTTGCAGGAAGGGCTGATCTCTGATCCAGGGGGAGGGCATCTGCATTTGGAGGAGGCTGTGCTGATACTAGGGTGCTTCTCTTCCAGCCACCCATGGGGGAGGAAGGTGGACACAAGAGATACCCTACGACGTCAGGGGGAGATGGCAGGAAGCGCTACCCATCCCAGTCTTCCAGCAAAACAGTCAGCCAGTGCCCATCCAGCCAAGCCCACGCCTCACCCAGCCAGCCTGCACAAGAGGATGCCAAAAACCTGAGCCAGCAATCCCCCGCCCCGTCAGCTGCAGAATCGCAGACAGTGGGGAAGTAGGGAGGCTGCAGCCGGGGGATGGGGTGGGTTGGTGGGGGACTGGCTTGGAGAAGGGGAGACGTGAGGGGGTGGGACAGGAAGGGAGCTGGAAGGTGGGTGCCCAGGAATAGGCTGCTTGGGAGAAACTTCAACGCACACGATTTTTTCTCTTGTGGCTGGAAAGCAAAGACGATCTGCATCTAAAACACCATTTTGCTATTACAACCCTGACCAGAGCCAGACCCGCTCCCAGCAGACCCACCCTTTGCTTTCCCTTCCCTCCCCTCTTGTGCACACACTCATGTCTTAGTGTCTCTTCAAAAAAAAAATAATGTTCTGGCTGGGTTGGAAACGGGAGATTTTTTTATTATTATATATATATATCAAGTTTTAAATTATTGCTAGAAGTTCGTCTGGATTTACCAAAACAAGTCTGCTCTGTGCGGCCCCAATGACTCCCCTCTGTGTCCCCCCTTCGGATCGCAGGGCAGCCTGCTCAGGAAGCTCAGAGGAGCGAGGTTCCCTGATGGGGACTGAAGCCGCAGCATGTCACGATGCTGCGGAGCCTCTGATCTCTATGACCTGGCTGACGTCTCCCATTCCACGTGTGGCGGTGCCTCTCTGACACCAACTGCTGCGACAGGAGCATCGCCCTGTTTGTCCTTCTGGTCCCTCCTCCCCAGAGTCTTCACCTCCAACCTTCCCGAGGGTCTGGCTCTCCCTCCGCCCGCCTCTCCCTTCCATCATGGACAATTTGGAAGTCAACCAAAGGACCTTTGCCAAGGATAGGCTTGTTCTGACTCCTTCCTGTGAGGATGGCTGGTGGGAGGCTGGCAGGCACTTGGACTCAAGCCTGCGTGGACGCTGCACCCCCTGCCCCAGGAATGCCCATTGCATGCAAAGACAGGACTTTGCTGAAGGAGGTTTTCTCTTCCTTTTCCCTTGGAAAAATGAAACAACAACAACAAAAAAACCCACAAACCCCTCTAAAACAACAACGACGAAAAAACTCTAAAAAGACACATGTCCCTTTGCTTTCTTCCTTGGAAATATTATTGAAGAAAACAAACAAACAAAAAAAAAAAACAAAAAACAAAAAACACAAAAAAAAAAGTTGCCTTATGGTGGAGCTGGACCGGGGAGGCTCGCTGGCTTCCTGCACCCTGGGGCGCGCTAGGCTCTTGGCTCCCGCGGCCCAGAGACTCCTCACGGCATTGCTGCCGAGCTGATATTCCCTGCGGCCTTTCCTCTGACCCCGCAGCTCGCTCGGATGCCTCCCCCCACATCGCGGAGACCCCCTGCCAGCCCTGATTCTCATGGGGGAAGGTGCCGAGGGCAGTCAAATCCAAGACTTGTGCTCATGACGTAGTTGAAGCCGCTATGTTGTGTATATACCATTGTAGCATCCTTGCCGCAACAGCAACTGTACCTGCTTATGGCCTCGCTCAGAACCCCCATGCCCTCTCCGGGCACGCTGGGGCGGGAGGTCTGTCTGCTCCAGTCTGTGCCTCCAGCGTGGTCGGGAGGTGAGCGGGGAGATCCGTCACAGCAGCTGGAGGGACTCGTCCTTGCTGCAAGCGAGTGGGAGGGCTGGCGTGTCCCTGGTGCCACTTAATGCTGTAGCCTGACGAGGGAGCAATGCAGCCCCGGGGAACTCCGTCTCCCGCAGCCGTCACTGGCCTGGGGCCGCTGGCGGGACTTGTGTTGGGTGCAAGTGGGAGACCTGCCTGGCAAAGGAGGGCTCTCACCTGGGTTTCCTTGTGCTTCACGTCTTGGCGAGCGGCTGTGTGGAGTCTTGCGCTCGGGGTAGCATCCTTGTGCATCTCCGAGAGCTGAGATAACACCATGCTGCTCCTTGCCTAGCTGAGGCAAGGGGATGGCTGCAGAGCTGCTGTGGCATTTTCTCTGCTCCTTTGCCCAGCACCGGGTGGGCTTCGGCAGGCACACCCTCCCAGGGCTCGTGAGCTGTGTTCCCTTGTAAGCGTGTGGCCACGTGTGGGCATGTGTCAGAGGGCTGAGATCTGCTCCTGGGGCCCAGACGTAGTGCTGGAAAGTTGTGCTCCTGCCGTAAGGGTAGCAGCTCCTTTTTCAGCTAGAGCCACTTGCCTTGCTGCTGCTGTGCTCAGTCTCCTGGGTCAGGATACCTGCTTTGAAACTGGCTTGGTTGTGGCTCCGGCACCCTGTCCTCATGAGCTGCAAAGTGTGCTCCTGCGCGTGGTGCGGAGCAGGCACCGCAATGGGCTTCTCACAGATGCAGCTAAGTGCGTTACCCTCTCTGCAAAATCACAAGCTGGTAACGAATAGTGTTTTCCTAAAGTATCCAGTTGATCCAGAGCTGCATCTCATAGCTGGGAGGAGGAGTCATCTCTTCAGGGCTGTCCCTGTACGGCTGCAAGGCTGGTGGATGAGAGCAGCCAGGCGCTGAGAGTGGAGATCAAGAGGGCAAGTTTGGGCAAGTTGTCGATCAGCAGTGGCTGTGGATGCTCGTGGGGCCCTGGCTGAAGTTACCACCTTCCCGAACTGACACTGCGTCAAAGATGCTGCTTTAGTAGGTGGGGTTGGGGGGAGGTGGGCTGGTCCACGTGGAGCAGCTTCGTGAACTGCTGCTAGAATTGAAAGCACAGCTGGGTTTGAGTGAGGCTGGGTAGCTGCTACTTTGCTGTTTCCTGGTGGTGTGATCCTGCCCTGGTCTGTCCGCCCTGCCACATCACCCTGCAGCTTGGTACTGCTCGCTCACAGGTCCAAATTCGGCATGCCAACATGTCTTGAGTCCGTGGCTTGCTCCATGACAGCAGCAGTGCTCTGGGGCTGCAGGGTAGTAACTGGGCCAGGCGGGCAAGTAACGCTTGTACAGTGCTGCGGCCGTGACTGTTATCTCTGGATTTCCCCTCTCTCGTGAGCTGGAGTCAGATCTCTGAGGTTACGATGCAGCCGGGTTTGCCTCTGATTTGGGAAGGAGGAGCCTCGGAGGCTGGAGATGAGGGTTGGACAAGGACATTGGAGATGCACTGCTGGTTGTTTGTAAGTGGAAGCAGGTCTTGATGTGCCGCGGGTGGTCCTTGCTGCTGTGTCCCTGTGCTCCTCTCATCGGTGCGTGTTCTCTTTTGAAGCCAATTGTCTGCGTTTTAGGAACAAATGAAATAGGAAATGAGGAGGAATGAGCTGCTGTGGAGTTGTTGCTTGTGGAGCAGACTGTGGAATTGCTTGGGTGGTGGTAGAGGTAAGAAATTTCCTAGAGAATTTCCCAAAAACTGAATTGATTTTAAATTATTTTTTTTTATTATTATTTTTAAGGCTGAGACTCTAGTCTAGGCGCGGAAGAGGTGTGTCGTCCCCCCTTCTCCTCTGCTGAGTCAGTGGTTTGTCACATCAGTGTGGCTGATGGCCCCGTGTGAAACAACCCCCACCCCGCCGCCCCCATTTCCCAGGGGAAGGTGGGTCAGAAAAGCAACCCCAGCGGTCCCACCGCCCTCCGGATTTGCGGCCTGCGTGCCTTGTTTTACTGTCTGTCGGGCAGCAGCGTAGCCCGGGAGCGAAGAAGAGACAGACATGACACAGCCTGAGGCGGCTGTTGCTTGCTCCTGCCTATCTTCCTCCGGACTGAGGGAACGTGGTGCCCGTCGCTGCTGCTCTCAGCCGGGGCGCGATGCTCTGGTTACGGGGCAGCATCCTGCATCCCTGCGCTGCACGGATGCAGAGGCTGCCGAGTTGCGTGGTCCTTGCCAGGCTGAGGAGGGGCTGGCCGTGGCGAGGCTTTCCCCTGTCCTGTGGCTCGCACAAGGGACAGGTCTGCAGAGGTGCTTGGCCTCTTGCTGTGTACAGAAGGCATCACACACAGGCTTGCTCCGCTGCTGGACCAAGGGACGGTTGTCCAGAGAGGGGTTTTGCTTTTGAGGAAGCTCTTGCCTTCCTGCTGAGGAGGGAGTTCGGCCTTGCTTTTAGCTTGGATGCTTCACCACGATCATGTTTTGTGCTTTTTTTAATTTTAGCGGTTGGGCATGTGTACTCCTGTGAACACTGATGTGTCCCGCAGCTCGCGAGGTCTGTGCAGTGCTGGTGCCCAGCCACCGGCACGGCCGGAGGGAGCCCTGGCTGCTTTTGGAAAGGCTGGGTGAGGCTGTCGGGTCTCTGCAGGCAGAGTGGGGGGAGTGCTCCCCATCTCGCCCCTCTTCTCGGGAGGTCCCAGGCTGCTACAGCTCCTTGCCAAGGTCCCACGTGTCAGCCCGTCTTTGGGATGCAGGTGGTTACAACGGGTACAGAGCTCTGGCATGGGGTCAGGAGTGGAGGTGGAAGGTGTGTTTCAGAGGAGGCTTTGTTGCTTTGCCATGCTGATTTTGGGGGGAGGGGGGGGAATTTAAAAAAAGTAATAATCCTGCTGCTCCATTTGCCTGTCTGTCCCTCTTCCTGCTGCCCCCCTCGCACCCCTGATAGCAGCTTGTCACTGTAGCCCTTGGGGTCCCTCGAGTTTCCACAACTGCTCATCTTGCTTGGGACTGGTCGACTGTACTGTAACAAAATGATGCGTTAACCTCAGTATCCTGCCACGTGTCTCTACACGTTCCACATGGCAGTGCAGAGGGGGCCTTCTAGCTGTTAATGCCTTTCCAGTTATTTTATCAAAAGGAAAAAAAAAGGAAAACTGTAAATGTAGCAAGCTGTGTTTGCAATGCTTATATTCTGTCTCCTCTGAGACTGGTTATGTCACTTTGTCACTGTTTTGAAATGGATGCTAGGCTCTTTTTAAGAGAGGGTTGCTACACTTGATGTTAAATGCCTCACTGACTCTTTTTTTTTTTTTTTTAAAGTTTCCAATACAGGTAATAGATGAATGACTTTTTTTTTTTTTTTTTTTCTCCTAAAGAAAACGTTCATCTCGGTGGTGTGGAGCGGGTGGCTGGAGGGCAGTGTTTCAATGAGTAGTTTACAGTTTCACTTTCTGCAGACACTTGAACATAGGACCGATGTATCTGTGACAAGCACATCCCTTGGTGGGAAGCTCCAGAGGAGCGGGGAGCGCCCTGGGTGCCTTCCAGCCCCCTGCGGCGTGCGGAACCTGCTGGGATCAACCCCAGGGTCCCCGCGCTGTCCCCCTGTGGCTCGCTCTCCAGGTCTCAGCCCCGCAC
Organism: Haliaeetus albicilla; assembly: GCF_947461875.1. Classification (NCBI taxonomy): domain Eukaryota; kingdom Metazoa; phylum Chordata; class Aves; order Accipitriformes; family Accipitridae; genus Haliaeetus; species Haliaeetus albicilla. The sequence continues at coordinate 14,733,457 of NC_091509.1, read as the reverse complement.
GGGGGCTGGCTCGTGCCAGTGGTGCCCCTCGCAGGAGGGGATGCTTGGCACCACTTGGTCCCTTGAGCCTCCCTGGTGCATCCCCGCTCCCCCTCCTTCTCTCCCAGCCTGTCCCGGTCCCGTTGGGGTTGGAAACCTTTGGTTCTGTGGCTCAAACCCCCACTGAGCTGCACCCCGGCGAGGGTGGCCCTCGGCTCACTCGCCTGGAGCAAAAGGGGTGATGGTTCGACGTGCTGGCCCTTCTCAAACCCTGTGTGTCCCAACCTCAGCCTTCTGTTTCCCAAAACTAGAAAGTGTGTGCAACCTTCTTCAGCTGCATTTATCGTAGAGACAAACTTAAAATGACTCATCACAGACCATGTATCACTTGGGAGGAAAATCTTGTTAATATGGCCCGCTGTACATGATCCATCTTCTGTCGATAGTACATAATCTTTGACCCATGTGCTAGGATCATCATCACATATAAAAGGAAAAGAAAAATGTAAAATACTTGAATGAGAGCTTGTATTATAACATTAATATTATTCAGAGTATCTGCTTTCTAGGCTGATGTGATTCATTATTCTAGTAATGCTTTAGTCCTTTGTAATTTGTGGTAATTATGCTTTTTCCTTTTTAATACAAAAAAAATGTATAAAAATAAAAACTTCAAAAGACAATGTGGCCTGGGTTTTCTGTTCTGCTGACTTGCCCTCCCCAGGGGGCTGTGGGTGGATGAACGGGCTGGGTTCATCCCCGTGTGGTTGTAGGGACTGCAGGAGGCTGGGTGAAGAGAGTTGCCTTCCACAGGCGGAGGTGGGCTGACAGCAGGTAAGTGCAGCGCAGGTCAGCCCTGCGTGTCCTCTCCTCAGTGGTGAGAGGTAGGTGTCATTTTTGTTCCAGGCCCCCAGACAGGATTGAGACTTAGAAAGATCCTGGAGAAAATTTGCAGAATGTCTCGAGCTCGGTTGTGTAGGTACTTATGGATGTGCATAAAGGTATGAGTGCTTTTTGTTGGGCCCTTTCTTACAGGGTTTTACTGATCTCCACACAGCTCAGGACAGCAGCGAGTCTTCCTTGGAACGTCTCTTTCCGCAGTTGATAGTTGCACAGAGCTTGTTTTGATTTATGTCTCCTTTTGGTGTGTGGGGAGTGAGATGAGTCACAGCAGGAGGAGGTGATACACCAGGGCTTCTGCCATGTAGCACATCAGCTCTCCTTTCCTGTCCTATATGGGGGAAACTCGCTTTATGTTTGCAGACATTAGTCTGTGGAGCAGAGATGAGAATGTGGCAGCCCTTAACTCGGACCTGTACTGACCTCTCGCATGAAGGAAAACTGCTTGGGGCAAGTCAGGCCTCTGTTGCATGTGCAGGGGAGAGCCTTTCTAAAGCTGTGGCCCCACTGACTTTCCATGGGGTTGCATCCCATATCCCAGGTGTTCTGACTCTCAGAAAAATAGTGGGTTTAATCCTATTAACATGTAGTTAGAGTGATCTTGCTGGTATTTCTATGGAATGCTGCTGCAGAGGCCAAAGCATGGCCTGTGAAAACTGAAGTGTTAAAACCTTAATAATGAGAACTCCCTAAAGCCATGTGGCTCAAAACACATCTGGCTTATGTGCAGGCAGCTAAAACCAAGGAACAGTGCAAGTAATGAAGAAAAAACCTGCTCTAAACTTTGTTTAAAAAATAGGTTTCTAGAGCAGGCTTTTTTGTGCCTTAGGTAGAAAATAATGGCAGCAAAAGTGCAGACATCTCAAGTAGCGTGTTTTAAGTTCAGCTTTGGGTTTTGTTACGTGTGAACAGTAACATGTTTCCCAATTAAAATACTATTTGGCATAAATCATTGTCTCTCACTCTGCTAGTCACGGGGCTCTGCAAGAACTGCGGGCTGCTGCTGGGTTCACTCTGCCCTCTTGGGTGCCTCGGGGATGCTTTCTGAGAGCGGTGTGAAGCTGAGGAGGACCCTGTGTCTCTCATAGGCTTTGGTTTGTCTGAACACTGTATCTGTTCCATGCAGATAATCCAGCACTCCCAGGACTCCGTAGCACTGATTGAACCTGGAAACCAAACAGAATAAACATGACTGGAAGTTACCGAGGTTCTCTCACCCTTCCTATTTCCATCTCCTTTCAGAGCCCTGAGAAACCGTCCATGCGGTTTCTGCCATGGCACCAGTCTCCCTCGCAGCTCTGTCAAAGCCTGGGTGAAACTTCTGCAACTTCCCTCTCTGGTGCCTTCATGACCCAGAAATGGTGGCACCGAACAGCAGCCGTCTCTCTCCCGGACGGCTCAGAGCTGCGGGAGCAGCTGGACAGCCACGTTGCCGTGTCCGTGTGCTCCCGAGATCCAGCTGCCCCGGGACGCGGAGCTGCTGTGCTTCCAGCACTGGTATGCTGGCACAGCCGTTCTGCCCAGAGAGCATCTCAGCTCTGCAGGGATCCATGTCCTGGCTTGAGCCGAGCTTCGGAGGAAATGACTGATAAGAACTGACACTGGTTTGGGTGTTGCCCAGCATTTGGGTGGTGATAGAACTGCCACATTGGCTGTTTCTGCAGGAGGATTAATTGTTCGAGGGTGTATGTCTATGAATTTAGTGCACATCTGGGAGATGGGACTGCTTCTTCCACTACTGTGGTGTGTATACCTGAACAACCAGCTGAAACTCTGCTCTCTCCAGTGGAGGAGGAGGCTGGGAGTCTGCCAGGAAGGGTTAATTGGAATTGTTTGGGCAAGGTGTTAACTAGGTCGGTGTTACTAATCCCAGTGTATGGGAGAAGGGCAGACAGGGAGGCTCCCTGCAAATTTATTTCAGCTGTGTGACTTGCCCTTGCTCTGTCTTTATTCTAGATCACATGCAGTGTCTTCTAAACTTCTAGGAAGAGCCTTGCAGAGAACTGTCTCTGACCTTCTGCTGGGGAAAGTCCAGGTGATACCTGCTGCTTCAGACACTGTGTGCTTTTTCCTCCCATGTAATCTTAGGAAACTTGAAACACCCAGCCTCAGCTGCGGTGTTTGTGCTTTGGAGAAAGTCTCCAAGTCAGCTGGTGGAGGAGGGTAGATGTCCGTGAGGTGTCTGGCAGCTGCGTGGGCAGGGGGCTGGAGTCCTCCGAAATCCCCATCTCTAACTGCTTTAAAAACTGACAGCATTCAGCCTGCTATCGGCCGAACTGGATAGGCTTCTCTGCTTGTACGTGAGTTACGCAAACCCACTTGACCCTCGGAAAGGAGCTTTTCCCATCAGCGATGCCAGGGCACAGGCAGGAGGGGAAGGGGAAGCTGAGCAGTGCCCGGACGTACTTGAGGTGGTGGAAGTCGTGGAACTCCGGCGACGGTAGGAAGGGCAGGTGGTAGCCGCAGTGCGAAATGCTTGTTGTTATGAGAGCAAGGGAGAACCACGCTGCGATTGAAACAATATGGGACCCCATGATCATCGGTCCAGTCATGACAGGCAGTGTGTTGGAGAGCTAGAAATGAGAAGCAAACTCTACCTCATTAACGAGTCCACAACAAGCAGGCTCTCCTCTAAGGAGCTGAATTGTTTCACGTAGGTGATACATCACATTAGTTTTGTGCAAAGAGCATAAAGGGAAGATCCCTTTGCAAACACCATACTAAAATTACATAATGATCAAAGAAATAACTTACTCTGAGCTGAGTTTCACTCACTGCAAAACACAGTCACAGCCCAAGCTCCCTCAGCTTGTAGTAGAAGTTAAGACATGAGCTCAAACCAGGGTGTGAGGGCAGCGTGATTCTAGTAAACCACCCTGGAGTCAGAGGTCTGAATTTCAGCTTCACTTTGGAATAATGCTGAAGCTGCTCTTGGGAAACCTAGCTGTAAAAGGGCATGGCCTGGGGACATGTGCAGTCCGGGCAGCAATGGGATGATCCCGGCTGCATCACTGCATTGGGCTGTCGCTGCCCAGACCAAGCTCATTGCACCAGCTAGGCTTAGCTGGACTCGAAAAAAAGAAGTCAGTCTGCTGCCCAAAGACTGTCAGTTAGGGAGACTCACTGAACTGGTGCTGCAGCCCAGGACTGTTGTTAACGGGAGATAGTACTTATAAGTGGAATCTTCTGAAGGTGGGATGTGTTTTCATGAGAAGTTTCCGCTGGAGCAGCGCTGGGAGACACTCCTGCAAACAGTGATCCCAGCCACCAGCGTGAAAATCATGACAGAATTCCGAATCCATGCAGTAACCCAGATTGTGTGTCACATCTTGTGCCGAAGGCACCGTATGTACTCCCAGCCCTCTCTGTGCTCAAGGAAGCACCATTCAGTCGGTTCCTTATCTGTTGGAGGCCCCTAAATCTGTGCTCTTAAAGCTAGTGGAGTCTGGCATAAACATACCGCAACCCTTCTACAGCCAAGCTTCTTGGCAACGCAGCTTAGCTTCCTCTTTGTAAGAAAAAAGAGTCTAAGGGTGCGTTTGCATTTCTTCTCTTACCACTCCTCCTCATCTCATGGAAATCGCGCTCCATGCAGAAACTGGAGGGTGACCATGGGAGAATCCACTTACTATGTGTTCCACTGGGTGAGCATAAATGGAGACCACGCCAATGGGGGCTGTCCATTCGTGGTGCTTCTTGTGAATGTGCTTATACAGGAGCGGGAGGTGAGCAAGCCTAAGTAGAGAAAACAGAAAGGCAGGTTTTGAGCTCTGCAAGAAAGGAACATGGAGTAACATAACACAAAATTTCTGCTGGGGACTTGCTCATGTCTCCTCTTTAACATGAAGATTTTAGAGCAGCTGGGATGAGACTCCTGGCTTGCTTCCCTGTCTCTCTCTTTCTTTAGTATTGAGCCCTTGCTCAGTTGATATGTCCACTGGCTAATGTTAAGCTTAAGTCCAGATAAATCCCATAAATCAAAGTCTCCGAATGACTTATTTGCTCAAACTTGGGAGTACTACTTAGGGGAAGACTCACTTTATATTTTCACTGTTTTGACTTTTCCTGCTGACAACTATTAGAATCAGAATTTTAGGTTCTGTGGGTCCTTCTTAAGAAATGGCTTTTTATGTGCATTTGTCCAAAAGGGAAACCTACATATTTCTGAGAATGCTGTGCTTGCTTCTGCATGGTCTTTTGCAGGCTTTTTTCTTCCTTGCTTTAATTTTTCCCTCTAATGTTGGTGTTGGTAGGAAGCCTGCCGTGTCAGGAGCCAGGCCCTGTTTCGTAGGTGCTGTACAAGTGAACAGGAGATCAGTCACTGACCTCTTGAGCTTTTTTCGTTCAGGATAATCAGTCTTGTTCTTCTCTTTTCAAAGAATGCTGGGTCACAGCTTTTGTGTAAAGCTACCTGTTTTGTTTCTTCCTTAGCCTCTAAGCTGCTCCACCTCTGTAATTTTACCCATTTTTGCTTACTGTAGTTACTGGCAACACCAAAGCCTCATGCTGTAAAGGTGGATTTCAGGACCTGTAAGTCTTTCCATATACATACAAGACAGGTGGAAGAGGGGGGACTAGGACTATTGCTGTTGCAAGAGATGGGTATAAGCTTAAAGGCGTGGAGAAAAACCACAGAGTTCTGTTCCTGTGCTCAGCTCACCTGTGTGTATAATAGAAGAGAATTTCCTCTATTAAGGTAAAGATGCTTAGCTCCACAAGAAACCAGCGGAAGGTGGGTAATTCCTTGCTGAAGGTGTTGCCCCACCATTTCATGACATAGAACATAAGCACAAGCATGGGAAAGGAGATAAAGAACTGATTACACAGCACTGTGTAGATGGCTTGGCGCAATTTTTTTGTGTCCACCTGCAAAAGAGAAGTCAGGACTTGAGGCTAAGTCAGAAACAATACAGCTTTGAGTCAGAATGATAAAGAGCTTTAGGGCTTGTAGGCAGTTTCCATATTAGTTTTGGGATCAACTTTGTAAAAGCAGTCAATCCAGATCTGATCAGTAGGCTAATTACAAGAACTGCCTTCCTCTCTGCAGTGGATATACAAGACTCAGCTTGATTGTCCTTGAATCCTATCTGGTTGCAAGAGAAAAGCATAACAGGTTCTTCTCCCCTGCTCCTAGCCTAAGAGACTGCTGGAAGTGTTTAGCCAGCAGAAGAGGCAGAGCGAGAAATACTTACAGGATCGTTCTTGCCCAGCTGAATGCGATAGCGAGTAATGAAAGTTGGCTTTCCTGTTACATCAGCCACCATGAGGATTCCATTGAAGCACCAGAAAGCAAGGCTAGGCACCAATGCAGCCCCTGTGGCGTGAGGAAAGGGCAGAGACGGGTGAATAAATTGAGAGCCCTGGCTAAATCGCAAACAAAATACAGTGGCATAGTGCCCAGAGGACCTTTCTGGGACCCAGATGTACCAGGTGCGCATCCCCTGCCCTGAGATCCTTTAAAATGGAATATGGGTAAGTTCTGATATCCGGGCAAAACCTAGGGAATGGGGAGGAGTAGACAAATGTCGCATAGGTTGAAACTTGCCACAACTGAGGCTAAGAAAGGGCTCTTCTGGGAGGCTGGGGGATCTCTGTCATGGGTGGTTTTTAAATACAAGTAGGAAAGGGTTGAGTTGATCCCTGGGACTTTGCAAGGTCCCTACCAGGCCTGTTCACCAGCTGTTAATCACAGACAGAGAGGAGTTTTATAGGTGCTGCAGCAAGAGTAAAATTCACTAATTTTACTTTAATTTTTAGTAATTAGCTCTACTGAGTCACTCGGCTCTCACAGGAGCAAAGTGTCTTCGCAGGGAAGCCATATCAGCAGCAGCAAAAAATCAAATTTTTAACCTGTATAGGGGGTCTAATGGCGAACCAGTCCAAAGGCAGCACAGTTGCACTACGTCAGCTGTGGCTGGCTTTGAAGCCTACACGTGCTTTTTCAGTGGGAGGATTAGTGAGTTGGGGAAGGTGTGTCCATGTCCCCTTTTAGATGTAATACATGGACGGTTGCTCCTACAGCAGGGAGTTGTTAAAACTCACCAAGGAAGAAGATTGTCCACTCCTTTCCCTCAAACAGGTAGTAGAGCTTTAGCCACATTGTTTGCCAGAAATGGCCTAAAGCGTCCCAGAGATTCTGCACGTTCCTGTGGGAATAAGTGTTCTCGGTTGTCCATCTTTTCATCATTCACTTTTTCCCCTCTCCAAAGAAAAGTTTCTCCTCGAGCCCCTTTGTTCGAACAATCTTACCAAGAAATAGTGTTCGCTAAGGCAGTGAATGTGAGCAGGCCGGTACCAAGGATGCAGGCGGTGACCTTCAGGGCATCCCAGAGCTTCTCTGCCTGTGAGCAAGCAACAAGAGTGAGCACGTGCCGCTGTGTCCTACACTAGCATTGTTTGTATTTGAAAGGCAGGAGGTAAAGGCAGGCCTATGATGGCCCACTTCGTTTCACAAACTCTCTAAAGAACACAATAACAAAGCTGTAATGGGATATTGTGTGTAATTGAGGGGGGGAGCATACACACATCCATCTGCCATGCTTACAGAGACCTGAAGTGTCACTGACATGTAATTTCTCTGGAATAACCACAGGGAGAGAAAGGACCACTGATTTTTCCCTCTTTGTTTTTATTTGGCATGCTTCTCGGTACCTGGAGGACTATAATATAAGGGGCTTCTGGAAAAGTCAGAGCAGTAGGAAAGGAAGACCTGGGGGTAAGGAATGGAGCTCCATCTCGACACCTCCCTCCCTCACTATTTTCTCCCTCCCAGTACGCAATATGTTTTCTTCCTGCGGCAGTCAAGAACTGTTGCGCTCAGATAATCTGATTAACAGCTCCAGTTAATCCAGAACCATTCCTCTCAACTTTCCTCTTTGCTTTGAAGACTGATTCTGAAGTCAGGCTCACGTGCCCAGAGGCTTGCCTTTTTTTCCCCAAGTATAACAGAGGTTTAATACAGGATATTACCTTTCCTTGCCTAAGTCACTTTGCTGTGCCTTCACAGGTACCACTCAGCTCTAGTACTGAAGAGTACAACTTGGCTAGTAGGTACCACGTGCCTTCTGTATAGAACAACTGCACATTAACAATGAGCCAAAATACTCAACTTCTCCAAAGTATAAAGTTCTCTAAATCCCTGCTCTCAGACACAGCAGTGTTATCTACTGAAAAAATATTCCTGTGTACAGCATAAGGGCATGATGTTAGCGTAACTCTTATCACAGTAAGGATTTTAACTATACAAAGCAACTGCAAGAGAGTCAGAAAATTACCAGTGAGACCTTTTGATTCCAGGAGTAAGTATATTCAAAAAGCAGTATTCAATATATGTGAGCATTTAAATATTTGAACCCAAGTTGTTTAGCAAATATATTACAAATGTATAATTAACTATCTGTGTTTTAGAGTAGCCCAAGTTGGAATTGGTTCTGGAGTTCAGCAATCTTAGTTTGGGTTTTCTTGGGTAAATATGCATTACATTTATCCACAGGATAAATGTTTAAAATAAAAAATCAGTGCAGTTCTAAAATAATACAGTGTAATAACCAGCTAGGGTCTTATTCATTACTCTGTCCTTCCTGTTTAACTGTGTTGTTGTGCTGCACAAACAGGCTGGAGTAAAAATAGCATGCCACATAGTTGCTGTCCTGATTGTCTCCTGTCAGAGAGGACAAACAAGAGAGCTCACTAATGTTGAATGCAGGTGTCTTTAGGGTAATGCAATATAGAGGAATCCTCTCTAGATGGCTTTCAGTGCTAAGAGCTTTTTTAAGATTCTGTAACAGCTACAGAACATTAAACATCGCCCAGGACTTGTCAGCAATATTTATCTGTCCCAGGACAGAACTTTGCTCATTAGCACTGAAACTTCCTCATTAAAACAAACAACCATTTCCTCCTATCATCATTCTTTTTTTTTTTTTCTTAAATCAAGTTAGCAACTGGGGAGGAAGTCATTTAAAGGACTCTTGCCCTACAGCTTGATGTTTGTGAACCCTATAGGTTTATATTAGAAGCAATGCAATCAGTTGCCAGCATTGTCACTGGGTGTACTGAACTACAAAGGCATGCCTGGTGAAAGCAATCTATTCCAGCTTCAGATAGTGCATGCTGGATTCTGGGCTGGAGATTTGCTCTCTTAGCAGTTTCATACTCCCAGTTGCATCCATGTTATGCCTCATGTATGCTGACATGAGATAAGACTTTCTTAATCTTTAGACCCCGGAACACCATCTACCTATTCTTCAGAAAAAAGGTTACAAAAGCTATAAAAAGCTTACAGCTTTTTAACAGAATTGTATCCTATAAATCCTTGTTGCTCCTGGGATGAAGAAAGGACATACCAAAGAAAAACTCCGCTATCTACCAGTGTGAGAATTTTTAGTTAGACCAAATAGTATTTCAGACTGTTTAGCATTTTCCAGCTGAACAACTCAGAGTTTCAAAAACTAATAACTCCTAATACTCATCAGACACTGTGTATGTCCTGCTTTGATATAGGACAAAGAGTAGCTAAAGCTCAACACTTAACCTATTATAAAACCTCTTTGGCTAGAAACTGTCTTGTTTTGAGCCTGTGTTTTTATTGCATGTGATGAAGTGATTACATGAATGAATCCCACACAGTATAATTACATGAGCTGTAGAACCAGAGAAGTTTACATAGAAAAAAAAAATATATCTCGTTCATCAAGTCCAAGTGCTAACACCCCGTTTCTCTTCCTGCCAACAGCTCCAGCACAGTAGTTCCCAATCCATGGATCGCTTGAGATCTTGCCCTTAAAGGACTTGTACAAGTTGGCAAATTCCTTAAGTGCAGAACGGGGTTGCTGCCTGCAAGGTAAAGAGACTGGGGCACATCAGCTGGGAAACTTAATTGTTTAGCAGGAGCACTTTGAGGACTGGGGCCAGTCAGGTGGCATGGCTTCTGGTTACAGGGGAGGGTTGTGGTCCCTTGCCACGCAAGCAAAGATAACAGGCCCTTCATCACTTGGTGCTGTAGCTGCAGTCCGCTGGAAGGGAAAAAAGCTGGGAAAATGTTGCTGTAGTGGTAAGAGATGAGCTCCTGGTTGTGCTAAAGTGATCAGAGCGTGGATGTGTCTGTCACTTCTCTTAGAAGATGATTGAACACATCCAGCCTTCCAAGCACCTGCATAACGCTTCCTTCGAAAGATGACCTTGAGCCTTTACCTGCTTCTGCTGCTCAGCCATGGTGGAATATCCAGAGTCTCTTTTCATCTGAAATAAAAGGTGATCTGAGTAAAGTGAACCTTGTACAGCTGGAGAGTAGAAGAATATGCTGCTGACAACAGCAAATCCCCTCAACTTCGAGCTCAGTTTGCAAAACTGTAAAGTATTTACTCTCTCTGCTCTGTCCTGCTCCCTCCTTCATGTTGGCCATCAAGCAAAGCTGAGCTCTTGAGCAGAAAAATCCCCTTATTTCCTGATGAGTTCGTATTGTCCCAGAAAACGAACAGGGATGCAATGGTAACAAAGAAAAATGGGAGAACAGCCAAAACCAAAGCTTTAGATCATGGTACTGTTGTGTTGTGGCACGGCTGCCTCCCTCCATCTGGCCCAGGAATACATTGCACTCAGTAGGAACTCCAGCGCTTCACAGACTGCAAGCAAATGATGATAATGGGACATGCGTTCTTCCATAACGACGACATGCCGTTAAACTAATAAGGATGAAACCAAAAATCCAACTACAACAAAGTGAGTTTGTGCCACAGAGAATTAACACAGTAGAGCCCCACGCAGCCTTCACTCACGTGGCAGAAGAACTCTAAGTTACAGCTTAAGAACACGGTAAGTGAGAAAATAAGCTTTGCTTCAAGTCCCGCTATGGTCAATTAGAGGGTTTAAAGTCCTAAATGGACAGGTGGTCACCTCGTAATAAATCTCCCTGTATTTGGCTCTGGCTTGACTGTTTGTTGCTGGTTTTGATTAAAAAAAAAAAAAAATCAAACCCAAGGTTTAAGTAGCTGCTGGGGCTTTGCTGCTGCCCACGGCCATGGAAAGATCTCTGTATTTCAGGACATGCTGTGGCTGTCCTAGGGATTGTTGTGCAGCTGTTTTTATATTGCTGCACTCTTACCATAAATTATAATTAGCAAAAGCTAACAGGTTTTCTTGGTTTCATGTGGTCTTTAAGAACAAATACCTGAATTCTAATAATATGAAGGCCAGGTTACTGAGGAATGCAGAATTTAATCTATTTTGCTTTTCATACTCAGAAGAATATTCAAGCACAGGAAAACTCTGTTACCTAAGGTAACAAAGGAAACCACAAAGAAGGTAGAAAGGCACCTGTCTAAGGTACAAAGAAAAACAGTTGGAAAATTATTCATTAGAAGATGATATTCTATTACCTTTATGATGGTAGCAAGCCTCTTGGGAGTACTCCTCTTGCAGCGTTTCAGAAGGGAAGAATACACTGCCAAAAAGAAGTCCTCATATTAGCCAGGAGGTTATACTTTAGTTTTGAAATGATAGCCTTCTGGACACGTTCTTACACGTGCAACTGTTTATTTACAGGTGTTTCCAGCTCTGTTTCCCTACATTACATTAGTATGCAGGTCAAGGGGCACAAGAGAGAAAAATTGGACACCACCTTCATGCTTGGGTTCCTGCTTACTCATGGACAAAAAAGGACAAGGCCAGTCCACCAAACCATATACTTTAGTGGAAGAAACTGATGTTAAACAGTTCTGAGAAGGAAAAAAAAAAAAAAAAAAATCAGGCAAAAAGTCATTTGAAACTTGAAACCACGAGCCTGAACTCCCAACCCCCTATTTCGACACTAGGGTTGTATGTACTCCTATGGGAAATGCTAACTTTTGGTAGCAGCCTTAAAAAAACATAAACAAGTTAACTTTGTCTCCCTTGGCCAAAAAAGTAGTGTCAGAGGTGCCCTAAGGTGCTATTGCTTAAAATGAGAATGTGTTAAGGAAGTCACAGTGTCCTAGGACTTCTAGACTTGCCACGAATCTGGAGCTCCTCGCTATTAGACTGTGAGTTACTAGAGCCAGTCTATGAGATCTTCGGTATGTTTTTTTTCTCAGATATATCAAGTTTGCTAACCACAACCTTATTGAAAAAATATAGTTGGACTCTAACATATCTGATGAATACCTATAAGTAGCAATCACAAATAACCTGCTAGCCTGAATAGAACAGCGTAAATAACTTGCCACAGGACAAATTGATCTTATCTTCATTTCCGAAAGACCTTCTGATCGTAGTGATGCATTTTATGTTATGTAATGTGCACTATGTGCCCATCTTGTCACACAGGTCTTCTCAGTGCAGGTGTGCCTGCTGCCTCCAAGAAAACACTACTAATACTTGAAATATGTCAAGCTTGAATAATCCATTCCTTTTTGAGGCTTTGCTCCATTCCAGCTTTCTTAACAGGTTGTTCAGAGCCTTGAACAGTTGAGTTTTGAGCATCTGCATGGAAGGAGATTCCACAGCTGCTTTGGGAAATCTGTTCCAGTATTTGATCACCTTCATTGTAAATTCCTCCCCCCCCCCCCCCCCCCCAATCTAATCAGAATTTCCCTTGTTATAACTTGTATCCCTTGCCCTTTTGCTGTGTGCCTCCCTGTCTTCTCTACAACCACCCAGTAGGGAGCTGAAAACAGCAATATGAAATTATTCTACTGGGGAAATGCAGTAAACAGTGTTGGCCATAGTTTTCTGTGGTTAAAGAGATTATTCTACTCCGATGACCTTGTAGTAGACAACATTAGATCTTAGAGAAGCAGACATAAAAGGGGTATCTCAGCTGCTTGCTGGAAGGCTGATGCTCCAGAATGGTTCCTCCATGCAGCAGTGCCGAGTCAAACTGCTGAATCTTTGCAGGCAAAGAGCTAGAGAGCAGAGCACAGCAGAAAATGTGACTCTGCTTTGAATTTTTAGGAGGCGAAAGAGCCATTGCTTGATGGAGTCCCATATTCTGTGACTTTAGGAAAGAGAATTATAATCAAATTTCTAGTAGTACTCCTTTTAAAAAAATCAAATTATGACAGAAGTCTTGCTTGGGCAAAGGCTTCCGGTTCAAAACAGTACTGCCATGTCTGCTTACTCTCTCTCACCCCAAAAATCTCAGTACACTACCTTTATTAAGTCACATTTACAGGATAAAATGTTACATTATTTACATTAAAACAAGATAAATTTTGATGGATTAGGTTTTTCCCAACATTTCATTACCTACTCTTTTTTTGTTGGATAATGTCTCTTCTGATTAAGAATACACCAAATATATTAAAAAAGCATTCGTGTAACCATGGCTGTTTCAGCAAACAAAAAAGCCCTTCAACTGCTTGGCACTGATCTCATGTTGGCAAGTTACACAGCCCCGAATCAACCAGTGAAGTTCTCAGTTGCCTGCAGCTTTTTCTGAATATTAGGCTAGAACTGGTGCTGTTTAAAAAAAAGAAAGTTCCTTTTTGGTTATTTCAAATTAGTTAACACAAAATTTGATCCAAACCAAATTCTCAACCATGAAGTAATGGTTTTTCCAATCAGTCTCTTGACGTTAAAGAGGAAACATACACTAGTCAATAAATAATTCTAATACATTTTTTTTATTGTTATTTCCATGTACTTCATCATTTGTCCAACAACTGTTCATTAAGTCACAGATCTGTTTTCACTGAATTTTCCACTTCAGGTATCAGAAAAAGCTAGTTTGTCTAGCTAGTTTATCATGTTTTAAAATGCTCAACATAATCTGAAAAGGAAAGAACTGGCATATTTTTTACATTTGTTTTAACATTTAGATTATTATTTATGTCCCATCTCTGCTGTCCCCTTACACTTCTGTTGCTCAGACAGTCCCAAGGAGGCTGCACAAGTGCTCACTTTTCCTGTTGTACCCCGGATTGTATTGCCTTGCATCCTGCTTCTGACACCAGCCAAAGAGTCCTGCTGCTGGCCAGTGCAGCTGAGTAACATGGTACATCTGCTGTGATGGACTGGCTGCCTACCAGTTTCTTTGTATTCCTTTTTCCCTCCTGCTTGAATCATCTGTTGTAGAGCTTACTTCACTGGAATCAACCTTTACAGTGTATAGACAGTGGAAAACAACCGTGCCTGAGAGAAAAAAGGCTATGACTATCCATGAAAGTATAGAACGGAAAATATAAGGACAACTTACGTGGTCACTGGAAAAGTTGCATATCAGCCACGCTATGTCGACAGACACAGGGCTAGACGTCGTGTTTGGTGGATGTCCTACTGTGCCAAGCACTGCACAGATCTGAAGGCAACCACAGTTCCTAGAAAAGCTTACAATCGTACTTCACACAGACACGTGACATTGCCTTTTAATGACTTCCTCAAAGTTTCTATCATATCTTTTCAAGCTGCTACACTCCTCAACTCTGGCTGCCCGTTCTTCACTCACCTCCTGCTGATGGTAGCCTAGGAGAGGTCCTTTGTGTGTATTCAGAGCCCAGAGTTCAACTCCTCACCTTTCACTACTGCTGTGGAAACTTTATGAGGGCTTAGGCAAAGGCGACGGGGGGTGTGTGTTTCCAAGCAGGAGCTGGCTGTCCCCTCCCAGACAAGTCATGTGAAGCCAGTGCCATGTCACTGTTAGTACTGGCAGTGTTCCCTGTGCATATGTGCATGCTGTCACTCAGTTAAGCATTTGGAATACATCTCTGCAGGTAAGAGTTTTTCATCAAGAGTTAACGGCTGTATCTGAGAATAAAAAAGCCACTGACACCTTAAAGATAAGTAGTTTTTATAACACACTAACTCATGTTTCGAGCACAAAATAGATAGTGCCAGGGCAAGTGAATGGGTCAAAGGTGTATTTGTTAAAAGCAATAAGGGTTACTGTGAAATTTGGCAAAAAACCAGCAGTCCGGTTTTCCTTGTATTGTACTAGGTCTACAAATTAAACCAATGCTGTTGCTACATACTGTCCTCAACCAGTTGCAGGTATTGGTTCCAGCTACGGACAAGATGCAAATAGGTTAGCATGTGCTTGGGCTCAGTTGTCTTTAAATGTAATGTTTACAGACCATAAAGTCTCTAATTATGGTACTGCAGAGAGCAAGATGTAATTTGCAGTAGCATTGCTCTTTATTATGCAAATGTGGCCCAAATCTGTGTTACTTACCTAATATGCAGTGCCCTATTATGAACTCAGTTCTGAGAATTGAGGGCGTTACTCACCATAACTTTCAAGATTTATTTTTTCCACACAAGAAAAACAAGGAATATCACCTCTGCCTCACAGTTAGCCTTGTATGGCCACTCACAGGTGAAGCAACACGTGCTCGTGTTTGGTAAGCAACATCTTCAAGCTAGCAGCAGCTACGGCTGCAGAGAGATCTGCAAGCATGAATAGTGATGGCGCCTCGTTGTCTGCACCTGGTTTCTTGTACCTACCACTACATCTGTATTTTTATCAATTAACTTTTTTTCTGGAAGGAGAGTATTCCCAGAACTCCCCTCCTGACCTGGCGCTGTTTGTCCTCTTAGTGTAGTAAACATTCGCTGTTGTTTCATTTCAGATTTAAGACATTGACACTTTCTCTTGACTAATCCTAACTATTCCCTACCAGGGAAAGAGTTTGTAATTCTTAGCTGTTGCTACTAATTGTTATTTATCATAGACAGCAGACTCGACAGGGAGAAATGTGATTCCTTCAAACTATTTACACACATGCAGAGGAGGAAGTGGAAATTGCCATTTCAAGAGAGGAGTACCACATGAATATCATCCTGAGCTGATCTTTATTTGGACTTGAGCTTGCACTAGGTGGACTGTTCATCCAATAGCCAAAAGTAGGTGATAAGCCAGTGAATTTCACAGACTTCAGTGTTTCTTTTTAACTGCTGTTCAATTCTGACATGGGTTATCTCTGAAATATTTATACCCACTAGGAATAAACAGCTCAGCATATTAGTCATAAGGATGTAAATGTAATTTACCTTCTGCTGCAAGTCTGTACCTAGCGCAGGTTGGCAGTAATCTAAAAGCTGCTTCTATCTGTTGGCTAGCCTGTGCCCTGCACTGGCGTCTTCACTAGAAACCCTCCAACATTAGTGCAATCTTTGCTGAGGCATGCAAGAAGTCCGATTTCTTCTCAGCAGAAGGAGTTTTTGATCAGACAATTCATAAAATAGCCTCTCTTTGTTCACTCTCCACAGTTTTTGTAATAGTCGCTGTTTGTTTCGCTATTTGAAAACAACATTAGAAGGAGAAAAACTGAGTTATCTTTCAGGATTGTGCAAACCCACACTGATAGTTCCTCTAACGTCAAATAGAAATTAGCGTACCTCACCTAATCATTAATTCCCTGCACTCTGAACTATATTTCTAACCACCTGCCAGGGCACATGTGTGCCACCACCTAGTATGGCAGCGGTACACTTTGGAAGCATCTGTGGAGCAATGGAAGGGTTAGGAAAGTGGAAATGATGGCCTTGTTGTTACGGTTCAAACATGTTCAGCAATAGTTGCATCTTTTCTACTATTTGTGGTGCTGTTACTAAGCTCTAAAGAAAACGCGCAACGGTTTCAACAGGGCACGATCCAGGACATGCAGCTCAAGCTGACTAATGTGACAATGTTGAACTAAAGCCCTTTGTTCCACCTTATGATGTAGACAGTCTGCACACACAGACTGTTTTTTTACTCTGGTCTTAACGGAAGCATATAGAGGGTGTGAGGAGTCTTCAAGAATCTGCTCTGGAGTGCTGGACCTGGAAGAAAGCTTGGTAACTTCCAAATAGAAGAACTATGGGACTTCTAAAAAGAGCAGGGTGCCTTTTCCAGCTATTCTTCATCTTTATTAGCCATGATCAAAATTAGCCATGATTGAAAAAACAAATTCTGATCTCCTTAAGCAAAATATGTTTCCAGCTCAATTTATCACAAGGTATTATTTCCTGCAATATATTTTTTGAGTAGCAAGGCATACATATTTTTGGTGTCCTGAGAAGATTCATCCTCCCTTTTTCCCTGCCTTCAACATACCTTCAAGCACTGGGTTTCTGAACAAGAAAAATGATGTATTTATTTTACTCTGAACTCTTTAGGAAAAAAAATCTAACCTTTTATTTACAGAGTGCTGTAATCTAACCTGCTATATTTACCTGGTAACAATGTATGTTTTCTTGCATGAAATCCCAAACGCAGGTGAACATGGGAAAAAAAGGTGATTACTTTCTGCCAATCTAGCATATTGCATAATATATAAATTACGCAATACAAGAGACTGCAGAGCTGAGGAGGCAAAATGGTAACTATCTATCATCTATGAAGATAAACTTTGAATCAAAGTGACATTCAATAATGGGATGTCATAAGGCGCTGACAGCACCAAGGTCACTTGATAGAGAGCAGTACTTGGAAAACCCTCTTCTTTTCTAAAAGTTACATTTCTGCTGAGGTATGAACATTAAACCTGAGACGCTGAACTGTGTCTGAAGTGCACAAGATACCAAGATTTGTTTTTCCAGACACTTGTATCAAAATGATAGGCAAGTAGCTGAGATTCAGCGAGAGGAAAGACTCCCAAATGGTGGGCAGGTAACAATTCTGCAACGGTACCAGAACTGCAGTATTTTATAACAGATGCAACCCTGTCCAGCAGGCTGGCAGTCTAAAAGAAAGGAAATACCATCTAAGCTTAATTATTAGCAGACGAGCTCCCAAATACATTCAGAGTCTGCCGCCAGCACCTGCCAGCAAAGCAAGCGTTGGCAGCTATGCTACACAAGCAGCTACATTATGCTGCTTTACCGGATACAAGCTTCTGTTGCTAATGTAATTTAAATAGCCTTTCTGGAACAGGAGGAGTCAGCCTACAAGTTTGCAGGCATAGTAGGTACTTGAACAATGACTTCTAAGCTTCTGCAGGAAGAGGCAGAACTTCCTCAAGTCATGAGCTTGCTACGCAGCACAACATATGAGCAACATGTGCCAGGACAGCAGCAGTTTGCCGTCGCGGCCTGGAAAAACACACCCTCGTCCCGCTCGGCAACCCTGCGCGCCCACGGCTGGGCCGCGCAGCAAAGGCCCGTGGGTCTGCGGGGAGGCTCCCGCCTCGCAGCAGCCCAGGCCCGACGGAGGCCGCGGCCTAAGGGTCTCTGCCGTGACCCACTCCTCTCCCTTTGGTGAGCCAAGGGCGGCCACTAATTCTTTTGGGGACGCTCAGGCAGGGCCTGGCGCTGTCCCTGTCCCAGGGGACGTGGCCACGCCGGCATGCTGCCAGTCCACCGAGGCTATGGCCGCCCGGCCTCGAGTCCCCCCTTCCCTCAGGGACAGGAGGACACCTAACTCCCTTATGCCTCCCCCCGTCCGCGGACTTTGGACTCGCCCGCCTCGCCCAGAGCAGGGAGTGCGGGCGAGTCCATTAGCCGTCCCGGCGGGGGGGAAGCGGGGAGGAGAAAGACGACCCGTCACAAGGCCAACGGCTCTGCGCAGGCGCACTCCGGGCAGAACCCCGCGTGGCGTTCCCCCCGCCCCCTCCCTTTCCCCTCCCCTCCGCGGGAGCGAGCGCGCGGCCGCGGCACAGGCGCGCGCAGCAACCTACCCGCCGCGCGCCCTTGCGGCTTTGCCATATCTCTCGCGAGAGCATAAGCGCCAACCCGGAAGTCCCGCCCCTCCCGGAGGCCGTATCGCGCTTGCGCGGTAGGCGAGCGGCCCGGCCCCGGCTTCCGGGCAGGTAGCGTGGGGGGGGGGGGGGGGAGAGCAGGGAAGGCGATGGGGAGCGCCGGAGCAGACGAGTCGCGGGGGGGAGTGAGGGCTAGAGCGGCCGGGCGGTCCGGCTCCCGGAGCGCGAGCGGCGGGGCCCGGCCCGGCGGCGCGCGAGCAGGTGCGGGCGGGGCGGCCCCGGGCGCTCTGCGGGACCTCCCGGCTGAGGGGAAGGGGAAGAGGAAGGGGAAAGGGAAAAGGAAGGGGAAGGGGGGGTCACTCCCGCTTCACCGACCGGGATGAGCCGCCTCCGGGCGGCGGGGCCTTTTGTCGGCGGGCGGGGGGAGGGGGACGCCCCCCGCGGCGGGCCGGGCCGTGGCGGGTTGGGGTGAGTCCCGGCGGCGGCGGCGGGCAGGCCCAGGTCACGGCTGGAGACCCGGCTGCCGAGACGGGGGGTCGTTTTGCCCGTGTTCTGTCAGGAAACGGTAAACGAGCGGCGGTTTATCCCGGGGGTAGCAGCGCTGGGACTGCCGTTAGCATAGGCTGAAATACCTCACGTCGGTGTTTACCGAATTACGTCAGAGGAGCTCATCCCTATAAATGCAGTCTGTAGAGCGTGCCGTTGCTGTTCCTGAAAGCCGTCGCAATAGCTGAACATTAAACGTGGGGGTTCCCTGCTTGTATGTCTTATGCCTAAAGTTTCAGAGCTTATGCCAGGAGAAGGAGAGAGTGACTTTTTTCGTAGGTAACTGGGCTGCTAGTTGTGCTCGTAACCTGAACGGACGCTCTACGTTTTCGTCTCGTTCAGCATGTTTACAGGAAGTGATAAAAGCAAGAAAAACTTGGTGTAAACTTTAAATGGGCTATTTGAATCTGCAAATGGAAGCGTGACTGACTCCAACAGAGCATTCATTCCTACATGTAGATCTTTCTTCATATAAAGCATTATTTATTTATCTGTTTAATGCAGTGCACTGGTAAGATCACACAGCTTGCAATTCTACACCATCATCTGAATTCAACATCAGCTGTCTTCACTCTGGTCCCTGCAAGATGCCAGCAGCCCTTGCAGAGAACAGCCAGGTTATCTGTGAAGTATGGGCAAACAATCTGGAAGAAGAGATGAGGAAGATTCGAGAGATTGTTCTAAGTTACAGCTACATAGCAATGGTAAATATTTTATACTTGACCGAATTGCCTCAGTCAAGGGATTGTTTTGGGTAGGGGAATAAGGTGATTCTTGAGTGAGAAAGTATTTCCCCCTGTCCCTAGTCAAACTGAGCTAGAAGTTAAGTGGTGAAAAATCAGAAAGCAGTTCAGGAGAAGCTTTCCAGAATTTAATACAAGTAGTGTTGAGTATGGAATGAATGAGTGAAAGATGGGGAAGAGGGAGAGACTGCCTTAAAAACCTGAATTAATTTAATATTTAGCTATTCGTAATGTATTTGTTTGTGCAACAGAAAAATGAAACAGGCCAGATGTACAGCAGGGTTTAAATCTTTAGTCTTCCACCAGTGTATTTGTCCTTTGAATGTCTTTCTCCATTTGGTTATGGAAGATGCTATGGTCCTGCAGGACAAAAGACCTGCAGGTGACAACCAGTCAGCTGGGCTGCCTCCTGTTTAACGAGGTCAGATGTTGATTCTTAGGGAAGAAAAATACTCTGGCTGTAGGTGTAGGTATGACAATGTGTTCAGAAAGCTTTGTTTAAGATGACCAGAATCTCCCCCAGGTGGGAGGAATCTCTTCCTGCTCTTAAAAGTCTGTATGTGTTTGGCAGGAGGCAGTTAGTTACATAAATAACTGGTTTTGGTTATGATACTGTAAGTTATGCCAACTTTGCTTAGGAATGCTAAACTTCAAGATATGAAAGGTCCTTAATAAAAGCGTGGCATAAAAACACATGCCCCTGCAGAGTGTGTAGTATTTCAGTGTAGAGCGCAGCTGTGTAAGTGAATGTGATTTTTTTTTTTTTTTTTTTACATCAATGGGAAATGAGCTTTCTTGCTTCTGTTTGATCTCATTGGAAGTGTGCTTATGACCTGTTTTAGTGGCTATGCTGTAAGAGTGGACACAAAAAGATCCTGGGCAAGGGATAAATTTTGTCAGATACACAGCACTGGATTCTTCATGAAAGTTTTTGCATATGCCTTAGTCAGGAGAAGTTACATAACCTGATAGGAGAGTAAAAATAGTATGGAAGTTTGGGTTTCGGCAAAGATAGCACACAATCACTGGTCAAGTAAAATGTTCTTCACCTAATAAGACAGTTGCTCTGTTGTTAAGGTCTGTTTTGATTGGCAGTAGTTTTCGTTAATGTAGGCATTGGCTGTTCCTCAAAAACAGTGAAGGTTATCACTATCTGGACTATTGAATGAAGATGGTCAGAGTGCTAAATATAACTTGTATTTAGAAGATGAAAGAACACTGAATAAATTAAAAAGTCCATTCTAATATATTTAGGGAAAATGAGAGAGTTAGTCCTTTGCAAGAGGGAGATGTTTAGATTATACAGTAGGGCATATTGGATGACTTTATAACATTTTTGGTTTGGAATAAAAAATTGCAAGAAGAGATACATACCTGTAATAAATGAACGCATGCAATAGTTAACAAATTGTGTAGTGTTTTTTAGTGTCTGACTTGTAGCAGTTTAAAAGCTGTATGAATATGGAAAAGGAGAAAAAAAAAGTGATTTTTACAGAAGAATTCATAGAATGCAGTGGTGACACCTGCAAGTGTGGAACTGAATAGACTCCTGATAGAGTGATAATACTGACTCCTAATAGAGTAAGTGGTGAAGTAAGATTTTCCCTTCTCTCCTAGGACACAGAGTTTCCTGGAGTTGTTGTAAGGCCAATTGGTGAATTCCGCAGTTCCATAGACTATCAGTATCAGCTCCTTCGGTGTAATGTTGACCTTCTGAAAATTATCCAGCTGGGCCTGACTTTCACAAATGAGAAAGGAGAATATCCTTCCGGCATCAACACCTGGCAGTTTAACTTTAAATTCAACCTTACGTGAGTCTTGAGCTAGGGAATAATGCCTATTCTCTTCTGCTGAAGCGATGCTTTCCTTTGGCAAATGCAGGTGTCCATATGTTCATCATCTGAGCAATAAAAATTCAGATTTCTAACATAGATTATGTGGGAACCTATTTTGGCATGTCAGGAGTTTGCAATATTTCTGGAAGTCAAAGCCATGCTAAAATCCTATCCTTAATACCCTTGATAAATAGCCTATGCCAAATAATTTTATGTGCCTTAAACTTTTTTTCTGGAACAATGCTATAGTCTGAGACTTTATACAGTTTATGTATATAAATATACATATATAAAAATCCATCTCTTTCTGGTAAAAATAAATGGATGTGCTGTTTTTAGCAAAAAGGAAAATACCTCTTTACAGATCCATGCTAAAATATAAACTGGGATCTAAAAAAAAATTGATGTAATCATCAGACCTGTTCAGGAGAATGAAACTTGTTAAATGGAGTGTGGCAGTTGTTCTTGTCTCCTCCATGCTGCAATATCCTGGGCTACAATTGAAACAAGTTTCGTTATCCGTTTCATTATCCCTTTCCCTGTTATTGTAAAGACAAACTCAGCATAATTAACACTAGAGCTGCCTGGAAATAATGAGAGGGTTTATCTGGCAAAAACCACATTTATAGGAAATGAACCAGTATTTTTATGGAACTGTCATTGGAAAACATTCAAAAAATTCATAGCTAGTATGTGCAGATCATATAGTTCTTGAACCCCAAAGTTGCAATGTTTACTTCCATAAATTTGTGAGCCTCTTAAAAGTACTGAAATTAGAGTGAAGTGGTTTTCACAGTGTGATCACTTAATTTGACTCAATTTTCGAATTGGCATGAATTTTTCTCTGTGTGTTGTCATGTCCTTCCCTCCTCCCCACCCTCAAATGAAGCAAACTAGAAGTCAGGTTCCTGCTCAGCTCTCCACCAAACATATTGCTCATCGCTGTCTGCCTTCCTTAGCCAAGTATTATGCAATTTTGTTTACTCCCAGAGATGGAGCAGGAGATGATGATAAGGTGGTATATGGTGTGAAGTGACAAAGAAAAATGTAGACAGGAATGATGCTAAGGGCTTTAGAGTTGCGCGTCTTCCTGTTTGGGAGAACTCTTTTCACCGTGCTGTCTTCTGTGGTGCTTCTGTTCACCTAGCAGAAGTGGCATTTTTCAAAACATCGTTCAGTTCTGTGGAGGTGGAGTCTTTGGAATTTGCACTAGCAACAGTATTATTAACTAGTTACGATCGCAGAATAGCTTATTATGGCTGTAGGAGGCTGCAGCAGTGGTATTAAAACTAATGCAATTTGAATTTTTAGAGACACAAATGTGGAACCCAGAGATAGCCTACTGGTCACTCCAATTTTTTAAATACAGTGTGGGGAGAATTTTTCTAAAATGAGTCTTGACTTGGTAGCACCTTGAACACAAAGCTGCTTTTCTCCTTCAGGGAGGACATGTACTCTCAGGATTCCATAGACCTCCTTGCCAGCTCTGGGTTGCAGTTCCAGAAGCACGAAGAAGAGGGGATCGATACCCTGCATTTTGCCGAGTTGCTTATGACATCTGGGGTTGTCCTTAGTGACAGTGTGAAATGGCTGTCCTTCCACAGGTAGGTCTGAGATGGTCACTGATGTGAAGTGAGAAATCTCTTTTTGACTGAAATACTGCTGCTTTTGTCCAGGGAGATTGACGCAGATTTTAAGGAGAAGAATTGGCAGCTCTGCAGTTCTTAAAATAAGTTTCAAGATAGGAAGGCCAAGTTTAACAAGTAAGGACGCTTGGCACTTCATTTTGTTCTAGTCTGAATTTTGTGTATGCGTTGCTTGCAAATCCTTTTGCTGTTACAGTCTTCCTCTATGGAAGAAGTTATTACCAAGTTGGAATGTGATTTCTACACTTAGTAACTTGTGTGCATTGTAAAGTAAGGTTTTTGTTTCTTCTCCCTTACAATGCTGGTGGTGGTCTCAACTTCCACCTTGTGTTTATGCAGAGGGAGAAATCTGTGTAGTTAAGATGTCTTGTGGCATTTCAAGCAACTTTATTACAAAGGCTCAGGTCCTTGATACCTATCGTAGCAAGTGAAAGGACTTCAGGGAGGAGGTGGTGGCAACAGGGTTTCCTGCTTTTCCGTATTGCCCATAGCTACAGAAACTTGCAGCGTTGGGAAGGAGAGTATGTTCTTCCCAATGGCTTAGCTGTTCCGCAAGAGGTTAGTAGAAGCACCCAGGGAGCATTCAGAAATCCTACACTGACACAGATAATCAGGATGAATTCTGGCTCTGATCCAGAGGAATTTTATGAATGTCAGAAAATGTTAAGGTTTGAAAGCTACAGCACGTAAAACTCTTGTGAAAAATGAGGTATCGGTACTGACCGAGTATAGATGTTGTCTGCTTATCTGGCTTCTGTATGTTTTTGTTTTCAGTGGTTATGACTTTGGCTACATGGTGAAGCTGTTGACAGATTCCAGGTTACCAGAAGAGGAACATGAATTTTTCCATATCTTGAACCTTTTCTTCCCATCTATCTATGATGTAAAGTACTTAATGAAGAGTTGCAAAAACCTCAAGGTACTTGTACATCCCCAGCAAGCAAGTCATGGATGGGTATCAACGCTGTATGTGTACAGTAAGCCAGTTGACAGAACTGCTGCATATATGAAGTCTTAAAATTGGAACGTGTATAAAAGCTAGTAGTCACACATAAGCACCTATGACTTAGTTTGTATCTAATAGATTCTGTCTGCCCAGTTTTAGATTTATCAATATGTATATTATGTAGGGGACGTTCCCGTAGCCTTCCTGTTTGTGTGTCTGTGATTTCGGAGGTTAATTATAATGCAGCATGCCTATCCTCCCTATGCAAGGTGGAGTATTTCTTCCTACATGAACTACTACATGACTCGATTAATTGGTAGACACTCGGTGTTGAAAGTAATTTATCTACTGAATCACAGCCTTGTTTGAGGAAAGGGAGGGAAAGGTCCAGCATTTGTAACCTATGAATGTACCCACAGTCATCTCAAGTATCTGCAGCAGGGAAGCAAGTTACCTAAATTTGAGAAGAGTATGCATTCTTGAACAGTATTTACCACTGTGTTCACTCCCAGCTGGTGTGTGTGTACTGATGGAATCTGCATCAATTCATCATAGCCAGTGTTTGCCCTCATGTTTTGGAGAAGTGTGGCAATTTTGGTAAGAGATGGATCTTCCAAAATAAAATCTTCTGTGTTCTCATTGCAGGGTGGCCTTCAAGAAGTGGCAGATCAGCTGGATTTGCAGCGAATTGGACGACAACACCAGGCAGGATCGGACTCTCTTCTCACGGGAATGGCATTCTTCAGAATGAAAGAGGTACTGCAGTATTCTTTATGGTTCTTCTTTCTCCAATTCCTATCCACAAATGTGAACACGCACAATGTGTTTCTTGTTTTGTTTTGGGGTTTTTTTGAGCCTTGTGGCCATCACACTTCAAACTGTCAATAACAGAAGTTGTTGACACTGGCACAGGTTTCTGTTTAATCCTCTTTCATGTGCTTATTTTTATTCGCACGCTGCATCTTGGAAGTGGCCGACTTCAAATGAGCTGTTTAATTAGCATTGGGTGCTTTCTGATGTAGACGCACAATTAAACAATACCTGTTTCTCCCCCCCCCCCCTTTTTTTTTTTAATCTGCAGTTGTTTTTTGAGGATACAATTGATGATGCAAAGTATTGTGGGCGGCTGTATGGCCTTGGCACAGGAGTGGCTCAGAAACAAAATGAAGATGTGGACTCGGCCCAAGAGAAAATGAGCATTTTGGCTATTATCAACAACATGCAGCCCTGATAAGCGGTACCCCTCAGCAGAACATGGTTACCATATTGGCAGCTGCTGTCCTCAGCCATTTTCCCTAATAGTGTTTCAAACAAAAGGCATCTACAATATACAGCCTGCAGAAGGCCTGCAGTTTTGCTGAAGAGCTGCATCTTCATTTGAAACCCTAAAGAAGAGAGTTGACTGAATTCCTAATGCCAGCATTTGTGGTTTGCTATCTTTTTAATACCAAGGGCAAAAGACAGAATCTACTGTGTATACCTCTGGTTTTTTCCTCTTTATACTGTACAGAATCTGCAAGGAAGACTTAATGATAGAATATTCAGTAGAGCTAAGGGTCTGGAAATACAGTAAAAATGGACACAGACATGCACACAAATTTGCAAATTGTGCTTTATAAAGCTAATTTTAAAACTTCTGCATGTTGTGAGGGTGACTGCTTCACCTCATGTTTTGCTTATTTTATCTTTGTGTAGTCTGTGGAAATTGCTCCCTTTGATCACTGCAGAGGTTTGGGAATGGATGACATTAAAAATGATCCTTGCAGCTAAAAATATTCAGAGATTTGCTTTAACAACAGGGGGAATGGATATTACTGGAGCTGATTTGATCAGCTCTCCAGAGTTTCTAAGTCTGTATGGTACAGGTTTGACCTATACCGAGCCTCAGCTTAGTTCTTATGGGTATTAATAAACTGTTCTGGAAATACATTAAGAGGCATAAAAATTCAACTTTGGCAGGGGATTGGACCAATACTCTGACTTCAGTTTTCTTCAACTTAACCTACAGATTTTATTCTTCTTGCAACACAAGTAGTTCAGCAGATGGATAAGTATTTGTTCTTCTTCTCCCCCATGCTTCTTCAGCCCCTGA
Source organism: Haliaeetus albicilla (assembly GCF_947461875.1). Taxonomy (NCBI): domain Eukaryota; kingdom Metazoa; phylum Chordata; class Aves; order Accipitriformes; family Accipitridae; genus Haliaeetus; species Haliaeetus albicilla. The sequence goes on along the minus strand of NC_091509.1, from coordinate 14,707,179 downwards.
TTTTACTACATGTTTAACAACAGACAAAACAGCTCCATTTCTCTTCATTATAAACATCTGAAAAGTAGTTAGAGGATGGAAGAACAACTTGGGATTCTGACTTTTTAAAAAATGAGCTATTCTGAAGTATCTTTTTTTTCCCCAACAGCTCTGTAATGACATTTCTTCAAGAAAAAAAAAACCCTTTTGGACATGGCAAACTTACTTAATTTTAAGACTTCTTTGTCTTTCATTTTAAACAAGCTTAAACAATCCATCATTAGGAGTTAAGGTTTAGAGCTGGTATTTAAAATGCTTGTAAATACTACTTGTTTTTAATTTTTGTAAAATAAATTTTTTTAAACCAGGCCTTGTTTTGGATTTTCCATCAAGCACTAAAATTCCCAGAGTCCAGGTTTTGCAGTCTGAATTTGAGTGATACATGTTCAAAGATGCTCAAGTTTCTTTCTTCTTTTACTATTTATGATGTGCTACTGGGGTGGTTCTTAGTAAAACCTGCTTTTAGGCTTATTGTACAGTAGCTGATGAATGTTGAGCTTAAGATCTCTTTGGGGGGGACTTGCATTCTCTTTCTGCTTGTCTGTCGGAACAGCTAGCAGTATTGTGGAGTATTCCTTCAGTGCAGCATAGCTGCTTAAAGTGACAAATTTGTTTTGCTTATCTGTCCTGTTAGGAAGTTTTCCTGCTCCATCTAAACTCTAGTGGTTCTTGCTGAAAGTGGAGGGCTGTTTGGTTAAGCACTAGCTCCCCCTCCTGGTTTTCCATTACTTTGTACAGAATTTAGCGAGTTCAAGAAGTTAGTGGCAACAGTTTAACAGATAACACATCTACAGAATGATCTTCTTTTAGTATAACCCCATGCTTTCACCTACTGCTCTTCAAGTTGTTCTGAGGCTTTACTCAGCTTGGAGCAGGAAACCCATCAGTATCAAGTCTGCATTTTGGCTGGAAGAATCTTGATGTAAGAAACCCATCCCTCCAACTGTTTTTCTTAAACAATAATCTTCATTGTACTTACAAACTTTCTAAATGCACGATCCCCCCATCAACTTTTCTGCTGCATTTAAAAACTTGCTTCTACAAATTACCAAGATAAATGCTGCGTTCACTGAGGCTTATAGAACCTTGTTCTTTTCTTAGGAAGAATTAGTTTTTCTAACAAGACAGGCAAAGCCTTTAGGTAAGCTGTATGACTGGTCTGAAATGTTGCACCTTCAAAACTACACAATCTGGGATTGGTTTTGGCATTTGTAGAATAGCAGCTTTTCTAGATAACATGATAGTACCTCAAATTTACCATCAGTGTAGCAAAAAGCAGTTTATTCAGCCATGGATGTTGCTAAAAGCAGGGACTTTTCTTGACCTGGAGAAATCCCTTATCTCTTGCTAGTCATGCTGGAAACTATATATAAAGGGGAGGGTGAAGTCTTTTATGTTGTACAGGTGGCTTCATCGCACAAAGCTAAGTCATAGCACACACTTATTTCATCTACTGAGTTTGATTTACGTACATTTAACACCCCCCCCCAGACAGGCTTCTTATTAATACATTTGCTCTTGATTGATACTGATTTCTATCCATCAAATTAAATGCCAATTCATGGTGGTAGAAGACTTTATTTAGAGGAGGGAAAATAAACTCACGCTGCTTTTAAGAACAGTTCTGGCTTAAGGGACAGTTTGCTTATAGAAACCATTGTTTTTCCTGAGGGCAGCTACTATTCCTCTGCTGAAAGACTGATACAGCTGCTCAAAACTGTTTCTCTTACATGTAAATAGCAAGAGCTTTCATTAGCATAACTTCCAACAAATAAAAAAAGACTATACAAAAATCCTGTATACAGTTCAAGGCCACAACCTACTGCTTTTCAATTTTCTAACACAATCTCCTTAAGTAGTAGTAGTTGATGACCACAACTGAGTCTGTATATAGACCTGATTATTTTTTTAGTTTTATCAAAAATAAACACAGCCATCAAAACAAGCCTTCACTTGAAGAAAGAACAGCCTTGGTGTTAAGTAGCTGTAGACAGCTCAAAGGAGACAGTTTGGTCTCAAAGTGTCATGTCAAGAACCTCCTGCCAGCCTTTTTATAAATATTAGCACTACCGTCTTTCCGAAGGAGATCCAGTGCCTGTTCACGTAGTTCAGGAGGGCACTGGGATCCAATGTGAAGGAGTACAAGGCAGCACTCCAGCACGTCAGGGAACGGGAAGACCTGCAAAAAAAGGAACATGAAGTGATGTCTACTCTTTCAATTATAATTGTTCAACTACAACATATTCAGGCAGCCAGCTCTGTAAAGCCACTACTTTGTAGTATTTTTGGAACAGATAGTCATGAGTCAGATGCATTTCTTTCTCTTCTTCCAGTGCATTAGCTCACTTTTAACCAGGTTTGCCCCCTCTTGCACAATAACCATGATTAACTTTAGTTATATTATCAACTTGAGAACAGAGATGATGAGACAGCCTAAGAAACATTGTTTTCAAACATGTGATATGTAGTTTCTACAGTTCCTAATCTATAAATGCCATTCTATACCTTACACTTCTGATTTCACTGTTTATCAAAACTGTTTTTGCATACATAATTCTAAGGAGCAAGGGATTACTTTTAAAATGCATGGGAGAGATTCATACAGAATATCTCATTGAGTTCTCCCATGCATGAGCTTTACCTACACTTTCCAACTGCACGGAGAAAGTTATGCTTGGGGAAAGGAAAAAAAAAAATCACTCTGGTGCCATGTGTCAATTCTCTGTCAAAATTGCCATAGGATCACGAAGAAAATCACTGTTCCTTACTTTCTGTATGAAAGGGATTCTGTGATGAGGCTGCCCTTACAAAAAGACTTGTCTTTTTCAGAACCACAATGCCTCTTCTGAAAACTTACCTTTAAATTGTCTGGAAATTCTGCTAGTTTCTGCTTTGCTTTTAGAAGCTGCTTTGTTAGCTCAGGGAGTGTAATTGGTTCCTTTACTTCATCTTTACTGTCAAGGAAAGAGCAGGTGACATGAGTAACTGTTTTGCTTAAATGACTGCATAGCCTCCCTCCTGTACAGGATACACAGGAGAGAGTTGGACAAGCGTCATACACTCCAGCTCGTTCTTGCCAAAGTCCCAAATAATTGTTCAACAAAGAGACAGACCTCTTAGATCATGCTTGTCCTTTTCATTATCCTCCCATTTTCAAGCTGCCCTGTTTATTCACTGTACCAACGCACCCTGTGTTATCAGGAAGTTATTCAGATATAGTAAGTTTATGCACATGGTAGTTCAGCCCCAGGGAAATGCAAGACTTTTGAGCTGTATGTTGAAGTGTCCCTGGTGACAAGCTTGAGATTAGAGGCAAAATGAGCTAAACGGGAAATTTTCTGCACAAACACACACAAAAACCAGCATTGCTTAATCCATTCATTCATTCATGTTCTGAAGCTTACCCATTCATGTGGTTGCTGTCAGAGCATGGTTTGTCTGATTCAGTCTCTGAACTCTGCTGCAGGTTGCTTTCCTGGGTACTTCCATTTTTGTTTTCCTGGAGGTTGTTCCTCTGCTGCTGATGCTGGCGGATCATATCTGCTAAAATCTGCTGGACCTCAGCTATATCTCTCTGGGTGTTCTGTAAAGCAGCAATCTCTTCTGAAAGAAGCACTTTGCAGCCTCTCAGTTTTGACTGTCTGTCTACCAAATCGACTGAGATAGTTCTTGAGTCATTTTCTGTCTCACACCTATGAGCTTCAGTTGTATTGCTGAGGTTTTCATCCATCTCAACTGCAGTTTGATCAGGAGTTTCTTCAGAGGAGGACTGACCTGAAACGTAACTCTTCTCAAGAGCTGTCTGCTCACTGGGACAGAGCACAGGATCCAAACCAGCCTTTTGCAAGACAAGGGAGTCTTTGGGTGGATTCCACCAGAGGTCATACAGCAGTCCATAAGCCACAAAGCCCTCTAAACTTCTGCAAGCATCCATGCTCTGAGAATTTGTACTGTCCAGTTTGTGTCTCAGGTTACCACAGCCTAATAATGAAAAAAGGATTACAAATTGACTATAGATATTTTCAAAGAAAAAGACCAGATGTGGTGAATGAATGGCTATCCTAGAGACCCAAACCATAGATTTACTCAGATGCTGGCAAAGTAGTGCAGGAAGCAGAAAAGCAAAGGCAGACATCTTTGGCATCTTTTTAAACACAATACTCTGTTCTAGCTAGCATGAGACTGCATGTTCTCATCATCTACAGCAAACTTCCTTGGTCCCAAGCTGCACATCAAGTCACACGATCAAGATCTGCAAAATAAACATACTGCATACTCTGCAGGAATGAAGGGAAGGGCCACTTGGAGTGATTTGTGACTATGAGATGAACACAGCTTTCCAATGGCCCCATCTGCCTTACAGAACAGAATTTGCTCAGTTTCTTACATCACCCACACCAGCTGACGCTGCTGAGCTTGCTTCCACAGTCAGGAATTTTGATCACCCAACAGCCCTTGCACTAGCCAAATGCCACTGGTTTCCATATATATGGGTATGTCTGGCTCCTTCCAAACATCATTATGTCTAGTAATATTAATGGACACACAGCTGTGCTTACAAGGAAGATCCCCCTATCTGTGTCAGTGCCAGGACTAAGAGACTTACCTTCAGGAAGGATGATACTGCAAATCTCTTGCATCAGTGTGAAATTACCAGCATCATAACTGCGGCTCACAGCTCCAAGAATACTTTTCACTGCCTCATCCCAGGTAGCATTGTGATAGCTCAGGGCTGCAAGGGTCAGGTCATGGGAGATATGGAAAAGCACCTACAGGAAGCACCAGAGAGCATGATTAATAGTTTTACTGCAACGTATGAATTACTCACAGCTTATGACCCTTGTGGAAGAGCCCAGAAGCACATGACTTAACCAAAAGCAATTTTAACAACAATGCAATTTACATAGTCTCCTTCATGCAGGAGGTAGAGCACTTTTACGTTACTCGTAACTGTAAAATCAGCAGCTGTGCTTGCACGTGTCCTACTAAACAGATGAGAAGTGGGAGCACACCAAAGGTCAGTGACTCACTGCAGTCAGAGAGAAAAGCTGCAGGAGCACCCGTCTATGAACAGACCTTCTGGACTCCAGGATACTTTAACAACAAGCAGCCCTGCCTCTCCGAACAGTTCGACACAAACCCCTAAATCACTGCTAGAGACTGCTCAGCTGTGCTAGTCACTCTCACCCAGTCAGCACATCTCAGTGATCTCAATGCTCATCACTGACACCGTACATCAGTTCTTGCCCTGCACAGAAACAAATGCAGAAACAGACTGGTGTCTGTGCAAGCCATCCCAGCTGCCTATCGTCTACTTCTCCCAGATTATAACCTCATCCTGCAGCAGGGTGCAGACATCAGTCCCCTGGGAATGGCTGGCACAACACCATGAAGTGGCTGTGTTTTACTGTGTATGCCATAGTGAGGCTTAATGTGTATACAGATCTAAAGCCATTTACCTGCTTTGGGTGTGTGTTGCTGGTAGAAGGAGGATGCTCAATACTGCACAGCTGCTCCCATGCACATGTGGCTTGTTCAGTGCTGTCCATGCCCAATACATTCTGCCACACTTCTATCACCATGTCAAAAAATGAGGTCTCTCTGTTCAGCTCCCAGCTGTGATAACAGGGAGGCACGGGGCTCTTTCGATCAGAGGGATTTCTTTCACTAAGGCACTTGCAAAGCAGTTCATTAAGGCAGAAAACAAGTCTTTGTCCCTTTAACAAGGAAAAAAAAGAGAAAAAAAAAAAGAGCACTGAACTGCTGCTAAAAAAAACGCAACCAATCCCTTACTGACCACAGCAGGTAGACAAATTTAAGAACATCATGGCTAGCAGTAGCTTGTTGATGATCGACTGTTTCACAACTGCACCTACCAAAGAACAATGCTGATAGGCTCAGAGACTGTAAGGTCAGAAGGAAACCTCAGAACAAGCTAAGCTAGCCTTCTGCTTCTCAGTCCACATGAAAACGGATTTTTGGATTAAGCCTCCAGCAGGTGGATTTACAGTTAGCTCACTTGTTCCTTTCATGTAAACAGTGAATACTTTCCTTCACTTTTTTCTTCTTATGATCAGTATTACATACCTAAAATAAAATCCCACTTTTCTCAACTACCTCTCATGTAACTAACAAGCATAGAGCCTACGTGCCTCCCCACCATGGGCCCTTTGCCTCTGCAAAGGCTCATGCTTTTTCATAGGGTCATTGCAACAAACTAGAAAAATATTTTGAGTATAAACCAGCTCAAAGGACTACCTTGGACTATTAACATATGGGAAGTGGTGCCAAGTTCATCTGGAGAGAGACAATGCTAAAGAAAGCAGAAAGGAAACGACCAGACTCACAAATAAAGTTTTATGTTGCTGAAGGACTGCCTGAGTTCCCACCCAGTTCCTGGATAACAGCAAGTCTTGGGCACATCTGAAAGACAAAGTTGCTGACAACTCCTCCTCTCCAGATATCAGTGCAAGCTCAGCAGCAGTTTTAAGGGATGTCACATCCCCCTTTTTTGCCAACACCTTAACTGCATCATAGGGTGAGGAAGCCCCCAAGTAACTGAAAAGAGAGAAAAGCAAATTGACTTGATTAGTACTAAAATACCATTTAAAAATTGTATTGCAACACAATAGCACAAACATACAAGTGAAGATAAACCTCTATTTTCCACAGGTTCTCAGAGCTCTCATCACTTTGTCTTACCAAAGTTTACTACAGACATATGGTGCTTGATCTGATGCAAAGCTACAAAGGGAAAGTCACACAGCCTAAAAACCTGGACTGAAACCTCTGGTGGTGTGCATACCACGTACAGCTTGGATGAGAAATAGAAATAAATAGATTCAAGAGACAAAAGTTATATGCAGTAGTTTATTCATACTGCATTTCTCTGGATTTCATCTGAATCCTTTCCCAAGTGTGAACACCCTCAAAAATGCCAGAACTGAAATCAGCATCAAGCAAAGGACACTATTCCAGCAAAATACTTCAAGCATTATTATTAATTTTGGTAGTCACAAATTTGAAGCACTCTAGCTGGAGGAGGAGAACCCAGTGATTAGGATATTAGTGAAGGCCTCAAGAAACTCAGGATGAACTCTTGCACTGCACATTTCCAGTGGAAAGGCTGGAAACATCACACAGTCTTTTTGTATACATCCTAATCTTAGTCTCGCTAGACTAGATGGCTTAACTGTAGTATGGCATTTGGACCTTCTGCTCTGAACTGCACTCTGGAGCTCCTAGAAGGAGTCTAGTGAGATCAGGCTGAGAAAGCACCTCAGAAAAATAATGACCAGACCAGTTAACAGATTTCAGCTGCTACAGAACCAAGAACCTTCTTTTTTTCAGGCATGGAACCAAGTCTGTCTTCTTCCCAGTAACACTCACCATTTGGCGGCCATGGAATAATGACCGTCTTTTTCTAACAGAGCTGCCCAACTGGTGTAGAGATCCCTCAGAACTGGATCTTCTGGACGCAACCTGGCCTTAGCAATTACAATGGCCTCCCTAATGCACATAAGGGAAACCAGATACAAAAGTTAATTGACTGTGCACAAAAAGTGAACCAAAATGTCAAATCTACCCCAACAGAAAACAAGAGCAAATCCTAAACATAAATATACAGCAACCTGTAAAAATGGTTCACTTTCAGGAGCTCCACAGCTTCATACACTTTATGTATGGACAGAAGATGGGAGGCAGCCTTCACATACTGCTCCTGAAAACACAGCTGCTTCGCAAAGGCTTCTACTGTCCAAACCCAGGCCTGATATCCAACTGCAAAAGAGAAGGCAGTACAATTGGAAGCAGAGTTTTAAAACTGGAAGAATTCCTGTGGGATGACATCATCACTAGTTTCTTCAACATGTACCCCTCCTCTGCCCCAGATTAGTTTCTTGTTTCTTAACCATCCCAATACAAGTCACTGAGTCAATGAAACAGCTAGGGCTTGAACATGACTGTAGGACTTCACTACCAGTAAAATTACTTAAAAGCACATTTAAACCAACAGCAAGCTGGAAGGACTGCTACATATTACAAAGAACCAACTTTGTACTTGAAAGGATGGGCCTGCTCCTTCAAGAAGTCCCAAAGGAAACCTCTCCATTTCCTGCTATCCCAACGTAAGGGTGCTTGTGGAAATGTCCAGGTTCTTTGTCATAAATAGGATATGTTTTGTGTTTGATTTTTGTTATCAGGCAGTTAAAGAAGCAACCTCCTTCCAGTCTGGAACAATCATGAGTTTCCAACTCAGAACAATCAGAAAGAGGCTACGCTTGGCAGCTAATTCCATCTGCTCATGTGTTACAAGAACAAACATACCCATGGGCGAGATTGCTACTAGCTGGTCTGTTAGCTCTCCCCTCTCAGCGGCTGCCTGGAGGACACCCTTCATATCTCCTTTCCACAACATGAGCTGCTGAAAGAGCTCTGGATGCCCATTCTCCAAGTGTTGTTTTCCTGTTGGAAGCAAACACACTTCTATCAAAATAACTTGGCAAAAGTAAGATTATTCAAGCTCAGGGTATTGCAAGTTTGCATCTGGAAGACGTAACAACTATTTGGGAAAAATACGTCTTTTCTTCTTTTCACACAGAACTGCATTCTTAATCCTACATTTTAATCCACAGTAAAGAAAGTTCAAGTATTTTTCCCAATTTGTTTTCTCCTTGAATGTTAACAGTTATGATGGACATACTGTCAAAGTGGATTCATTATTCCACTTACCTTCCACATCAATCATCTTGTGCAGAGAAGCCCTGTTTGTGAACAGCCCCAAGTGGATGCGATCCTTGAGGTCAGGGGACACATCTTCATTATTATCTGAACCAGATAAAAAGAATGAATGTTTAAGATTTGGTACAACACTGGGAACTGGGACCTGCCAAGTCACTGTACCACTCCATTAGACTCACTAGCAATGCTTATGTCTTCTACTTTCTTTCCTGTATAGCAGATTTAACAATTTGCAGATCTACACTTAGAACTTACTAAGTTTGGTTAGAAGGACCATGTTTGTGCAGAACATTTACTCTAAATCAAACATAACACGTTCCTTTACATGCTCTAAGGAACAATACTGTGAGAATACAAACATCTCCTTCATGGCTTATTTTCTCCTGCCCACATTATACTTTCAAAGGTGAAAAACACTTTGCATGTATGCAGACATTTCTACCCTATCTCCACAACATAGAATCCTACTCAAAACCTGTCTGGAGTAGCTACAGAGTGCTGAAACACTGCAAGAGAAGTTAGGTAAGAGACCACAGCTAGTCACACATTTTGATAAAGGTAAGGATTTTAAAAAAAAAAAGCCTAGTGGTCAAAGTCAAGTCCTTGGACACATGCTTCTGAATACTTTAGAGCACCTACCCTTTAAGTATTTTAGTTTTAAACTGATACCTCTGGTTTTCAGACATGCAGCTAGCCTCAAGCAGTCCTGATGCAATTCATCTTTTGATCTGTGATCCATGAATGTGCTGAAGGGTAGAATAGAACGAGGCTTCCTCTTCTTCAGAGAAGCATCAGAAGCTGCAAAATCAGACACATTTTAGTCACTGCTGCACGGTTACAAGTCTCCTACAGCAGAACTCCCCAACGTATTCCAAAACCCCCTCTTCCTCACACAGGAAAACAAAAACCAGATGCTCAAGTGCCACATGCATCTCCATTATGACAACTCTGACTTCTGAATACTGATCACTTTGCATATTTTTCTGCCCATCTTGCCTGGAATGAAACTAGCAACTAAAAGGCAATATCAAAGCCCACATTAAACAACTACTCAATTGACCTGACAAGCAGGGCAAATAAAAGAAGCAGCAATTTAAAATGTTTAAGAGATGTTAAAAGCACGCTCTTCTTTCTCTAGCACTTATTTGGTGTCACATTAGGAAGGGAAGCTGCAGCCAAACAGAAGCCTAGAATGAGGAACTCTGCCTTGATGCAGGACTGTTAAAAAGTCCCTGAAACATACTAACTTGTTTTCTCTTTAGGCAGATCCTTTTTCACAGGAGTGGCTTTCTGGGTCACAAAAGGCTTTGGCAAGCTGAATGAAGAATAATCATATGTAGATGAAAATGTATCCTTGGACACTGTGGAGTTAAGTGATAAAAAAGTGATAAAAAAAGGAAAAACAATACATGAAAAAGCCCATAGCAGAATACTTGACATATTCACGTTCTATTACATTAATTTTGAAATACACAGAAACCAAGCTTTGCTTTGCCATAGAACTTAATAGCTTTTTAGGGAAAGGAAATACTAAGAAAACATTACAGAACTGTCAGAAAGCTAAATAAGATGTCAACAGACACTAACAAACGTCCACCAGTATTGTAAAATTTATCACCAGAAGGCAACTCTGATCAAAAATGACATTGTTTCAATCCAAACACAGTAACTTTGTTCATTAGGCCAGAATGTTCTTATTTAAAGACAATTAGTCCCAAACTAGTTTAGAAAATTATGAAAGGCATTCTAAAACTGTATTTCCTTCAAGTGGACTATTTCAATAAAACCGTATTATGACAAAATCTGCATGAAAACATTAAACTTGGTGATGCTCTGAGGGCTAAACAATCTGGGAACCATTGAACTAAGATGATTTGATTATTACCAGTTGTGGAGACTTTATCAGGCAACTCTGCCTCCTGAGCTGCTTTTTCTCCTTCATGGTCCGACACTCCATTTTCCTCTAGCAACATTTCCTTCCCGCTCTCATCTCCGTTCATGGTATCACTTAGATCCTGCTTGGCTGGACTCTTTTCTATAGGCTTTTTCTTCTTTTTGGTTTTGACTTTTGGTTGCATACTTCTTTTTTTCTCTAATTCTATACTCTTTTTGCCTGTAAAAGTTTGCAAAAGTTACCCTGATAATTTCTGTAGAGATTTTTACTGTATTAGCTGTCTGTCTCTGAATTTCAACATTTAGTTTCCAAATAAGGATACAACTCAATTTAAACCTAGACACAGTTTATTCCTGAAGAGGTAGCAGGCAGATTTGGAATTCAGCATAAAAACTTACTATACCATTTCGATGTGGCAACCCTCTATTTCCCAGCTCCAACATTATCTTCAGGAAAGGAATATACTTACCCTGAGGTGGCCGTGTATGCTCCTGCTTTGAGATGTGCCATTTGTGAACAGAAAAATCATCTGCTCCTGTATAAACAGAATCTGAATCCACTGGTGACCACTGGACACTCAGTAGCCTGCCCTGGTGCCCTCGGTAGTTGCAGAGTGGCTCTTCCTTCATAACATCCCATACCTTATAAACAAGAAAGAAATCCAATTACTCAGAAAGTCTCATCTTCCCCTAATACTCTGCATTTTCTCTTCAGTGATTTGCACTTGTAGGTATTTCAAATACCAACATGCAAATGGAGAAAATTCAGGTCTTCCTTTGTTTTCATCAATACATTTGCATAACATCCTTCTTTTTTAAGGATCCAAAAGTGCTAATATGAAAACGATAGTGACTGGACTTACAAATCAATTTGCAAGTCGCAAAAACATATGGATACCTGCATATCAGGTATTCAGAACCAGGAGATGGTTACCAAGGGTAAATTTGCAGTACTTCAGTAGTTTATCTCACAAGAGAAGCTTTGCTGTTTAGTCATCTTGGTTCTAAAACACTGTAGAATGGATGATTTGAAACTAAAAGAAATATATTTCTGAGTGTCTGTGGAACAATACCTGTGCTGTGCCATCATAGCAAGCAGATACCAATCTTCCCTCATGGTGGGGGCTCCAAGACAGACTTGTGATTTTAGCCGTGTGCCCAGCCAGAGTTCGAAAAGGCTCTGTTATTGTCAAAGGACTTTCTGAAGAGCTCTCTGAAAGAAAGACAAAAGGATCAAGTATGGCCAGCAAGACAAACTGGCAGTAAACCAAAACAAGATGCCAAGACTTGGAATATAATCTGCAAACGGTTACCTACGATGCTCTTCAGATTATGCACATAAATAGTGGCATTGATTGAGCCTGAAGCTATCAAGTAACTCAGCTCTGGCTGGCTCCCATGCTCATGATGCCAACGAATAGCATTAATCAGTTTATGATGCTGCTGGATAGTGCAGAGCAACTTCAAGTTTGGTGCCTGAAATATTTCAATTGATCTGAAATATAAGAACAACAGTGTAAGAATTCCAGTAGTTAGTGAAAATGGTAATTTTTTTTGTTACCCTGCATGAGGAGAATTACAGGACATGAAATAGAGTAACTAAATGAGGTTTTCTTTTTTGGATTCAACTCAAACCTTCGTTTAGTACATCAGCAAAAGCTCGTTTCAACCATGAGTGGATCCTTGAAAAATAATTTAACATGATGATATGGATCCTCCATGCCAAGAGCAGCTAAACCAAATAACAGCAAGGAGTGCTGTATTATCACAATTCAAATACATTGGCAGTGAAAGAACAGAGGCAAACCAGGGCAACAAAAAGTACTTTTGCTTCACTACAGTGATTCTAGTCAAGATCAGCACATACACCACCTTGACCTAGAAGTGAAACATACCCATCTTCATTGCCAAGAGCCAAGAGTTTGCCATCTGGTTTCCAGCTGATCTCTGTACGCGCAGGCAGTTTGTGCTGTAGAAAGAAGACACAACTATTGCCAAAACCTCTTAAATCTCTCTCACATACATTCAACAGAGCAAGACTGGCAACTGGACAGAGTTGCAATTAGTCTACAAAATAAAAGTCACAAAAGGGTCCATTGCTTTTGTAGCAGTGACATAAGCTTGAGCAATTAAGAAAGACTGAATGAACTGATACAAGAACCAGTGATTATTTTTATCAGTTCAGTGGAATGTCTCAAAGGAAGTTTGTCTGGATTGCTGTAGGACCTTGATGCTTGATCTCCTTATGCTCCTTGGAAAGCCCCAGATGCAAGCAAATTCTATCATACTTCAAAAGAAATCAAAGTTTACTTGTAATTATTTCTGTTCTTCCTAATTCAGATGAAAGTTACTCACAGTTTACAATTTAGATGCCTAAAAATGATCGTTTCATTGCCTGTGACATTAGTCTCTCAATCCCCAGTGAGTCTTCTATTCAAGTAAGAAGCTAAAACCCAGCTAATACAAATCAATATAGTTTGATTGACTTCAGTTGACTTATGCTGACTTAAAGCAACTGAAGATCTAACCCACTTCACTTATTTTGTACTTTCAACTAAGAAATGACTGATCACACTTGCAAAGATGTTATGGTCAGTTATCACCAAACACTCTGCACTAGCTGCAGCGTAAATGGAAACAGACTCCTGCAAAATCATGGCTGCCTTTACTGCAAAATTTATTTAAAAAAGTTAACATTTGAAATGAGAACTAGAGAAGTTGCGGTAGTTAACTCATGCATGCCCACTATGGGATCTAAGCTATGACATTATTCAGGATATTACTTTAAGTGCATTGAAAATGGAAAGCTCTGTATGAACTAATTATTTTAAACAGCCACACACAGCCTTAAAACCAGACCCTATACTTCAATTTAACTTTTCTGGTTAAGTAAATTACACAGTAGAAACCTAAGTAACTGATGCCAGGAGCCAATGTGCCATGTTGACATTGGGGGGAAAAAAAAGACCCTTTTTCAGAGGCAAACACATAAACAGCTTAAATAGTTTGAGTCAATAAGTGTCACTGAAGTTCATCTGTGGAGACTGCAGGTTTCAGATTTTCTATTTATTACAGATTCATCATGGAGGCAAAATCAGAAACCTACAACTACAAGGCCATAGAAACTATGACATGGTTATAATGAATCCATACTCCCCCCCCAAAATCATACTCACTTTGATTGAATTAGTGTCTCTGATGACTTTGTTGATGTCATTTGCCTCTCCATTAAGCTTCCAGGGGTTGTGTTGAAAAACAATACCTTCTCCAGCACAACTATACAAAGTTACAGAGGGCTGTTCACCTTCTCCTCCTATCCAACAGAGTAAAAATCAGTCTTCCCAGAAGTAATCACTCCCACTACACATCAAAACGTTATTTTAAAAGGCTATACATGCTTCAATTGCCTGTGATCCAGCAGCAAGAAATTCTAACAATACAGTCCTCTGAAAGGACCTCTCATTTCTACCAACAGATCTCTCCATAGCACAATCACTTCAAGCATTAAAATTCCCTTTAAAGTTTGGTCCTCAAAAAAATTCAAGTTGTGCAAGAAGAGCTAACGGAGCTGTTCTGGTTAGTTCAAATAGTACAAACATAATTCTGGAGCTAAGGAACCCATACTTGATCTGATGCAGTTACTACAGGAAGCCCGTGCAGACACTTATTGGTCTGTAATACCCTGAAGTAAGTGCAGAGGTGTGGTACACCACTCCCACCTATTTCCTGAAGCTACTAGAATTCAAAAACTAGAAGAGATTCTTTTGCTCCCTTGCAAAACTATTAACAATTCCTCAAGCAGAATGCATTATTAGCTGCTAGAGAGGATTGCTACCAAGCAAACAGGTTCCTTTTCCTAAGAAGGGAGGGCATACTAACTTCATGCCATCTGTGTGCTCTGCATGGATGTTCTGCTTTGTGACAAGGCGCTGGAAGACTCACCAGAAGACAGAGGAGGAATTGGAGGCCCCCAGGCTAATGTGTATACAGTCTTCTTGTGGTAAGTACTGGAGATCTGAGGTGGCTTATTCTTAGCACTGGGCAGGAAGATAAGGAAGCAGGCTCAGCCAGATTTCAGCAAACGGAAATTAAAAAAAAAAGAAAGAAATCAAAGCAATGTATTTCCAGTGGTGAAAATGGACACCAGGTACTTTAACATACTAAAGCTACGGCTCAACCAAGCCTTCTTCAACATCTCCTGTAGGACACTACTAAAATCATAGCAAAACTGTCCTGATGACCTTCACCTACATGTTGCTTTTCATTCTCCAAAAATGTCTTTCTGGCTAAAATTTTCCTTGACTGATGCCCTCCCACAAGGTGATCTCTGGTCATGCTATTTTAAGTTTACCTTATGCAAAGATTACCTTAGAAGCTACCATACATAATGGAGAGATTAAAAGATGCACTGAAAACCCAACTGTTTGGCTAGTTTTAATTTAATCCTACTCTTGTCTAACAGTAAAGATACATCTTGGGAAAGATCACACTATCTATGCATGGTAACATAAGAGCAGGACCTGACACTAATGAATTTGAAAGCTACTTTCTTACCTGCTGGAGAAGGTGTCAAATATGCCAACTTTTCCATCATCTGTTCCAAAAGCCAAGCAGCCTTCCTTAGTTGGATGCCAGGATAACTACAAGCAAAATAGAGAGAGACCAGTAAGGACACAAGCTACAGACAATTGATTTCTAAATAATAAACAAAAGGAAAACATTGAAACTGATGAGCAAGCACCACCCCTTATATCCACCCTTCCAACTACAGCCACTTGATCACTCGGCTACGAGTATCAAAGGCTCTCCCCCTACCAGCTATAGTGGGATGAAAGAGACTAATATCATTAAAATGCTGTTTGACATCTGCATTACAAAATAGAAAAGGAGAATATGGTAGGATGGTGAGAAAACTTTTGCTGCAAACAAGAATAACTACTGTGTTTTACTGCTGCCAGCAATTTTACCAGACAGTAGGCCCTGGCCAACCACTGGTTAAACCCAAACTGAAGACATCCGTATCGGTTTTTGTGAGTATCAAACTTCCTAGCAGAGCAAGGGCAACCATGGATTAAGCAAAGAAGGAGGATAAAAGTGAAAAAGTAATGTAACAGCCAGCTGGACTCCAGCTGATTTTCACTAGATCTAATGCAAGCATCCAGGGTTGTAAAAAGGTCTAAAAATTTTGTTGCCAGATTCTAAAATGTATACCGAAAGAATCAAGTACAAAAGGAACAACTTGGCTTTATATATTTTTAGTTGGGAAAAAACTTTTTCAGAGTGAAAGAAAAATATTCTTGAAAGAAAAAAAATGGAGCGAAAAGAGACAAGAAAAAAAAAGGGGGAATGAAAAGCGCACTTACTGCTGTAACCTTAGACTTTATGCTTTGCCAGAAGGTTTTAACATCATAAATATTGTTCATGGACAAAGTATTCCACACTCGGATCATGCTGTCTCCAACACCGATGGCAAGGCAGCCCGTGTCCACAGGGGAGAAGGCAAGACTATAGACAAATCCCCCAAGCGAGGGCATGGTCCAGCTACAATCGAGAGTTGATAGGTCCCAGCACTTCACCTGAAGAATATTTAAGGAACAAGGAATGGTTACATGTAGAGTGACTGGCATGACAAGGAAAAAAAGCTTGAATGGGATGAAGAATCAAAGGGTCAAATTTAAGGCTTGAGATAGTATGTGATCTGCACCCAGAGGATTACATGTCACAGACAGGGCTGCAATAGTTGGAAGACTGTAATGGAGTGAACAAAATGATTATACTTTAATAGTATGGTCCTCTTCTGACTTGAAAATAGGATGCGCTCTGCTGCCTGTAAAAGGCAAAAACTTAAAAAAAATAGATGCTTTAGTTTATACAAGTAAATGATTTTAAGAAGGAAAAATAGACCTTTTTAAAATGAAACATCCAGGAAAAAGAGATGGTAAGCTCCCTGTATTAAATGCTTACCATTCAAGTCCAGAATGTCATAACCATTCACTCCACCATGGTAAGAGCTTGAGCTTATAAACTAACAAAAATATATACAGCCTGTGCTCAGAACACATTTTAAGCAATGATGTTATAAAATGCTGCAATAAACCCACTTTAGGAGAAAACTTGGGGCCCTAAAAGGGGTAGGGTCAGTCAAACTGTATATGTACAGCTGTTTATATGTTAATTTCATAAATGGTTCTTACATCTCTGTCCATTGAAATGGAAAAAAGGAGCTCTTTGTCTTGAAGCTTCACAGAACTCAGATTGAACACAATACGGGAGTGATTCTGTCCTTCTGAAGATCCTAAAAGAGTCCACTTGCGTTTTCCAGATTGGCTCAAATCCCAGAGTAGCAGTTCTCCTCTGTGAAATTTAAAGTGTGTACTTCATTGTTCACTTCAAAAGAATAATATAGGCTATATATAGACTATATTACATCTATATATACTGCAAGTACAAGAGTAATACAGCTAGACACACATCCACTACATGTGCCTATACACAGATACACACACACAAATGCCACCCTACAAATGACATCCATAGTTAACCACACTGAAAACTGACACGTCATTTTCTCCCAGTAGATGGGCAAAACCACAATTAGTACCATTAGCAGTCAATATTCAGTTAGATTATCAGACAAATTATGGGACAAATAGTAGTTTTCTAGAAGTCTGAACTCCCACTTTAACTCTTGGCTTGTCTTCTCTCCAGTTATACTGGGAAGGAAGAAGGAAGGGGGTGTCAATGTCCCCTACCCAGTTCTTCCTTAAGTATCAAATGAATCTGCAGTTATGATGGTACCCAGGCTGCTGTGTGCCCTGCTTACCCAAAACAGCTGGATACAATTTCTGTGGAACGACCAGAAGGCCAGTGAACAGTCAGCCAAATGCGCTCTTTAACAGCGGGATCAACAGCTCCACCTCTTCTCTTCGTGGGTGGCAACTTCAAAGTCATTACACCTACGGAACACAGAGGGATCATCTAGACCTAGTACATCAAAATCCTCTGAGAGAAAAAGAAGTCCTGTGAATCTGAAGCTTTAAGTATACTCCTCATGCTTTAAACTATCAGGGTAACAAATGAAGGCTGCAGTTAGAGAAGAACTCTTCCACCACATTGTTATTGTTTATCTTACATTATTAATTTTACTTACTTCTGCCTCTAGTACAGCTCCATATTCGTATGGTCTGATCTTTGCTTCCCGAAGCCAGGTAACAACCTTTCTTCATGGCTGTGCTCTGTGTCAGCTCCCCATTTGGAACTTCGCCTTCCTCTGAAGGAACTACTGAATACCATTGAAATCATGTTACTACACTTTAAAATTCAAAGCTTTCTAAAAATTTAACTCAAAATATATTGCTCTGTATCAGAACATACTGTAATTGAACTTATTGGTTGCCTTTGATTAGCTACTTAATGACTTTCTCTGATTAAGGAATTCAATTCTCTAGAAAGACATTTACATGAACTAAAAATCACTTCACAAATTATTAATCAGTTCTACATACCTTGGAGCTCATCTTGCCAAGCAGGTAACCTTTCTTCACCAGGCACAGGGCACCAGGCCAGACAATGTATTTCATCATCATGGCCTCTTAGCCGATGAAGAACTTCTCTTTTCCTGCTGATATCAATTATAACCACCATGCCATCCTTGTAGCTAAAAATGGAGACTTAAATTAATGAAGAGATTCTTGGATCCTTGTGGAATAATACCTGACTCGATTTCCAAGCTCTTTACCAGGATGACTATCTCTGTATTGCAGACAGAGAAGCCAAATCACAAGCAGCACTGGGACTAGCAGGCTAATGGTCAATGGGAGCTCCAGTATAGCACTGGTGTACCTGCAGCTGCCTTTTCAAGAAATGCAACCAGTAGTACATTTGGCTTCAAGAATGACAGTAATTCATTAGTAATATGGCTTTCAGAGACTTAAAAAACTACAGTGGCTTTTATACAAGGAAAAGTTTTCCCTTCATCACAAATCACTTTCATTCCTTCCCTCCTGTGTTCTCCTTCAAGAGAACTGTATCATTAAGTCTAAGGGGTTTTCACATTCCTTCTCTGTTCAGTACAGCCTTGGGTATCTAAAGGACTGGAATTGCAGTGGTTGACAAAGGCCTAGTCAAACTAAGAAATTCTTTTCAGATGAAGTAACCTATAATGTGGCAAACACCAGTCAAGTCTAATTAAAAAATAACAGTTTTAAGAAATTCAAAGATTCAAACCAAATCTGGACGGTTACACTGTTATGGATTCCTATGTTTTGCAGGTCTATCAAATCTAAATGTTATTTCTGAATGAAGAAAAATCCAGAAGAAAATAACCTTGCAATTGCGTAGCAAAAATTCACAGTAAGGTTCTCTCAGCAGAAGAATGGAAAACAAAATGTAATGAATATTTACCCAATTGCTACCAGGTTTTCATGGTGAGGAGAACAAGTGAGACAAAAAATTGTCCGAGGCTCTGGGAAGAACTGCTGGCTGTCACTTCTGTTATGCCAGTAACAAACAATTATACCTTTTTCATCACCGGATACAATCAAATCTTTCACAAGGGGTGACCAGTGCAATGCTGAGATGGTGTTCTGAAGAAAGAGAATTGAATACATTTACGGCTGTCTTACCACCACCTAACAGAATAACAAGCAGAAAATAATCTGCGAGTACTCCCCAGCATCAGCTGAATCAGTTCTAATGCGTTTCAGTTCTTTTGGGCTTTGGCACGATTGACACATTTGCCAATATGCTGCCCTGAGAGACAGTAACTGTTCAAATGTACGTCCTTAGTCTGTCCTGTGTGGAACAATAACTTGACAAAAAGATGAAAGCGAGCTGGGTTAAGCGGCAACGCGTTCGCACCGCAAGCACACTCGCTTACTGAGGCTTTGATGGTAACCACTGGCTTATTAAGGTGATGTAACAACGCTGCAGACCTCAGGCTAGAACAAGGAGCTGGCCAGAAGCGTTCAACGGTTTTCATTTCACCGGGTTTGAACGTCACCTTTGGCGAAAGTAACGTCACCCTGCTTTGTGTGCCAGACCTGAAGAAACCCACCTGGTGCAGGCTGTACCCCGCCACCGGAGCCAGGGCCTCGGCGTCCCAGATTTTGACGCTCCCGTCGTCGGAGCTGCTGGCGCAGAGGCTGCTCTGCCCGGGGCAGTGGCAAAACGCGAACCCGGAGATCCTGTCCGTGTGCCCGATGAGCTCTCCTGCACCGACAGCAAGAAAACGCCATGGGAACCCCCTCCCCCGCGCCGGGACCGCAACGGCGCCTTCCTCAACCCGCCCCCCCAATCCCAATCCCCATCCCCATCCCCATCCCCATCCTCCTCCCAGGGGTTCCCGCCGCCCCACACGGGCCCGAGCGGCTCCCGGCGGCCCCGCGGCGCTCGTATAAAACGTGTGTGTGTGTGTGTGGAAGGGGGGGAGGTCAGTGAGGGTCGCCCGCGGGCCCGGTGTCCCCGCCGGCGTGGGTTGTAGCGGTACCGTAAAACGCGGGTGCGGCGCCGCCGCCGACATCCAGCAGGCAGACGCGGTGCCTCGCCGCGAAGCCGAAGAGGCGGCCATCGCTGCTGGCGTCGCTGCAGCGGCTGCTGTACCAGTTCGGCGAGGCGGGCAACACCCGCACCCCCGCCGCCGCCATCGCTCCCGGGCCGCCCCGCTCCGCCTCGCCTCGGGCGCTGCCGCCAAGCGCCGCGCACGCCGTCGCAAAACGTCGCAAACCACGCGCCTGGCCGCGCGTGTGCGGGGGAGCCTCTGCCGTGAAGCGAGGCGGGGAAGATGGCGGCGCGGTGGGCGCTGGGCGCGGGTGAGTCTGAGGGGACGGAGCGGAGCGCTGGTTTCGGAGCGTCTCGGCTGCTTATCCCTTGCTCACTGTGCCGCTTCCTTTCAGGTAGCGACTGGGTGCGCGGTCTCCTCGGCTGGGCGCGGCCGGAGAGGTGAGTCTGGCTCTGCCCTGATCCTGGAGCAGGCCCGTTCCTCCGGCGCCCCGGGCAGCGGGGCACTGGCCGTCTCGCTCAGGGGGTCCCCGGGGCTGGGGACCGGGGTCGCCTGGCTCGGGCCTGTTGCTGACTTCTCATCCTGTCCCGGCGCTGTGGGGAACAGGTCGCTCCGTGCTTCTGTGAAATCTTTCTACGTACTTGGAGATTGTGGCGTGGTGGAGGTGTTTCTCTCTTTCTCTTGACCCCTTTGTGTCGGGCATGCAGATTTCTTCCCGTTTTATGGTGCCTGTCACAGTAACACGGTACCTGTTGCTTCCCTCTGCGCCCTCCCCAGTCATTGCTTTTCTGTAGTTGCTGGTCTTTCCCCTCCGTCTGGAGGAATGGCAGAGTTGTGCTGGGGGAGCATGGGTCACTGCTGACTGTGTCCCTGACTGTAGAAGAAAGGCTGCTGCGGATTCTCAAAGTGCAGAGCTTTGGTCTCTGCTAGAGCCTGTGGAGGTAAATTGCAGAGACCTGTGTCACTGACGGAAGAAGAAATAGGCTTATGTTGCCTGTGCTTTGCTCATTGCCTTGCAATTGAACAGACTTATGTGCTAATTGTTTTACTTAGTTTTTCTAGTCTGTATGTCTCCCATTTGCTGCTTATGCATGATTCTTTCTGGAAAGGTGCTCAGCTTTTCTTTCCTGTTCCCCTTACCTACCCATTCATAATGTACTTTTGCGTGTTGCTTGTCACTGTTTTCTTTTGCTTACAATGTGTTTGTGTTCTCTTTTTTTCTCCTAAAGTTATGATAAATAGAGTTGCTCTTCACATGAGGTTGGGTTACATTAAGATAGAGGGAATGTAAGATGTCTTAGCTTGTTGAATGTGTTCATGTGTTTTGCTAATACCAGGAAGACAATACTTAGTTCATTACTATTTAAGTTGTTAAATTGCAAAGTGATATTCATATGCTTGTCAAATATTTTCCTGTATTAATCAATGATACTATGTCTGGTGATGATGAATTGCTGTCTTGATGAATGAAATTTTTAAGTATTAAGCAAATAAACCGTTTTTTGGCAAATATTTAAAAAAATATTTTGTAACATTTGAATTTGTACGTTATGCTACCCCCTACTGATGTGATGTGAAAACTTCAAGGTGTTCAATGCCCTCTTGACACTAATCAACATGTTCTGTTTGCCAGTTGTTTTTAAAATGCTTTGCACAACTTGGCTACCCACACGAAGCCATTCAAGCCTTAGTTAAACTCACAATATCTGGTCTTGAACTCATCTGTTTCTTGTAGTTATGAGTGGCTGTCAGTACTGCTTTACCTAGTCAGCAGGGGGCAAAATGTAGCTTGGTTTTCCTGAATCTGAGGTGAGCGAACTGACTGAAAACTAGAGTGGTTTTGCTATCAGCTGTCTTATATTGACTTGATTGCCTTTTGAAAGTAGTTTGGAATATCGTTCAAATTTCAGAATGTTTATAAACTTGTAATACTTTGTTGATACTCAGTCCCTTGAAAAACTAGAATTTTTTTCTGGTAAAAACGTTGTTGGTAAAAGTTAAATAAGTATTGGCTAGTCTTGGAAGAGATGTAAATTGTTTGTGTGAGTAACAAACCCTTTGTAAGAACAAAGATGTGACTGTGTCTTTCTGTGATGATCTGGGGACACTTAATGTAGAATCTCGTGCCATACCAATGTCACTTACAGTTCATGGTTTGCTTTAGGAAGCCTGAGGCTTCTTGTTAAATTAAAAAGCCCTTTCAACGTAAACTAGAGGACTTGAACAGTTTTATTTTGTGAGTAGTCAAATGTATCAGTTCTCTTTATGAAGACAGGTAAGTTCACAATTTTCCAGGTAATCTGGGCAAGGACAAAGAACTCTTGTGTTTAGCAGCAAAGACTGTGGTCTTGTCTTGCAGGTGGCTAGCATCCAGTAGCCTTTTTCCTTTGTCATGCATCCACACAAGCACATCTCTGCAGAAATTTGGGAAGTGGGAGAAAAAGAACAGGATTGTTTACCCTCCGCAGCTGCCTGGAGAACCTCGCAGACCAGCTGTAAGGATACACCTGTGAATTTCCTTACCTGTTTATGTTTAGCAACTTCTGAACAGGTGGTCACTGTCTCTGGGTGACTCCACAAGGTGCTAGTTTGATAGATTATTTATTTGTTATTTAAGATTTCAGTCAGTTTGGCATCTTTATATTGTAAAAGTTAACATCACTTTGAATGTTTTCCATTTCTAAATTATATTGGAGCTTCAAGTTGCTTGCAGCTAATCACTTACCTAATATGTGATGCAAGCTGCAAAGGTACCGTCCTCTGTTTGTAGAAGTCTCTGAACTACAAGGAGGTAGAAGTTACCAAGGATGTAGCGTTATACACTTATTTCCTGTCAGTACAAACAGAACAATTAGAGAGGAACACGATTGTATCGTTGCTTCTGTGCACAAAGATATAAAGGTAACTTTCCTTGAGTAGTGGAACTAGTGGTGCCTGTTTGATGTAGGTACAATAGAGTGCACGCTCTTTTCATTTCTTAATTTCTCTGTGTTATAGATTCTCTGAGGTCTGATAATGTGTTGCCTCTTGCTGTGGCCTCCCCGTAATGAAGCTGTTCAGAGGTTGTTTTCTGTCATAGCAGTTGCTTGAAATGTTTAATGTGGATTGAGAGGTTCTAAAGTTACGTGGGGAGGGACATGCGAGTCAGATGTGGCACATGACTGCAGGAGGTTTTTTTGTTAGGAAACCATTTTATATATACTGTACAGCGGAGTTGTTTCTTCAGTCTGTTGCACAATAACTTGTGTTTTACTAAGCCATAAACTGACGCGAAGAATCTAAAACCATTGTTACCTGTTTGCCCACTGTAGGGCCTTCTGCTGGCTGTTCAAGACAACTTTTGGAAAAGTCAGCATAAGTAACATGGTCAATTTTTTAAATGCAGTAATGACAGATTATTTTTTGATAACAGCAGGTTTATGCCTGTTTCTCCCTGTCCCCTCTTATTGATCGTTTTGTAACTGGGAAGTACAGTTAAATGTGAACAGAAGCAAGCCTCTTAAATTAAGTGGCATATAGAAAACTAAGTGTTGTGTATTTGATCACTGAAGGGACTAATTGGTGCTGCTTTCCCTACAGCACAACATGGGAGAGTTTGAGGTTAATTCTTCAGTATTTCCTCACTCTTGAACTGATATTTTGGAATTCCATTTTTGCAGTTGTTCTTCATTGGAAATTAATGTGTTGTGGCCTCTGTTAGGCATACTGCCCAGCAAAGCATTTGCAGTTCAAAAGAATAGGGGTGTTTTGGACATGTGCTTTTGTGGGCCATAAGCATTTATTGCTTCTGTGAACATTATGGCTTATGATGTAGAAACACATGCTATGTACTGTGCTGACTAATAAAATGTATGTGAAAGTGCTGTTATCGACCAATTTGCTTATTAAATCAGTTTTTTACCTGTTCAGAAAGAATGCTACCTCTTTCAAATTTGTACTGACGTTAAATTTTACTAGCTAGTTTTGGTCCCCATTGGTACAGTAATAATGTTAAATGGGTCTTTGGAGACAGCTCTTCATGCCAATCAAACTTGAATCCCTCTTCACTTATGAAGAGCTAATTAAGTTCATTCTAGTAATATTGTTTAGTTGCTATCCCAGTAAGTTGACTTTGACAGCAGAGTAATATTAGAACTGAATGGGTGTTTCAGGCTGCTTCAAAAGGTGGGGAGGAGGAAAGGAAAAGATATTGAAAAATCTTCTCATTATCCTTTTCAGGAACTTGTGTTTATAAACTAATTTTTATAAGATTTTATTAAAATTTTCTGTATGCTAGCTACTTTTTTTTTAATGTTTTCAGTTTCAAATGTCGAAGGTATGCGTGATTTGGTATGTTCATGGTATAGTAGGGGGAGTCATTTTATTCCTAGTAAGAAAACAGATTGTGGAGCAGACATGTCTGCTCCATTCTTGTTTTCACAACAAAATTACTGATCCTCTAACTTTTTTTTGCACCTAGGAAATATATCACTGTCGGAGGGAAATAAAATATAGCAAAGATAAGATGTGGTATCTGGCAAAACTGGTAAGCGAAAAGTACTTTGTAGTGTGTTTGTTAGAATGCAACATTTAATTGCTGTATTTGCCTTAACAGCTTAGTTCAATCATGGTCTAATCAGCATCTTCATAATAGAGTCCTGGGGAAGAGTGTGCATCTGTGCAGGCGAACAGTTGTTTGTAGTTTTGTTTAGCTGCTTTATCCTAGTATGCTCTCAAATGTGTACCCAGGATCATAGGCAGATTATGCACTGTGGAAGAATTTTTGTGCTGGTTTCTGCCTAGTAGTAGATGGCAAGGGTAACTTTGAACAATAGTAATGGGCTGTTTTGCTCTTTATGAAAAAAAAACTAATTAACTGTTTTATCAAGATTTATTCAATATTTAACTCAGAACTTCTGTATGTAAGATATTACATTGAAGAATTGGTAATTAAGGAAACCAAAGTCTTTTGATTTGCTCTTTATAATGGCAAAATAATTTAATTACTGTCTTCTGAATAAGAGAAGGGAAGTATTTGTAATTGCAGAAGTTAACTTTAACACTTTGGTTGCAGATAAAAGGAATGTCCATTGATCAGGCTCTTGCTCAGTTGGAGTTTAGTGATAAAAAGGGAGCAAAGGTGATCAAAGAGGTATGTAGTAGTATTCTTTAACACTCCTAGTTTCAAGAAAACTTTAAAATCAAATACTTATCACCAGAAGTTTGGAGATGTTTCTATTTCTGTGTTTTTCTATGTTTTTATTAAGCCCATTGGGAGCATATTCAAACAACATTTTTGTAGCAGTCATGTAATGTTGTGACTTATGAATATGCAGAGGTCACTTGTGCTGGCTGTTTTAACTTGTAATTGATAATAAATTACATGTGGGTACCCTCTCTAACAATGCCTGGTGTTAAGTTCATGGTAAATAATGCAGGATTCTTGTCACTAAAGGCTGCTACGTCTATGTGCTTTGGTTCTTAAAATTGTAAGAGATTAAGATATCATCAGGGAAAGGACTGAGTTCTGTAAAGGCATGAAAGCTTTTCATACACTGTAGTAGTTGTTAGGAGCCTCAAATTACTCATTTTCTTGGCCGAAGCATTGATTTCTGGCGTAATAATGACAAAGAAGTATCCTGTATTAGCTGAAAATATTGAATGGCCCAAGTTCATTTTGTCCACCTTGGAATTGTTTCTAGTCTGATGTCTAATTAGACAAAGGTCCATGGATGGAAGGCTGTTAAATGCTCGTGGGAACCATCTTTTCCACTCCCTTTCTTCCCTGCCAAAATGTAATAGAGTTGTAATGAAGATTTTTCAGTCTGTATACAAAGAACATACTTAGGTAGAAGATGTTTGTCTTTTAAAAATTTTGATTTCTATAGAACACTTTTCTGTAGCTGACTTAACATGGAAGAAATTGCAAGTTTATCTAGAGATAAGAAGTAGCATTGCTTAAATTCCTACTCAGTATTTCCATTTCTTTTCCTTTTGTTACAGGTTCTGTTAGAAGCACAGGAAATGGCAGTGAGAAATCACAACGTGGAATTCAAATCAAATTTACATATAGGTACATTTTTTTCTTATTTAATGCAGAAAAATGTCATTCTACCCTATGAAAAAGTTTTATCCTTAATAAGGTTTTGTTGCTTCAAATTAGCAGAAATGAATAGAGGATAGTTTCTAGTAAACTTAGCTTTACCAAAACATGAAAGGCATGTGCAGCACAACTGAAGTTAGTGTGGTTGTTGAGCCTTCAACCATCACTTTGTTGGTATTCTGGCATCTGCTAGATGCATTGTTTTTAAGATGCGTTCATCTGAGAGTGGGATTTCTGCTCCCTACCTATGTGAACAGAAAGTCCTGAAGAGGAGTACGCTTGACATGATTATGAAAGGCTAGACAATAAGAAGCAAACTGTTCCTACTTTTTATTGTTGCCAGTGAACATAGATGCCGGAAGCTTTTTCCGTGACTAGTACTATAGGTTTGCAGGATCAGAATGTAAACTTCTGTAAGAAACAGTATAAAAGTAATTGAATATTGACAGTAGACTTCTTAATAAAAAGGCTGTGTTATAGATAATTACAGGATAGTCTTGTAATAACTACAGCACTTTCTTGCCTAGAAAAATGTTAGAGAAATGTTTACTTGTAGGTGTTTTTAGGCCCAAAGAAAAAAATTCCCATTTTTCCAAATGTGGTATAAATGTTATTAAGCTGACCTCATAAGCTTAAAGTAACCTGGATTGTAGAGCAGATTTGATTAGAATTCTTTGGAGCCTTCTAGGCCTCTGCCATAAGAAGGTTTATCTGCTAGTGCAGGACTGGATGTATAGATAATGAAAATACCTCTGATGAGTGCAATAAAGGGAGAAAGGAAGGAAAATGAAGTCTGTAAGGCTTCTACAGGAATTCATGAGACAAACTACTGAAAAGCAGTGGAATTAATACCACCTTCAGAAGAGCTATATAATTTAGTAAGTGCTCAGTGTAGCTTCCTTTGGATTTATCCTTTACTACATATTTATCTTTGCATGCATGCTTTCTAAAGTCACCTTTTTGGTGCTCCTGAAGAGTGTTAATTCAGCTCACGGGTTTCTCTATAGCAGTAGTCTGCTAAATATAATAGAAGAAAGATGAAGGAGAGAATCCTGAGTAGAATTAACTTTTCATATGCAGTCATGAAAAATATACTGGCAAGACAGTGTTTCAGTTGCAGATGTGTAGTAGTTTATTCTTGACTGAATAGTCTTCTCTCCCCCCCTGCCTTTTTCCTTCAGCTGAGTCAATGACGGGCAGAGGCCGCTATGTGAAGCGGATTCGTTACCATGGCAAAGGCATGTTTGGCATCATGAAAATCGTCAGGTGCCATTACTTTGTGAAGTTGGTGGAAGGTCCTCCTCCTCCTCCAGAGCCACCAAGGACTGGTTTTGACCAAGCAAAAGAATACGTGCAGCAGCTGCGAAGTAGAACCCTTGTTAATACACTGTGACAAACTTTTGTGACTATATAAGTATTTCTTGTTTGACAATGTAATTATATAAAAGAATGATTAAAATAATGTTTTAGTTATATCTTTGGTGCTGCTGGAGCTGGATGATGCAAGAATTATCATAGGCTTTTTCTTACTTCTCAAGCCATAGGAGTGGAAAAATCTTGGAAAAGCAACAGATGTTACTTCTGAGTTACTTGGACCACAGCATTCAAGCTCTACCCTGGACTATCAAATCTAGAACATGCAGTGCTGTTATAAAGCTTGTGAGGAACTGTGGTTGTCCTCAAATTCATGTAGCTGTCTGTTAATGTATGGTTGGGTCTTTTATTGTAAAAATATGTACTTGACAGTCACATTGCAAGATCAAGACTTGGACTAAAATTACTGAAATTTAACATCTTAAAGTATCTACAATAGTGGAACAAAACAAGTAACAAAAATAGTTGAGATTATCGGGCATTAATTTATGGTTTCTTTATCTAAGCTGTAATGCTCTTTCCTTACAGCCTCTGTTGTGCATCTTAGGCATTGTGTCTGGCAGTGGGGAATAAAAAAATAATTTAAAGTTCAGGTTTTGACAGAGTCGGTAGGTGGCAATGTTTAGTTTGTCAGAGGGAAGTGGCAGTGAAAACTTACAGCATGTTGAAACTGTGTTCTTGATTCTGACCATGGCATTAATAGTCTGATATGTGCGTGGAGTTCAGGCTGTTCTCTGTGGAAACTCAGTATGGGTAACAGGCACAACATGGAGAAAAGCTTGTCTTGGTGAAGAGTGAACAAATCATTCTGCACTGTCTGGAAACAAATTGCTTTTGTAGTGTTGAGGTGAGTAAAATGCTCTGTGGATTTAATATGGAATGGCTTGTTGCATATACAAATTAGGCTTTCAGTTCTCTGAAAACAATCCTATTTTTATCATTACTTCTTTGAAGAGAAAAAGACTGAGGTCAATAGGGGGAATCTCATTTCACCCAGTCAAATTTTCAACTCAGGTGGCCAGAGATCATGAACATCAGCATAAAAAGAATGAGTAGTTGCTTGTTTATGCAAATGTCTACCTTTCTTTTCCATTCTGGGAACATTAGAATGGGAGATAGATTGCTTACTTCATTTGGGTCTTTTTACCACACCAACTAGTGGTAGCCTTTCTTATGCGTGTTTACTTTGCTATTGTTCTTGAATGATGGCAAAGGAACAGTTCCTATAAGGAAACAAATTATTTTTGTTGTCTTAATGAAGGTGGCATACAGTTGTTTCTTTTGGCTACCAAAGAAAGGGTCTCATGATGTTAAGAGTATCAGGGGATTGTGAAGTTACACAAGAAGTACATGCATAGCTCAATGCCATTAATGGGTGCTTATTTGCAGTCTGTTTCTCTGCAGTGCACTTACAGATGCATTACTTGCTTTAAAGCCACGATTTAGTAACTTTTATCTGAAAGGTATGTTCCTGATAAAACTCTCTATCTCTGTAGTCCCTGATGTATGTTTGAAGAACTGT
The DNA here is from genome assembly GCF_947461875.1 of Haliaeetus albicilla. Taxonomy (NCBI): domain Eukaryota; kingdom Metazoa; phylum Chordata; class Aves; order Accipitriformes; family Accipitridae; genus Haliaeetus; species Haliaeetus albicilla. Next base: position 14,678,031 of record NC_091509.1, on the reverse strand, counting down.
TTCTGGTGTGCTATGATAAACAGCTGTGCTTTGCTCTGCCAGTTGCCGTTAAACTCTTTTGTCATACTGAGTCTCTTACAAGTTGTAGCAAACTTGAATGACTTAATCTTTTTAGGGGTCAGTGATCTGGGAGAAGCTAAGGAATTGCAAAATAAGCCAAGCTTAATAAATGCTTGTCATCTAAGCATGTAAAACCTGGCTTTTAGGTATTTTGTTCCAGTACCTGTTTCTCCTGCATGCTGTAAATGTTTGTTTTGGATCCCTTCTGGACCCCCAGACAGGGTTGTATCCTTATAGATATCGTTGCTCTAGTTATGAATCTGCAGATGGGGAGAGAAGTGAGAATGTGACTGATGTCTATTCCAGCTTCTTTATGATGCTGCAGGTGGCCCTGACAGTCTATACAAACAGACCTGGGCTTTTAAAATTTTTCAGTCAAAAAGCAAGGTTGTTGCCTGTCATTCTTGTTTTCTTTCTCAAAACAGTAAGTGGGAAGACTCTTTTTTTGACCTGCTTTTCAGCATTGTGCTTATTCCTTAGTACCCTTTTCCGCCTCCTTAGAGGCATAACCCCTAGTGGATCCTTATGGTGTTGGCTAAGGAATCTCCACAGCTGTGTCTATAACAGTACAATGATGGGAGATTGGTGAGATGAGGGGCTTGAACTGGCTTGATCCCTGCCTTTCACTGGTAGGATGGTAAGAGTGTCTGAAGTGGTTTCTGTGATAGGTGCATCAGAACATTGGTATGGGAACCTGCCTGAACTTCCTAAAAATTCAGTAAGACCTAGTGATAAAGCTTTATACTGTCAAGTTCTATATATAAATAAAATTTGGTGTTTTTGATTCGACTGTGCTTTCTTGGTAATTAGTACATCCACACATCAGTCAGATAGTTGATTTGGATTCAGACAGAAAATTCCATGCAAACTACAACAAGTCTTTAGCAGAAGATCATCATTTATTACTGTGACCTCCAATAAAAGAACATTCTTAAATAAGCTGTCATCGGAAGGGTGGGAGAGAGGCACTTAGGCCTCTACTTGATGCTGATTTTATTAGTAACGTCTGGGGGCACTGTAAACTCACCACTTGTGTATATATGTGCTGGTGTTCCAGAAACTGGAGAAGGAGCAAGTATGTGTGAAGGTATAGTAAGGCTTTAGGGAAATCTGAAGAGAGTAGAACTGTGAGCTGTGCTCAGCAATGTGAGATTTAATTGAGGAAAACTTAAAAACCTGCTGTTGGGCATGTTCATAAACATTTTAAAGTAGCCAGTGAGAAAGTTGAAGGACTTTTGTCAGACAGCCCCATGTCTTTTTGGATGTGGGGTTTTTTTCCTTTTTAAAACTCCTGGGCAGTTACTGAGGAGGTAGTTCATCAAAGGTAGAGTAAGGAAGCACTCATGAATATAGTTATAAAGTGACCATCAGCCTCTTTAAAAACTTGGAAGATAAATGTGAGTGTGATAGACAATGACTGGACAGTTAGGGACCTCTGATTCTGGTCAGGTCTGTACTGGAAATTGCTGTTGTGAGGTGGACTGCGTTAGGGCTCGGTGGTACCTGGGCACAGACAGGCACGTTCTGCCTGGTGCTTCAGCTGCGTTGCTGTACCTGGCATGAACTTGACTAGGCCAAGGTCACACAGTGCAAATCTTCTGATTACCCCTGTTTGCACAGGTGGGAGGTGTACAACTACTGCCACCTCCGCATTGCGGAGTTGCTTGGGAAATCCTTCAGTCACTGGAGTGAAGGAACAATAGGAATCAGCGTTTGCGTTCTGCCAGTCCCTATGAAAATCCACTCCTGGGATCCTGGAAAGTCACTTGCAAACAGAATTCTCCTTTAAATAGAAATAAGGTTACTCCTGATATCCTCAATGAACCATAGAAACAAAGTGACATTCTTCACTGTATGAGCTATAGTGCTGCTGAAAATGCCACTATTTCTAGCTTTTCAAAGAGCAAGCCTTTGTTGCTGAATGACATCTATCCAGCTGCACTTCAGCCATGTAATTTAAAATAATTACTAATTAAACAAAATAAGAGACTGTAATAGCAATAATAATCACACAAGTTGCTGTTTGCTGGAGCCTTACCTAGGGAAAATAACTTGAAAGAAGGGGAAAGTTTCAGGAACTGGCTTTTGAGTACTTAGACTGAAGTAAGGAACAAGGTATCTCTTGGGAGTAGTCAGCAAACGCAGAGCTAATTTTGTATTTGCTCTATAATATCAACACTCTCTTCTTGTTTCAGGGAAGTTGTACGCTAATACAGAGGGCAGGCTGCCATTGAAGAGAATGAGCCAAGGAGAGAATAACTTTACATTGGGCATATTAGGCATCCACCTCAGAGTATTAGCTGAGGAAATTAATCTGAAGGTCTATAATACACTTGAACAGAGCATTCTTGAAACTTAAGACAAAACGTGGGGCAGAGCATCTGAATAACTTCTGCATCTGTGGGTGCCACTTCTGTGTGTTGCATAGTAGTACAGCTGTCAAGATTTGTGTGGTAAAATGAATTTGTCATATATGAACCTAGATTCCACTCCCTTTTTCTTTCCTCCAAAAATAATGAAATGGAGGCTTAAAACATATTCATATGATATCTTTATTTTAAATTAGCTTGGAGTTGGGACCATTGTCAACACTGCACCCAGTCACCTGTGTCTGTCTAATGCTATTGGAAATCCAGCCACCTCTCTGTTAGCCTGCACTAGTGCTACACTACTGTCCCTGGGGAAACTCCCGGCAGAGTCCAGCCTGAGCCTCCCAAGCTGTGCTCTGTTCTCCTTTGTCCCATTGCCTGGTGCTACTGAGAAGTGGTTGACTCTGTCACATTGTAACTCTCCTGTTGCTATCAGATCACCCTGCTAACCACCTTTTTGGCAGGATGAACAAGGCCACCTTCAACCTCTCCTCATCAATCTACTTCTCTAGCCCTTGTGCTGTACCCTCTCCAGTTTTCCTGTCTCTGTTGCAGTGGGGGACCTAAAACAAGACTCAATGTTCCAGGTACAGCTTCACCAGCACTGATGAGAGGGAGATAACTTCCCGTGGTTGTCTGGCCGTGCTGTTAATGGAGCGAAGTATGCAGTTTGCTGTATCTGTGATGAGAGTATGTTGTTGGCTCACATTCAGCCTGATGTTCATGCAAGTCCCAGGTCCTTTTTAGGTCACTCATCAGAATTGCAGTAAGTACCTGTGTTCCAGCTCTCATTGCTTGTCTGTGTACACTAATGAGGACTCCTTTACCACCAGGAAACTCTTCTGTTATGTGGATGATAATTTTCTTTTCCAATAGAAAAGTTGCAAAAGAGTTTTCTGGCTTCTGTTATTAATCAAACTCTTAAGTGCTATCTAAGAGTGGAGTAAATGCATCTGTACATGCTATTGTGGTAAACTGTCAATGTATGCAGCTAATAAGCGGTGAAATGCGTCTACATCTCTCCTATTGATTATCTCCTTCAGAGCAAGACAAACATAGGTCCTTACTGTATGCTGGCCATGTAAACTAAAACTTTAATTAAATGAAAACAGAGTGGACTGTGAGGTGCACTGCACTGGGCCATTAAAGGATTGCTGTTCAAAACCAGCTCTTCTAGATGCCCCTGATTCCTTGCCTTCTTTTTTTCCCCACTTAAAATTCCCAATAGTGCATTAAGATGAACTCAGTAGTTAGTAAATTTTCCCCTGTGTAGTTTACAAGCTCAAGGTTATGGGCTAGAACAAGTAGTGTCATGCTATAAATCAGGTGTAATGGAACAGCTTGAGAGAGCACACAGAAGTCCTTCTTCCCCTCACACTGTGTGTGTCCTAAAACTGAAGGTAGAGTTGGCACCAACCCAGAAACCCCCACAAACGGCTGATTAAATCATTAATAATAAGCCCCATCCTGCTCTCTTCTGGACTTTGAATTCCCTGAAATCATTCCAGTACAGCAAGGTGTGCTGGACAATTCTTAAAAGGGCTGCAAGTCAGAAAAGACAGAAGTTTTCACCAGAAAGGGGATGTTGCTGAACCCAAATGTGGTGCAGAATGGAAGTGGGACATCGGCCTTGTGGTAGTTCTTCCAGCAACTAATGCCTTTTGTCAGTGTGCTGTATCATAACTTACATAGCTTTAGCTTTCAGCTATTCCTTATGGTTCTGGTTCTCTCCACTGGCTTAAAAAGTCCTTTTCTGTTTCTTTTGGGCCTGAAATGTGTCACTAGTTTGGTGAGTCTGAACATTGGACCATCTAAAGAAGAACCTGCCTGCACAGGCAGGGGAAGGCAGTCCTGAGTCAGCAGCCAGGGTTCTCCAGCAGGACTGGGCGCAGGGTTTTACTCGGGTTAGTGTTGTGACTGAAGGCTGCCTGCATGGGCTCGTGTTCTGTCAGCTCGGAGCACAGCCTGAAGCAATGGTCTGTGCTGCGACAGAGGTGCCCTGAGTTGGAGCCTGTAATGTGGTTCTTGTGAGAAAAAGACAAGCTGGAGATACCGAACCTTGAGCTGGAAGGGTTCAATCGCCAGTGATGACTTCTACATAGAGCTTCTATTATAGTAGTGGAAGAACTATGTTGTAATAGCGTATCCATGCATGTGCTCTAGCTATGTTTTGTCTGCCCTGTCCATGTGAATTGGGGAAGCCGCCCGAGATCCCTGTTAGTAGCAACTTCTTAAATGGCACTGTTCCTAAGTTTCATCCTGAGTGTGCCCAGGGCCTTTGGTAAGTGTAGAAATGTGGTTGCAGACAGTTGAATGAGGGAAGATAAATGGCACCTTCTTGACTGAGACGTATCTGGGGAAATTTGAGTATGAAACAACTGGAACTGTGGTGCCCTTAGAAGGGGAAGGTGATTTCCAAAGTCAGTGAAGGGAAGGGACAAAACAGTGTAGAACTTAGATTTACCTTGGGCTGACGGGAGTAAGGGTCAGAAGTCTGGTGCAGTTACACCTCTTACCTAAAAAAGTCAGTGGAAATTTCTGTCTGAGATCCAGGCAATGCCAACTAAACTGTTGGCTAAGTAGCTAGTATGTCACATGTCAAAGCAGAGATTCCCACCTGTTCTCATCAAGTCCTAGGTGTTTCAAAGATACTCTTCATTTTTCTTTTGCTCTTATTATCTGTCTCTTTAGGGGGGCCTGTGCTCACTACTTTTGTGGGGATGGATGCTTGGAAAGCAATTATTGTTCATCTTCTCCATCTGTTCTGATGCTGGATATGCCTGTCCTTCTGAAGGCTTTCAGAGTCTCTGCTAGGAATGCATTTCTTCTCCTAGTGTTCAGAGATTTGTATTTTTAATAGGTATTTGTTTTAGCTATCACATGCTAGATTTATTCACTCGATAATCTTAATCTCTCAGCAACTCAGGCAATCTTCTCATGTCCTGATCTAGCATGCAGGGGTTTTATTCATTTAACAGTTTGGCTTTTGGATCAGATAGCTGTTAGAGGTAAATCCTGCAGTGTGCTGAGTATGCTCAACACCACTGGAACTGAGAGCAGCAGTAACTTGCAGGGAACATATTCCAGGATTGTGCTCTTAGAAGCTTTCTTTACACATGAAGTTTATGAATAAGTTATTGTGTGGTGCATGTCTTTCCTTCCTAGACCATACCCTTCTTTAATATGATTTCTCACTGATAAGTGAGACTTATTGATGAAATTTTTGCAATGACTGCCTGTGCTTAGCTAACCACTTTTGGGTCTCTTAGGAGTTCTTTTCTATGTCCATCTTCTTTGATACAAAACAAAGGCATCCTTCCTTCTTCAAGGTGTGCTTTGTTAAAGTTATTTGGAAGATGAGAGGGAAAAGCAAACAAAACTACTTTCATGAAGTGACACTTCTACCCCACTCCAGCACAGTACAATAAATTCAGTATCATTGTCCCTGAATATAAGACATTAACATTTCTTTCTATCTACAGCAGGAAAAAACAACAGCTCTTTTTCTTGATCTCTGACACAGAAGCCTCCAACTTATTACTAGTTTTTAAAAAAAAATACTGAATTCAGATCCTTTATCAGACAGCATAGTATCCTCATTTCTCAAAAGTACGTTTTAGATCATATTTGTTCCTGATAGCAATCATGGGGGCCAAAATTCTAGGTTTCAGAAGGAGGCTAATAATAAATTTTCCCGATATGGTACCTGGGGTAGCAGGGGAATAGGGGTGATGACCCAGGGGTGCATCATATACCTGCAGGGCGAAATGCGACAGCAGCCCCAGTGGTAGTCAGTTCCTTGGCACAGCTGTGACTTTGGCAAGCCAACACATTCATGGCACTGACAGCGTAAACATTTTGTGGCAACTGTGCAAAGCAGGCAGCCAATTATTTTACTAATGATTGCTTCTCAGTGGTCTCCTCCTCCTTCATCTGCCCTAGAGAGGAAAACTTTCTCCTCTCTACTCTGTCCTCTTGGATAATGGCATAAATGGTCTCTTTCTGTAAAAATGTGGTGCTAACACTGCAGTAGCCTGTGCTGTGTGGGACTTGGCTATGTAATTACGTTCCTCATCTAAGTTCCCTCCTTTTCCAGACTTTATTTGTAGATCCTGTCTGTGACTGTGATAGCTGTAGCAGGGATAGTCTGAGAGCTTGCATCTCCGCTGACTCCTCTCTGAGCTGTTCAACTGTTTCCTGTTAACCAAAGTGATAGAAGCGTTAATGCTTCCAGAGTGTTTCTAAAATTCTCCTCGTGAGATGCTCAGTGAGGGCTTTGCATAAATGGGTGGTGACCTTATGCTGACTTGTTTGCACAGCTGGTCCAGGTTGACTCCAGTAGTTTCAGCTGAGGAACATAAAAAAACAGTTTGTGTGCCCATTAAATTCTCAGAGTAGTCAAGCCCATGGGGAAGTTCAGGGCTGTAACAGTGTATATACGCAAACAGAAAGAAAATGTTTGGTACAGTATGTGGGTATGTCAGGGAACAGAGTGGTAATTCTTCCAGCTTGAAGGTATGTTCATGATTCAGTGAGTTGAAGGTTAGTTGTTGTGCTCTCAACAGGAGTAGCATGTCAGGAATCCCAACTTAAAAAGCTGTTTTTGGTTTTGGAAGCCCAGGGTTCATCTCTCTGTTTAGCGAATCCTGTAGGTTAAATCTGAGTGTTTAAGTTGTACTAAGTTAACTCAGTTTCTGGATAGCAGATGCCTGCTGGAAATGATTCACAGCTTCCTTAGCAGTCATCTAAGTACTGTCATCTGAACAGAATCGTGGAAGATTTCTAGGCAATATGACCATGGCATCACTCTGACCTTAATTCTGATAAATACAAACTGAGCTCCATCCTGCTGGTATTAGATTGCTACCAGCCTCTGAGCTACCTAGATTAAAGCTAGCTGCAGTGTTCAGCAGTGAAAAGGTAACTTCAGATACTGTCCTCTTCCATTGTTTTTAAAAGGAGAGGGGTATAGCTTCCTAACTGAAGACTATCCTCTACCTCACCACCGTTGTCAGCTATGGAATCCAATACAGCACTTTCATCAAGTGACAGTGATGAAGTGGTTATTAAATGCAATAGAAACCATTCAGGCCCCTTTTGATTAAAAGCTTCACTCTTATCTCTGGCTTTCTATGTTCTTGGAAAAGAGCTCGGCAGAAAAACAAAACTATGGAGAGAAATGCTCCCCTACTTTGTTGTTTTGGGGGGACGGGGCTTTCAGGCGTACAAAGGTAGGTATTTGCATCTGAAGCAAAGGGTTGATATATTATCATCTAAAACTTAATCTTGAGAGGCTGGGGTACCTCTCCTCCCCAGCTTGGGCACAGGGCTTTTGAGCAGTGATCCAAGTGGATTAAACTGTGTGGAAATGTCATCTTTTGGGTACTTATCATGGAATAAAGCACCAAACATTTGAGAAATAACCATTACTTTGCATATAACACATGCCAGAGAAAGAGTGTGAAAAAATGTCAGTGCCCTTCTATTAGCCAGCTCTTTTGAATACAAACATAAAATATTAATTTAAATCAACTGAAAGGCATTAAAAACTTGATGTTCTCTTTGCCCCAGAAGTACTCTGCTGATAAGAAACAAATTAAAAATGCAGAGTTTTCAAATAGCAAAAATGCTGCATATTTCAAATGAAGTTGGTCTTTTTATGTGTAGCATTTTGGACTAAAAAAAAATATATTAAATGCACTTAATGATTACTGTAAATGGTGAAGACATCAAAGTTTGGCATCAAAGTTAAATGAAAGCACTTGGAAGTCTGTTTGTTTGATCTGTACATAAATAAGCTTAAAAAGAAGCCAGGGGTTTTTTTACACAGCCGGAACTGGGTAGCCAGTTCAAATTCCCCTGCATCTCAGGGATTCCCAAACTAGGTTAGATCCAAACAGGGTCATTATTTTTTGTTGGGTTTTTTTTTGGTTGGGTTTTTTTTTTTTTTTTTTGCATTTGCCCAGCATGCTTCTATGCCAATGCACCAGGGAAAATGAGTTGGAAGAAGACACATGTCACAGGCTCTTATAAAATGTTTTTGAGTTCATATGGAGAGCAGACAAAAACTAGGATACTGAAATAAAAGCCTCTCTCCTCTTGTAGTTTTGGAATGAGGACTATCAAAATGAAGGTAAATTGATGAGTCCTTGACCTTCTTGGAGCCAAGTCTTGTATAGTTAACTATAGTAATCTTGGTTGTGTTTCACCACCAAACATCCATTCCTGGGTTGGCAAGAAGGTGTGAAGTAGGAATATGGGTCAGAGCTCTGTTAATTTATATCAGCTAAGGATCTACTACAGAACTGAGCCACGCTAATGTTCAATTCATTTCAGTTCACTCTTATAAAAAGAAACAAACAAACTTGATGTGGAATCTGTAAGAAAAAATAGGACTTGACTTCTTTAGTGCCTTTCGCCAAAAGACCCCACTGTGCTTTACAGTGATTAACTCTTACAGGAATCTGCATGGTGCAGAGGAATTACTCTGCGCTCTGGGAGCTCTTTTGGTATAGTGCAAACATAAGACCTTTATCTACAGAGAGCCAAGCTTCAGCTCATTTAGTTTGAGAGCTGAAAGTTGTAAGCAACTAGAAGCAAGACTTCAAAGAAAACCACCTTGGTTCCTGTGACTTCTGTTTAGTGGTCTGAACCTTTTGGGATCAGCAGACTTTCAACACTTAAAGGTGTGTGAGGGTAACACATGCTCTCAAAACTGCTACAAATTTACCCTGTTTCATTTGGCCTCTAATCACAGCCTCTCTGAGCACAGACCTTTCAGCAGTAACCTAAGCTGGAGCTGCGTATGCCTCTGTGGTCCAAAGGAAGATGTTCTCTTTTGAAGAGCAACTTGAAAGGCCATACTTCACCTGACACAGGAGAACATGCTGCTGCTTCATCCTGGCCTCTGTTTGTAGCCCTGGAGTTAAATGTTATCCTCCCCGGGAAGGCATCTCAGAGGAGGCATGTCCGAACCTGTGCCTTTGGATATGATGATTTCACGGCCTCTTCTGGGACTGCTGTATGAGGTCACTGCAGGGCAACCAGCAAGGCAAGTCTTAGTGGAGGACTTGCCCTTCAAAAATTCAGCCACAGCCTCAGGGTACGTGCCTCTGACTTATAAAGGTATTACTTTTCCCTGTTGAGAAAGTCAAAATTATCCTCCCCCCATGTTCTCTTCTGTTAAACAGTTCCACAACACATATGCCACAAAACAATTCATTATCTTGTTAAGGTGGGGTTTCTTTTTCTTCCTGGGAAACTTTTGCTGGCAAGTGCTAGAAGGAGAAACCTAAAGTCTCTGGATCACTTTTCCATTTTCTTGCTGTGAGTGGGAGTGCAGGAAAGATGCTCTTTATGAAAATAGCTATTTTCCAAGTGAGAGAAATAATAAAAAACCTCCCCTGGAATGAAAACACAGCCTGCGTGCTCCTGGAGGGGTGGCAGCTGAGGTGGAAGGCTACGATTTGGCACTGTGGTCTGCCCTTTGGGCAACATGCTGCTTTTTATGTGGTGGGCCCAAATTTTATTGGAGCCTCCTGAGAGGATGGCTGTGCTTGCTAGGGTGGGTGTTAGGGACGTGGTCAGCTCCCCTGTTGCAGCATGATGCTGAGGCTCCTGGGCTTAACTTCTCTGGAGATTTAAGTCAGCTTTTCAACCTGCTTTCCATGCTCTTGCAGGTGTGTTTATTGTTGTTGCCACTTAACAACGTCTGGTTTATTTTAGTTTTGTACAGGCTACTGTATTCTCCGTTGCTTCCGTTTAGCGCTAAGTTGAACTTCATGGGGACCTGCGAAGCTTCCCGGGGGAGGGCTGAAGGAAAGAGGCTGCAGAAACGGACAGTGTTGGTATGTCACTGCGGTTAAAGTAAAATCGGTCTTGGCGTAGAAGTGGATAGCAGGCTATCAGTGCACGGCAAGCTGTTTTTCAGGTATGAAATTAGCTTTGAAATTCACATGGTTCCGCTTCATGGAAGGGAAGAAAACCCAGGAGGACTCAATGTTATCACCTGCATCTCCCTTACTTGGGAGAGCTTCTCTGCAAGTGCAATAAATCTGTTTTCCTATGAATGCGAGAGAGCTCTTGAAATAATCTCATTTCAGTCCCTCTTGTTACTTCTAATGGATTCCAGGATGAGCTGGTTGCTATGTATAGCTTTTTTACATACAAATGTGGGTTTGAACCCAGCTGAATATTCAGTCCAATTAAAAGCAAAGTCTCTGCTGAAACAAAGGCAAGGGGAACAGTGGGGAAGGCTTTTATAGAAATGAACAAAACAACAAAAAGCAGGAGGACTGAATGTTTGTTATTCATACATATTCTTAGAGGTAATTATTGTGATTTCATTCCTAAAAACTGCCTGCTTTAAGAAGAAATGATTGTATTCTAATAAGTACTTGTTTATTAAACTTGCAGTAACTGAAGTTGAATATGAATTATTAAAATGTCTGTGAGGTGCAGGTTTGTTTTTCTTTTGCCAGGTGTCTGTGAAAAATAAAAACAACAGGAGAAGATGCAGCAAAGCAGGAGGGCCAAAATGTAAGGCAAGAACTGGCCCTGGGTCAGTGGTCCCAGTCCTGCTGGCCACGAGACAGGATTCCCAAAGTCTGCCAGCAAAGCCAGAGCTTGGAACCCCCGTCACCTGCAAAGGCAGCCCCTGCCCTGGGGTGTGGGGAAGGGTTTGCACTGCCCGAGGAAGCAAGCTGACAGTTTACTGTTCTCATCAACTTCTGTAAGGCTGAGGCGTATTTTTCTTTTGAGAAATAAGGGGAAATTTTGGGGACAATGAGAATGCCAGGTGGGCAAAAGTAACAGCAGGTGGGTTGCAGCACATGACAAAGAGGAAAGAGGATGGTCTGTGAGGACAGGTAGCGTCTGTCTACTTATAAAGGACATGGTCTGCTCCGCAATTTCCAAGCACTGAAAGGGTTTTGGCAGGGAAGTAAGAACAGAGCAAGGGAGGCCTGGAGAACTCGATAGATTTAGCCTTGCAAGAGGTTAATGGCTTAGCCCTTAAAACGTACCAGAAAATGCAAGGAGGTTTATGTGATGGCTTTGACGTATTCTGGCAATAAATGCAATGTGAAGGTGTTTCCTGCATTTGCTCTAAGCCTTTGACTTTACTCTGTCACTATGGGGAACTCGCTGTATCTAAGAGAAAAGAAAGGATGTGAATTTCTCTTGCAAAATATTTGTGTTTTTCTTTAGCATAGTTTACTACAGAAAGGAAGCTTGTGCCTTTGCACTCTGTGTATCTCCCAGACTTCCCAGCAGTGTCAGTGTCAGGGCCTGTTGACCAGGTTTGGCAGATGAGGACAAGTGTCGAAGAGAATGAAGTTAATAGAAAATCAGTGACAGGTGGAGCAGAGATCCTATAAACACCTGAAAAAGAAAAGCTGTGATGACCTCCAGAAAAGAGACCTTGTCCTGGTCCTACTCCAGGAAAACTTTCAACTGGAGTTCACATCTTCCTGGAGCATGAAGTCCATCAGTCACTTGACACAAGCCGGTAGAAAATAAAACTACATTTTTAGTTTTTGTGCTAATGTGGGTGAATTCTGGAGAACTGTGGAACTAAAATGTCCTGAACAGGTGATCCGTCTGATTTCAGTGGGATGTCCTGTGCTTAAAATCAATTCTCATTTGAACAGCACCTGTGTGATTGCAGTCTTTAATTTCCCTTGGATTCCTGGGAGTTTGCTGCATGGTTGTACAGTTTTGTCTAAGAGAAATGTAAGTCAAATAATTCTTCTTTAAGCCCCACATCCTGCTGGGCAACAGAACGCAGGTACAGTCATATACATATTTTTGATTGCTGGTTATTCATATGAGGTGATGTAGGCATCTGTGCCTTTTTAGCTGAGTTCCCTGCTGCGTAGTCCTGCTTCTGTCAGAGTCTCCCAGTAGAAAAACATTCTTTGGCCCAGTCATGTCTGCACGTTACCGTTTTCTTCACGGCGCTCATATTCTTAACATTTATAATTCAAACATCTTCAGAAAGAAGTGACAGTTTTTCTTCTACAAAATAAAAAGCAAAATGACTTGTGTTAATTATTCCTTCTCGCTTACTCACTTACCAGGTCATATATTACTCCAAGGCTTTTAGTGCCTTAGGCCAAAAAGGGTCATTACAGCACACAGCCTAATGACCTGACCAAAAAAATATAAGCGAGGAAGAATGAGTCCTTCTCCACTGAGCTCTCTGAAGTCATTAATGGATGCCTTGGGAATTCTACAAAGCAACAGCTCGGAAAACAAACAGAATTGTTCAGTGTTGGATATCACTCTCGTGACATCTATGCTATTACAAAGATTTACAGCTGGAATAATTTGATCTGGGTTTTTCTCTTTCCCCCCTTGACTCACATTTTGGAAGGCAGTCAGACCCTGAGAGTTGGGGTTTGCATAATTGAAGCACCAGAACATATTAAGTGGAACGACTAATGGGGACGAAGCTTTTCCCTTCCTTCCAGACTGGGTTATCAATTATGAATTAGCGGCAATCTAAGATCAAAGGGGTTCCATTTTTGCAGCTGAATTTGAGGATTTTGGAACTGAACAGATGAAATGCAGTTAATGACTCATTTCAAGAAGGCAGAGACAAGAGATAACTGACCGGGGTGGAGTTAAAGTGTTTGCTTTAATATGTTTCTGAACCTGGACATACATTCTCAAATGTAAAACTGGACGCTGAGATCAAGTTACTTATATAAAATGATGCTTTTAGTTCCTCTTCTGGGGCATGGCAGATGGGTATCTGATCTGTAGCATTTTTCTTAATGCTGTATATGACCTAGTTACTGAGACGTACTATAGAAACGTGTTAGGGTTACCATGCATTTGTTACACAAATGGCTGGTTTGCATTAATACAAGTTCCACTGCTGTGGAGAAAATGCATCTCTCCAGCAAGAACAGTTCAGCACATGCTTAAAACAAAAAATTATGAGGGTTTTAATTCAAAAGTGGCTACAACTTAATGGAGGGACATTGAAAAGAGCAGTCCAAGGCAGGACTTAGCTACACGCTCCCTGAAGCAGCAAACAATAAAGCAGTTTGTGATTCAAGATAGTAGATGGTGCTACAAAGATCTCAGAAGCCTTGGGGAACAGATAGTAATCTGCTGTGATTTCTGCAAGGAAAGTGCATGAACACTCAAGAAAGCAGACAGGCACATCAGGTGCCTATTGTTTAAAAGCCTTTTCTCCTTGAAATACTCTGGTTCTGAGTAAGTAGGACCCAGGTCAAACCAGGTGAAAAGGTGTTTGTAATTAGGGGCTGAGAGCTTCTCCCCACAGCTGCCCCACGGCATGGACCTAACGGGCTCCGTGGGGGTGGGAAGCTGCCCAGGTGAGGCTGTGATTACCTGATTACCTGCTGGGGCTGGCGGGGAGCAGACACCAGCCATGGTGCTTCCCTGCAGCTAGAGAAGAGGAATTTCTTAACCCGGAGGCTTGAAGGCAGCAGGAGCCTGCAAAGAAGCTTCTCAAGGAGTCCTGGCTGCTCTGGCAAAAGTGAGTGACTGGTCGTATAACATCCCTGAATCCCTAGAGGAAAATATTTGGGAGGGTGAGACTGGCTGGGTGAGAGGAGGGATTCTGTGGCTGGGCTCTGGGACCAGCCTTAGGGAGGTGAAGCCTCTGTGCCTGCCCAGCATCTTTGTTTTAGCACTGTGACTGGCTGTCTGCTCTCACTTTGAAAATACAGCAGAAAAAGTCAATTATATCGTATACTTTTAAGTAAAATATTTTTGGGGGCCTCAAAGTCATCATTTTTAATAGGTTGTTAGATAAATTTCATGCTACGTATTACTTATTTTGTTTGGGTAATGTCTCCAAAGTAGGATTTTAGATTAATTTAATTTTAATTGTTTCTTATTTTGTTTGGATAATGCCTCATAGTAAGACTTTTGAAATTAATGTGAGCCTATTACTAAATTATAGTGGAGCAATTATGAAAATAATGAATTTATTATCACAGCTGCTGTTGGAATAAGAAGGAAGGAGATTCTAATGGCCTGACTCGCCTTTGCTGATGTATCAGAAGAAAATGTGGTTTGGAGTACTACATTTTGTATTCAAACAGTTTAATATCTGGGGAGAAACTTTCAGAACTTCACACTTACCTGAACTGAATATTTACTTTGGAACAATTTTATTCAGAAATTGGTTTCTTTCTTTTGTCTTGAGGACTTCAGACACTTTTTTTTTGAGGTTCTCTAATGAAAAATGCTCCCCCCCTCAATTTTGCTTTTCATTTGAGCAAGTTTTGAGTTTGGGAAGGTGTTTTGTGTTGCTCCGAGTTGCACAAAGCTTTATTGTTATCTCTGGCTGTAACGATGAGCACCTGGAGATGAGAATATCCCCCTCTACAAAACAGCAAGGCATCTATTTAAATCAGTGGTTTAAATGATTCTTTTTCTTTCTCTGGGTCAGCGTCTGCATTTGTTCACGTTGTTCGTGTTTCTCCGAGGGCTTCTCTACTTAGTGATACTAATTTTATTCAGGTATCTGATAATTTGTAAATCTTTGTGAGAGACAAAAGAAGCCATGACCTAGGCATGTTCTTTCAGAAAATCAACCTGAAACAAGTTTTATAGGGAAAATACTCAGCCCTTGTTTAAAACTCTGGGCTAGATTTGTCCCTGTTGACTCTATCTTCAGACTGCAGTGTGAAGTTTCTCTAAAGGATCTTGTTGCAGCAGCAGAGCTATTGCTTAAGAAATTACAACTCTGGAGATGGGTACTAACTGGTGCACTGAAAAGGGGGACAGCGATAACTTTGGCGTGTTACTGATTTCCTACATGATGGTTTAAAGTCTGCTCCAGGAACGGGCAGCTCTGCCCTCTCGCCTCTGGTGTGTAAGTGGTTCAGCCCCTTTGGGTCTAGCGAGCTAGAGGAGGGTGCGGAGATGGGGGACCTCTAGCTCGGGGGATCTCGTTTGAGAAGAAGGGGAAGAGATCTCTGTGGTACCAGGGTTTTCTTGAACCTGCCTGGGCTCGCTGCTTTGAGTATCGTGGGCTGGAAGGGGAGCATCTCCCCCTTAGGAAGAGGGATCCGGCTAATGCAGGCAAATCAGTCGTACGGTCCCTTTCGGGCCCATCTCGAAGGCTGCTAGTTGCTTACCTCTGGCAGTACGTGTAATCCTTAATGTTTTTGTAAAGGGTCCTCTTCAGCGGTTTTGGGGCTTTGATCCTAGATGCAGGCTCCCCGTGCAGAGGGAGCCCTGTGAATTTCCGTGCTGCTGTCCTTCCCCAGCCTGGGCTGGCAGTAGAGGGACGCTGTTCTTTATGGAGCCTCATTCAGGGGCTTCTGGAGGTGAAAACATGTCCTTGCAAAGCACGGGCAAAGCTGTCGCGCTTGGTGGGCTGCAGGGTTGGGGGGCTGGTCTGGGGAGTTAAACCCCGTTCGTTATCTCTGCCATCTCTCTACGGCTCTGCGTCCTCTGGGCTCTTCCCTTGTGCTGCCAGAACACACAGCAGTTTCATTCCCTGGAGCGTGCCAGCGATGTGAGTGAGTAGGTCCTATCCCCTCTTTGCTGTTTGTTTTATTTGGTGTGTTGTTAACCTTTACTCAGTGCACTTATTTACTTCAGGTTTTAATAGTGTGATAAGGTCACAACAAATTTAGTGGGAGGCATTTTAAGCACTTAGAGCAATAAATCACAGTGTACATCACCCTTGCATGGTTTATCCAGAACCAGAGAAATCCAATTTGGTCCATAATATGAAGGCCAAATAAAGCCAGGTATCATAGTGAGAAAGCTTTGACGTATGGCTCTGAAGGAACCTGCATACTTCTCCTCTATAAATTAACATCTATTTTGCAGAGCTGACAAGTAGCTGATATTCCTGGAACTGGTCCTATTTATGGCTTTTTTTGCCCCCCCTTCCATTCCAGTCTCTTGATCTTTCCCTTTAGAAAATCCAAAGAGAAGAAAAAGCAGTCTGTTCTCTAATGTAGGTTTTAAAACACTGGTGGTATGGACACGTCTCACAAGTGCAATGAACTTGCTGGTAGTGCATGAAACCCTAAAACCTCAGGGACTCATCTCTGCAGGAGTGTGTTCTTACCTATTCCTTTATACACTGATTTTTTTTTTTTTTTTTTTTTTTTTCCTTAGACAAGGCAGCCTTTGCAGGTAGGATCAAACCAGCCTGCGGGACATACTCGGAGCTGCAAAGTCCTAGTGACCAGAAATTAATAGTAGCAAGCTTTATTCAAGAGCTGCGGATAAAGCTCAAGGGAATGTGTCGTGGGCCACTAAACTGCACCAGCCAGGAAATGGGCTTGATAACCTGGCGTATATATCCTGCTTTAATTCCTGTTGGTTTATGGCCCCTGCAGTACCCCAGGAGTCCTGCCGGTCGTCTGACCTTACTCCTGCCTTTAGTCCAGCAAAATTGAAAGGGTGTTTGAGAGAGGAGGGAAGAGGAGGAGGAAGGGATTAGTTGCAGGCAGTAGTGTCAGACTCCTGAACTCTCTGAATGACCCCAAAGGAGATTGATTTTGCTGATGTGTAAAGCCTAGCAACCACCTGGGTTTTAAGCTAACATTAAAAATTAAACGCCAGTTTCCATGTTATTAAAGGTGGAATAAAAAATGTTGCACCTTACCACATTCAGAGCAAGAAAAAGATGGAGACTTTGCAGAGCTCGGCAATGCCGCGACTGTGAAGTGCAAAAGCGGTGTGAGGAGGAAGGACGACTGTCTCCTTGGGTTTCTCCTTCATCTGGGTAGTGAGAGAAGAAAACCCACTCTCTCTGAGTGAGAGACAGTGCTGTGATGTCTGCCAAACTGGCCAGAGAGCAGTGTCTGGCTGGGCTGTGTGAGCCCCACACCTGATGGATGCTCAAACCCAGCCTCCATAAAAATGGGCAAGTTGGGTTTTGGCAGGCACTGCTGCCTCTTGCTCAGTGTCAAATACTCTCTGCAAGAGCAGCTCCCTGAGTGATAGATTAAAAAGCAGCAAGAGCTCATCAAAATGTGGATACATCTTTCTTTAGGTAAATAAAACCTTGTCATTATGGAAAAATGGAGAGACTAGCTGAATTTTTGTGGGGGCTGTGGGCGAGCCAGATTTGGCTCTCACCACCAGGGGGGTGTTTTGGATACATGTAACCATTACTGGTTCTGCCATTTTAATTTTGAGTCCTTGCCTGTTGTTTTTCTGAAGACTGCAGCTCCTAGAAATGTCTGATTTGTTTGTTTTTAAAGGCGTGAGCCTCCTACCTTCATCTGCATAGGTGGATAATGAATATCTGACCTGTCTGCATCAGGCTTAGAGGAAAGCCAAACGTTTTTTTGCCATCAAACTGTAGGACTTTTATCTAAGTACATGTACTTTTGGAGCAGTGGGGCTGAGAATACCGAATGGATGAAGAGCTGATGCACAGGACCCGTGTAACCTGATGGAGGTCCCTAGGACAGAACATGAAAGCACTCAGTCCTTGCTGTGAAACTTGGGGAACAGGGGCAGAGGTTTAAATAAACTGGACGTGCCCTTGCTGCAACCTACCATAGGTGCAAACTCTGTAGTTGTCACTGTCAAAGAATAGATGAGAGCAACAGAGTCACTGGGAAATGGGGCACTTGCCTTTAAACAGAGTCTGTGCCTCCACCCAAAGCACTTGGTACCAGACATGGTCACTCTGCCATGGGCTGAAAGCTGCAGCTCCAGAGCATTCTGCATGCAGAATAGTCTCTCTCAGTCTTTAATGCCTGACTATTCTGATCATCTTTTAATTTTTTTGCTGACTAACTACATCCATAACTTCTTTGCTCTAGTAAAAGTCTGCTCAATGCACAGTCATGTTGTAAAGTCAAGCTGCAGTTCCAATGTGCCTAATCCTAAAAGCAGCATTTGTTCAAAAAAGATCCATTTCCCTAGGAAATGTGCTTTGATTTGCGAAAGAGAAAATGTATTCATTTAACTGAGCCATTCATGTGACAGGTCACTATTTCACCCTTTTGGTGCAGTAAAAGTTTATTCTTTTAATAGGTTTATTGCTTTTCGGTTATTTGTTTCCAAAGGACTCAGTTGAGTGCTGCAGCTCTGATATGGAGTACAGAAAATTAATTCTTTTTATGGTAGTCTATTCGTTTCATAAGTCCTCATTTTAAGTGCAGCTCAACTGTATTACAAATAACAGTATGCAGTCCTAGAGGGAGTACCAAGCCTCTAATTTAATATTGTACTAGAGGCCTTATAATGTCAGCGCTGCCAAATTGAGCTTTTCTCTTTTGAGCCCTTCTCTGTGTCCCAAGGGGAGTCGTGAGATACCAGGCTGGCTGTTGTCAATGCGCATGGATGCTGCTTGGGTGTGTGCGTTCATTCTTCTGGTTTTCGATTTTCTGGTCCTGAGCCTCATTAATAGAAATGAATGTCCAGAATGAACACTTATCTCAAGACTCTGAGGGCGGGGGGCGTTGGACTAGATGACCTTTAAAGGTCCCTTCCAACTCAAACTATTCTATGATTCTGTGACTCTGTAATGAATAGGAAAGCACTATGTGCAAAAATCATCTGTTACTGCAAGGGTTTCATGGTAAGATACTCTGCTGTGAAGGCACCAGAACCCACGGAGATATCCTAAATTCCCTCTGCTGATGTGCACGCGGACCATGGCAGACTTCACCCAGTGCCTCGGGAGGGGATGCCCGAGTTTCCGAGGCCAGACTTGGGCATGGTGCTGTGTGTGGCATTCCGTTTGCATCAACCCCTCCATTCAGTGCTTTGAGAGAGTTTGAGGGATAAAACCTTACAAATCTTGGTTTGGTTCCTGTAGAATGGATTTAAATGGGAATGATAGTCTTACCCAGTTATAATAGAAAATGACTCACATTTGGGAGTGGGGTTGAAATCACTCAGCATCTCACAGTGGCATCAGAATTCAGCATTTCATTCCTCTCTAGGATGAATCAAAGCTCTGGAGAGCTCTTTCTTACCTCTTCATTTTTTTGCAGAACTATTCCACCTTCAGTTCCTAACTTCTTTCTCCTCTGTCTAATTTGCTCTGGGTAGGTTTCCTCCCCGTCACTGACAGACGATGACCTAGATCTGGTGCACCTTTTCTGGAGAAAGCAGCTGAGCTGATTCTACTTATTCTCCATGCTGTTTAAAGCCAGGCATGGTTCAGCAGAACTCAACCACTTTGCCCTTGAGAGTAAATCCCAAGCTCTGAGATGCATCTTTACTGTTGTGGTTTAAGCTCTGTGGACTGAAGTGCCTGTTAGGATTTCTTGTGAGCTGTGGGGATGAGATGACGCTCTCCACCTTGCTTCAGCATGCTGACAAGGCATTAACCATTAAATGCTGACTGGCTCAATTTTATTTTGCTTGTGTCATGTTGGTATCTCATCCCATGTGAAATCAGAGCCCCCGTTTGTTTTGCAGGACTGGATTCTATATGTACCTACAGCGAGCACTGGTTTGGCCTGCAGGAAAAAATGATTTGGGTAGCCAAGATGGAGGGCAAGAAACAAAAATATGTGCCCTTTTCTGTAGGGAATTTAAGGCAGAGAGAGAAGAGGAGCAGCTTTCCCTAGGGAGCTTGCTAGAAGCCCTAGTGTGGACTTTGAGGCTACCCTGGATGTCGGTGGCAGCGCAGGAGGCAAGTGTGATGCTCCTGGGTGGAGGTCTGTGACTCTTCCCTCGGCTGGGGGGGAGTGGAAAATTGAATTTAATTGTCTGAACAGCACAGACTTACTTTTGAAACAACTATTTATTATTATTACTTACTCTGGTACTATTTCTGCATTGTCAGCACTCAAGTTCCCAGACTTTTGATGCAGGATGCGAACACCCTGTTCCTGCTCGCAGGGCTGGCGAGCTCCGATGGGAGCGTGTGGAACTGGAGGCGATGCTCGGTGGAAGAGGAAAATGGCACAGTTTCAGGATGTCATTTGTAATTATGCTTGTAATTGTTACCTTGCTTTGAAAGACTTTGTGAAAGTGTGGACATATGGACTCCCTCAGAATTCAGTTGTTTTCAAGAGGTATATTGTGAGTGGGTGATAGGATAGAAATAAGGAAACCAGAATTCTCTCAAATGGTGAATCGCTTTTGCTTCTCCCATTAACAGAAGGTCTCCCTTTCAAGGTGACTTTATTAACTGAGCCCTTTATCATTTCTTGCATCACAGGGGAAAGTGAAAAGGTATCAACAACTGTGTGTGGCCCTGGCTACAGAATAAATAGACAGCTACCATCTGCAAAATTGAGCACTTTCCGTCAAAAATTAATTAAATTAGCCCAGATTCCATAAGTAATACAACTAGATCTCCCTGGTACCTGCCAAGAGAAGCATGT
Source organism: Haliaeetus albicilla (assembly GCF_947461875.1). Classification (NCBI taxonomy): domain Eukaryota; kingdom Metazoa; phylum Chordata; class Aves; order Accipitriformes; family Accipitridae; genus Haliaeetus; species Haliaeetus albicilla. The sequence goes on along the minus strand of NC_091509.1, from coordinate 14,657,294 downwards.
TGTAAGTCAAGTGCACGTGGAGACCATGTTTGGAAATGAGGCAATTATTAGTTTAATTCAGTCATCAAATTAGTTTTACAGAAGCAGAAAACGCCAATCACTGGAGGAGGTGCCGGTGGTGCGTAGCACACAGCCCGCTCTGGCTCCAGCGGGACTGCGGTGGAGGAGCAAGCGGACAGACAGACGGACCACGCTGTCTGACTGCTGGCAGCGTCCAGACCACCCTTAGCTAAAAGCAGCCCGTTAGTCTGTTCTCTCCGTGCTTTTCTAGACGGGGCTTTTATTGTGCCTTCAGGACAGTAGTATTGAAGAGGCGTAATCGAAGGGCAGCTGCCGCAGCTGCTGTATCGCATCAGCTCCAGAGAGCGTGGAGAGGTTAAGAGCAGGACCTGGCCAGGGCTCCTAGACAGCAACTCGCTCATCAGCTGCTGAAGAGTGGTAGTCATGACACCTAAATTAGGGTCTGATAGTAGATAGTTTGACTACAGCCCTAAGCATCGCTGTGAAATGCATTAAGTGACCTGTCACATGCAGTTTGCTGTTTTGCTCGGTTTTTTGCCCTGGAGACAACTGTGTGTACAACGAGTTATTTGTAGAGGTAGGAATTTTTTAAATAACTGTACACCCTTCTGTCTGCTGGAGAAAGCAAGCTGAGATACGGAGATAGTTGTAGCAGAGAGCATAGCAATGGTCCTTTAATCACACAGAAGCTGTTTTACTTCATGGGCTCTGACCAGTTCCCGAGAAGACACTGTCTTCTGTGCTAACACAACAAAATAAATGTGCTTTCCATAAAACTTGTGGCTTTTTCACCAAAACCAATGTGACTGCTAATGTAGTTAGAGATGCTGCAGGCTTGCACATGTGTTGGTCTTTAACCACTTGCTTGCCGGAACTCCTGGAAAAGCCATATAGGTGTAAGGTGTGCTTGCTTGCTTCTTTTTAAAAGTTTGTTTGCTCTAGAACTCAAATACGACTTTAAAACACAGTCAGGGATACTTCATTGACCCCAGCAGGGTAGCTGTCTTTCTGCAAACCAGTGATAGTCAGACAGGTGCAAAAAGCACCAGTATAGGTAAAAGATATTCTCTTATTATTTAAAATTAATATAATACTTTAGCCCACAAATCACTAGAATAAGGGGGGGGCCGTGCTCCCTGCAAGTGTCAAACTCTAGTGCTGAGAGGTTTTCTTCCAGCTGAAGTATCCCTGGGTTTACTACTCATTTTGTTGGAGAGAACCTGTCCAGTCATCCTTGGAGGCTTTTTGATAGGTACAGAAAGACATGTATGCAAACCTTTTTCTTTCATTTTTTTTGCTGGCTTGTTCTGCATCTCACTCTTTTATAGGAATCAGAACTGGCTTTAAATATTTCCATTTCAGTATCTGTATCAACTGCACTGCCTTCCTGAGAAGATGCCTTTTGTAAGCTCTTTGGGAGTGCTCGTGTTTTTTCGCACCAGTGGATGTGCTTGTTCCATCTATAGTCAGCTTGTCCTAAACTTGATTGATTTCTTGAGTTCCTTTACCTGCTGATGGACTGTCTCTATTTGATGCCTAAATTTTTCACAGTTGCTTTCCAGAAGGCATTCTGTTTCCTGCCTAGCACTTGCAGCTATATTTTAGCATTGATGTTAGGGTCAAGTATTGGTGTCATTCTGTTTCAGTCTGTTCAGTGTTGATTCCGCTCCACCCGCCCCCCAAGTGATTGCTTTGACTGATTTTCACTCTCCTTATATTTATGTCTCTATGCAGGTTTCTCTGTATGGTACCGTTGGTGGGTTACCTTTTTGAAATGTTTTCTACCATGATGGTGTTTCTTGATACCTGAGCTCCAAGGATTAGACATACATATGTGTAGCCCTACCTAACTTGTCAGGCTGTTCACCTTGTTGTAGCTACTTGGAGGAACAGCATGGTAACTGCATGTCATTAGCCAACTCTAGGACTTGTAGGTGTCTCTTGGACTGCCGGAGGGTTCTGCTGCACCTCTCTGGGTTCTCTTTGTCCTGTCTCTGACAGTGCCAATGAGCAATATAGGTCCAAGCAGGAAAAACTGTCTCTGGCCATTCAGTTTACGGTGTACTTCACATCTGAATCCTTAGGTATGCTTTGGGGTGGGGAAGAAACCCTCAACCTCTTCATGTTAATGTAATGGGAGGTTTGGCTCAATAAACTGACCATTACAAGAGAATTATTAAATAAGCAGCTGGAATTTTCCTTTATTGCATGGTATCTTATGCAGTGTGCAAGTCCTCAAAGTCAGGTGTAATTGGGTGGCTCTAAGTTTTGCATTGATTTTCTGTCTGGGATGGATTATACTCTTTTTGTGGTGGAAATATCTGCTTTAAGAAACAATGCCACCTGAATCCGTTTTCCCTGACGTTTGACAGTTGAGGGGTTTCTTTTTGCTGGTACATATGGATGCTTCAGGCAAAGTGACTTGAGATCTTTGGGTGACGGACAAAAGTAAACTTCTCTTGTTTTGAATGTTTTTAATTGGTTAAAGTAAAAGAAATGCAACGCTATAGGCTTTCCTTCACAGTTTAATGCATTAGAGAAAGTCAGATCCAGTCAGAGATGTGATACCACAACCTTAGCGTGTTTGAAACTTCGAGTTGGGTAACTTTTCCTGTCCAGCACCTCGATCCAGGCTTGAAGAGAAATAAGACAGGAGGGAGCACTTGGAGGTAAATATTCAGTGCTCTGTGTGGGGAGTTTAGCCATCCACATGATTGCCATTAATGGTAATGATGGTTGTGAATCTACATTCTCATGCATCAGGTTGCACAATTACCCCTTTGGTGCTATTAGAGCATCTCTTGAGGTTCCCTCTTCACTTTTTGCCATCAGCCAGAGCACCTGCCTCTCCTCCAGAGCCCCTCATGGGATCCACTTCACCACTCTCTTGTAACAGGTCTCATTATCTGGGGTATTTCATCAGTATTTACCTAAAGGAGAAGATCTAAATAATCCTGCCAAGGTGTCCTGGTTTTGGCTGGGATAGAGTTAATTTTCTTCCTAGTAGTTGGTACAGTGTGTTTTGGATTTAGTGTGAGAATAATGTTAATAACACACTGATGTTTTAGTTGTTGCTAAGTAGTGCTTATCCTAAGTTAAGGATTTTTCAGTTTCCCATGCTCTGCCAGCAAGCAGTTGCACAAGAAGCTGGGAGGGAGCGTGGCCAGGCCAGGACCCAAACTAGCCAAAGGGGTATTCCATACCACAGAATGACATGCTCAGTGTATAAACTGGGGGGAGTTGGCCAGGAGGGGCGGATCACTGCTCGGGCATCAGTCAGTGGGTAGTGAGAAACTGCATTGTGCATCACTTGTCTTTTTCTTGGGTCTAATTTCTCTCTTTTTGTTATATTATTTTTCATTACTATTATTATATTTTATTTTAGTTATTAAACTGTTCTTACCTCAGCCCATGAGTTTTACTTTTTTTCCCCCAATTTTCTCCCCCATCCCGCTGGGTGGGTGAAGTGAGCGAGCAGTGACATGGTGCTTAGTTGCTGGCTGGGGTTAAACTGTGACACAAGGCGCAGTAATAAAAACTGGAACGGACAATAAAAAAAACCTACAAAACAGTTTCTTCTTTGGTACCCAACACACAGAGCAAGGCCCTGTCAAGTTCACTCACATCCTCCACATGGGTCCTAAGTGACCGCTTCTGTATTTGCAGGAGCAGTTTCTACTGACAATTTAGTTACCCCTGTACAATTTGGTCACTTCAGCGGCAGGAACTGCTGGGGACTGCCAGGCTTTCCACCCAGGGGGTTAATCCATGCATCTGAGGTGAAGAGTGGTGTCCATCAATTGATCTGTTTCCAGCAGGAGCTGCCTAGGGGCATCTCTGGTGAAAGATGTCCCTGCCCACGGCAGAGGGGTCGGACTACATGATCTTTAAAGGTCCCTTCCAAACCAAACCATTCTGTGATCTCCAGCCCCATCCAAAATTCCCACTCTTGTAGCAGTCAGTGGCTTTGTTGTGAAGTGGTCTGTTGCCTCCAGGTTGCTCCATTGCTTCCAGGCAGAGATTAGCTGGGGAGTTCCTGGACCACCCAGGGCAGTGATGACCAAGTGCACACAGACACTTATGTCCCTGTCGCTGCTTGAATTTCTTGCTTAAATCCCAATTCTTACTTAAATGCCACAGAACTTGCCACAGACCCCCAGTTAGGTTCTGTTTTTCATGTCTGTTAAAGCGCAAGGAGCTTGTGGCGTGTCTACCTGTGAGGTTAGAGCACCAGGCAGAAACTCCTTTGCTGGCCTTAAAGGCTGTAAAATAATCTGCTTTTGCCTGACACTTTGGCTCAGCATGGTTTCTCTTCTGGGTGAGTTAGCCTGTGTTGAACTTGGTCATCTGCAATTAGATGGCTTCAGGTCTTTGCCAAGTACCTCTGTTAAAATTCATCACTCATTCATACCATTAGTCACTGCACCCATGTAAGATTAACTGGTGGCTCTCGGTAATCACTTAACCAAAAGTGGGTAAGTCTTGTGCAGGGGAAGTTGCGGAATTGAATGTGGATGGCAGAAGATGATTCTTCCCTGCTTCCTTGCGTTGCTGATCAGACCTGAAAGTCACTTGCATTCTTCTTTAGTGCATTTTAATAGAGTGGTGCCTGCAGAGCCTCTGATCAAAGAAGTAGAGTCACGGCTCTGTGGTAGGATAGATCATAGAAAACATATTCCATGGTTTCACATAAGTTTTTCTTTATTGTTGTTTTTCCCTTTTGCTGATTCTTTTCTGTTACCCAGCACCAATGTGATGAGGTGTGACACTTCAATGCTGCTAACAATGTTCGATGTTCTGAGCTTGTTAGTCTCACTGGGAAATATCAGTATTGCATGAAAAGCCACCTGGCACAGAACAACTGAGGTGACCTTTGGACCCATCAATAGCTGTAGGGCTCGCTGATGCTTTGCATCCCCACAGTTGGGCAGTGAGCCAGGGAGTCAGCACATAAGCTTTGCTTTACCAGATGATTTCTCTAGGGCCGTTTAAGTCAGCCTTATTTTTGTTTCAACTTGATGGTCAGACTCAGCATAACCACCCCAGTCAGATAATCTGATCCTTCTAGGTGTGCTTAAACGGTGCTGAAAGATTACGTTTGTGCTGAATCCAGAGCTTCGGTCACAGGCATGATCCAATTTAGCATTTGAGTTTCTGTTTTGCAAACTGCAGGTATGTGCTGCAGTTTGGCTCCACGTGTGATGAGAGAGAGCCTGTCTATAGGAAACTATGGCAGCGGGAAGGGACTGTTGCTTTTGGGATGTCCAAGCCAGTTTCATGCTGGCTACGGTCTGCTTCGTAGCATCAGGGCTAAACCATCTCTGGTGCAGTCTGCTAAACCCGGTGGTGGTGCGCCGTGAAGGGATCTGACCCCAGCTGCAGTTTTCTTGCCCACTTAAGCATGTTTACTTAGTTTTGCCAAAAAGATGGTGCGTGAAAATTGCTTTTATTACCAGAAAAAGAAGTTTGCAATAAAACCTGTCTTCTTGGGTGCACTAATTCTATTTTATGAAGAAAGAACATATTATTTTAATTAATCATATGAAAGCAAAATTAGCATGATTATGTGAAAGGTGCTGTAAATCATTCTGATCCACATCATTGAACAAAGAACACTTAGTTATTCCAGAGTTGTTAAAGATTTTATCTACCCAAGTGAAAATTCAATTAGCACAACCCAGTCTCATATAAAACTAAGGATTCTGACTGCAGGAAAAACTTTGTGTGTGAATACTACCTTGTGCCAGTTTGATAAATTACTGTAATTAACTGTATCCCACGCAAGCTAAACAAAATTTACAGAAATGTTGTACAAAAGGAATATCTTCTCTCTCATTCTTAGGTAGAAATTAGAATAGTCTCCATAATATTGTTCTGCACATCCTATTCTACATCAAGGTAAAAAAAAAATACTGCCAGCCAATGTAGAAAGCTCTGAAACTTGTTGTTTTGGTTTTTTTTTTTTTCCCCCTCCTGCTGTATTAGAAACAGGCACTGCACTTAACATGTTTCAATTAAGCAACTTGAATTCAATTAGTTAACCCAAGACATTAGAAGCAATAGACAAACTAAGAAAGAAATGAGATTGCTGAGAAAAAGAGCTGTATTCCTGTTCCTGGTCTAGCAGGGAAACTTGCAGAGGTGTTAAAGAAAGGGGCAGAAATGGTGGGTATGGCAAGTTATGCCAGAATACATCATCTTAATGGAAAAATAACTATACAAATAAATGGGTTTGTTCTTGGACATGTCTTTCCTCATCTGTTAATTACATTTGTCACGTTTTGGCCAAATTCTCCTCCTGTAAGGAAAAACTGCTGTCGGTGTCTGCAGGGTCAGGCTCTTTGCTGGTATGACATATGGATACAGTTCTCTGGTTTGAGGCTGGTTTCTGTGTTACTGTCATCCTGTGATGCTCTTCATTTGTCTTGCAAAACACCTTATTAAGTAAATAGTAGTGGGCTGTTCTAGTAAGAGTAGTCAAGTAGAGTTGAAGTGCCAGTTTTAAGTGTTTTAATATTCCAGGGAGGGTTTTCTGACGTCTGTGTAGATGGGGTTAGGCAGAACATGCAGTGTCCTCTAGCCAGACATAACTGTGTTTGGGGAAGATTATCATTATTATCCCTGAAGGTTCTACCCTGGGCAAACCCCAAAGATATTGTAGAATAGTCTACTATGGACTGGACCATGTGTATCAAGGAAGGCAGTCTTTCAGGGTCTTGAATGTAATTGCTGCATGCTCTTGTTGGAAATGTGGTTGTTCAAGATATGATCAGGTAGTGTCCGGTGTCCTTTCTTCATCTTGTCTTGGGCAGTCTTTCTCACAGAGAAATGGGAAAAAACATGATAAAATTGTGCAATCTGAAGGAAGAAAGGGAGAATGAAACCCCCACCTTTCTTTGGATGCTTGGGTGTGAAATATGTCCCCTCTCTTGTTTCACTGGTTTGCTTTGGTTGGATTTTTTGGGGTAGTTTTAACTTCCTTTCAGATTTAACTTAGTTGTCCAAATTTGGATCTGGAGATAGCTCTGTTTGCCAGAAGTGACACGTATTGAGGGTCTTGGCCTATGCAGCAGTACTGTCTGACTTATGGGGTCTCTCTTGCTTTTTGGACTGAAAACAAAAAACCTGAATGCAAGTAAGCCTTGAATTGTGAAATGGACCGGTGTATGTCCCTGGACTCCTAACCCTGCAACTAAGCCTTGTGCCGGATCTTGGCACATATGTTAATCAAAAGAGCAAGCTTTCGGGATAAGATCCCTGTGCACCATACCCATTGTACTGATCAACCCCGTTTGATTCAGAGGAGAAAAAAACCTTATGAACTGCAGAATTGCTGGCACTGCTTTCTGTAGCACCTGAAAGTGTCTTGGACATCTCCCAAACATGTAATGACCTGGTCTGATTCTACTTCTGTTACAGCTCAAGCACTGGAAGTCCTGGGGTCAGATCCTCAGCTGCAATAAATGAGCATTGCTCTGATTACAGTCAAAGATCTCTGCCAGTCGGCATCGGCTGAGGAGCTGGCTTCTCTTTTTTAAGGGAAAACGTGGGCAAATGTGGCTGGTAGCAAACAGGATACAAATGGCTGCGCATTTAGGCAAGGCAAGTAACAGTGTGGCAGGGAGAGGATGATAGCAAACACTTGAAGCAGCTGTCACTGCCTTTTAGATTATTTGCGTGAAAACACTTAGCCGCAGCACAAGTGAAAGATCTGTTTGTGTGGCTAAAGTTACGTGTAGGCTCGTTCCCTCGGAGGTGAACAGGGAGGGAATTGCTTTTTCTACTTTAAAAAACCACAAAAAAAATTTAAAAAAAACCCCAACAAAACAGAAAAGAGCAACCCCCCATGCTGGTGAGGGCGTCGTTGGGGTGCAACTGCTACACCCCCTGTACAATCCCCCCCAACCCACAGCAGCTCTGCATCTCTTTCCAGAGCAAATTGCTGTTTCTCAGCAGCTCGCTTTCTCTGCCAGTTTAATTTCAAGTCAGTTGGATTTCAGGCTTCCTCCTTTTAATCCCCACTTATTTCTTTAAACAGAAACAGTCAACTGTTTTGGGGCGAGGTGGATTAGTGGAAGCGTTGTGTGCGTTGGCAGTGAGCGATCTCGGTGTGGGAAAACCCCAGCGTCTTTTCTCCCAGTGCCAGATTAGCTCTGCCGGTCCCTGCCGAGTGAGGAAATGGGTCATTGCTAATGTTTAATTTTGTTTCTCCGAGATGGGCTGTGGCTGCCTTAGGTCCGTGTAGCTTGGCTATACTCAGTTTGTCACTCGTAAGCCTCCGTGCCTTTCAGTAGCAGGATGATAGGCGTGACACTTTTACAGAGCTAAAGTGGGTCAGTTGTGGGTTTTTTTGCCCTTTTCAGATGACAGTCTGCATTCCTCGCTAAGACAAAAGTTCACTTTATCCGAGTAAGACTTGCTGGATTGATAATCTAATTTGTTATCCTTTTGCTTCTCGCTTAAAGCCCACAGTGGTACCTTATGAAATAGGCAATTGTGCAACCATCTGCCTTACCCATCCGAAGCTCAGGGCAAAGTTTTGGGGAATAGTTTTGTTAACTACCCTTTTAATGAAGCCTGTTCTCTTTGCTGACTTCTGAGTGCTTTTCGATGTGCTGCTTCTCTCTAAATGAGAAGAGGTAGGACTAGCAATTTGGCTTTTGTGCGAATGAGGCGGTGAGTCCTGTCCCTTTTTTTTTCTCCAGCTCAAGGCTTTGCTGGTGAATTACTGAAAATGTCATTCTAGCAAACCTCTGCCACGTCTCTGTGTGCTCCTGTGTGTTCGCACATCTGTGTGTGGGTAGCAGCGGATGCCAGCAGCTATGCCTGATGTGTGTTCCCTCTGCAGCTGGTCCGTGGTTTTCCACGGGACAGGAAACTTTCTGCAGTGACGGAGTCACTCCTGCAGTGCCAGTGGTCAAGGTCCAGGTGCTTGTGCTCCAACCTGGGCTCAAACTGCTGTGCCAACCCACACAGGTGGCTGCTCTTCTTGTTAACTGAAGAGCAATGCCAAAGCGTGCCATGGTGCCCTCCCAAACTTCTGCACTGATTTAGAAGTCAGTCATGTATAGAGTAGTTTATTCATCCTTTTCTCTTTGCCCCCTTTACACTTTCTTGGTCTGTTCTCTGAACAAACATTAACTTGTATAATTTTACTGGTTGTCAAGCTGTGGTGGAGTTTATTTGGCTAGTCACTTTTTGTTTTGCAAAATTAATTAGGTAAGGATAGATTCAAGTGACTGTGGAAGTCAGTGATGAAACATTATGTTCCAATTAGCTGGAATAATACAATTGCTCTGCTGTAACCTGCGGAATCTCTGCAGAGTCAATGAGAAGAATGCAAGCAAGAGGAGAGGAAGTTTTGCAGTGACCTCTTGCCAAGGGGGGTGGTGATGGGACGGTCACTTGTCATCAATATACCTTCTTTGGAAAGGGCATCCTCCTTGGTCAGAGCTACGGAGCGTGACCAGGAGGCTGCTCCTGGTTTTCAGGAGCAGAGTCAGCACTTTTGGTGCATCTCCAAGGCACTTGGCTGTCCTCCCCTTCCCATTGCTAAAGGGTTCCCTTCCCCACCCTGGCAATGCAGACTTCCCACCAGGGAAGGCAAAAATTGTTCCTTTCTTTACAAATCAGGAAGAATAGAGGGGAAAGGAAAAGGAAGAGGTAATAGACAAAATCAGACGGGACAGAAGAACAAACCACAGCCTCTGCAGCAAAGTGGGACTGAATGAGTCCCTGTGTTTGCGTTGGTGTGTTCAGGCATTCGTGGTTTTGAGCACTTGGAGCTGCTTTTTTGTCATCACAAATGCTACCGTGATAAAAATAATATGGCTTTCTGTTGGGATGAATGAAGAGCCAAATTTTATATTAGAGTAAGGTAGGATTTCAATGTTGTGCTAGGTTTAATAGCCTAAAAAATAGGTTCTGAGGATCACAGCTTTACCTATTTAGAGTTTATACTTCCACGTGGAAATGGCTGTTGTGGAGGCTAAATGGAAATTTTGTATCCGGGAGGATGGAGCAGAGAGGATGAGCTGTCATGAATGTCGAGCTGCAGCCTGTGAGCAGAAAGGTGATCGAATTCCTGGGAGACAAACAGCTGGAGCTGTACTGACATACGGCTGGGGGCACGGATCTGGGGGTGGACGAGTCCCTTCTATAAATAATTGCTGAGGAATACAGCACACAGGATGCAAAGGACAGAAAACAATGCCAAGGACAAAAATGCACGACTAGGGAATACGCTGTGAGAGTGAAATGAATCATATAGCGAAAAACAAACCAGAACAGGGGAAGGTTCTGGGGTTACAGCAAATAATGATGCACTTCTCCTGTAGAGAGCCTCGAATGAAAGGCACTTGGTGAAAGTGCTTTATAAGCTGTACACTGGATTGAATTCCCACTGAGGCCCATAGAATTGCTCCCATTTATTTTTTTTAATGAGTTGATTTGGGCCTTGCTGGCCACATTTTGATCCCTTGTGCTTTGTGAATGTTTTCTTACTCTACTGGGCAAATATTTCAATTGGTTTCAGTTGGACTGTTTGAGCACCAAGACTCTGTTAATTGTGAGTTAGGATATTCCTGTTGTTGTTTAGGATTGTAAGCTGTCACAGGTTCAAGAACCTCTTTGCCTACCAGAGTTTTAGAAAGGATTTCTCTTACCAGCACAGACACGTCCCAGTCCAATGCTGGGTACGGCTGTAGCTGGGGGAGTAATACTTTAAGGAAAGATGGAGAGCTAGAAAATAGAACCTATTTGCAAATGTGGGGAGAACTCAGCAGATGTTTTTAGCTGAGAAATCAAGACTGGTGGGGGAAACTTGTCCAAGCAAGACTCCCCAATCTTTTGCTTCAAAGCAGCATAAGAAATTCACCCGTATTAGACACATCACCTAAGTAACACTAAGTCTTTTATCTGCTAATGATACCAAGCAAGTCAAATATTTGTAGCTGACTCAAAAATATTTATATTTTTTATATTTTGTAGCCTTGAAATGGAAAAGACCATTTTGCCCTCATGTCTTAAAAAATGCCTAGCTGACAGTAGTAGGAATCTGAGGCAGCAGAATGCTGTTAGCGGAGACCGCACAAGGGTCAGGTTTGGACCCCATCTCCAAAGTGCTGCTGGATCTTTAACTCTTCCAGTTTTTTTTGTTTGGTGTGTTGTGTGGTGTTTTTTTTGTTTGGTTCCCGCCCCCCCCCACCTCCCCAGACCTTCTGGTTAGGGTGGTACCAGGACACTGACAGGTCTTTGGGTTTTCCTTCTTTCCTTCTAAATTATTAACCCCAACTGTTTATTTTAAAGTTTATTGTGACCATGTACCACATAATTGCAGATCTGAGTGTAAATCAGGGAAAGGCACCTGGGGCTTGAGTTTTATGGTCAATAAATAATCAGGAGAATCTGGGAGCTGCAGCGTGGTAAGCAGTATATATGGGCTAAAGGGGTAGGATGCTAAAAATGCAGTGAAACAGGAGAGTGGAGAAAAAAATAACTAATTAATGCTTATTGAATAAAACTATTCTGCTCTCGGTCTGTGAGAATTAGATTTGGAAAGAATTAGATTTAGAAGAGACTCGAGCAAGCTGATTCAGTGACATGGGTTTTGGTGTAGCACTGAGGCTGGTGGTGTTTGCAGAAGCACAGACACCAAGGTCATGTCTTTGAACTACACATGTTTTTGATGGGAATAAAAATGAAAGACGTTCCTGGTGTCTTTGAACTGGTATCAAAAACAAGAACTAGAGGTCACACAGTGACAGTGAAGGAATGGTTGCACCCGAAATATTCGTGACAAAAATTTCTTCAGCTGGGCAGAGCTTGGTACCGCACAAGAAATGAGCTGCTTAAAAATACCCTGCAAGAAAACGCTCAAAGGGAGCAGGATGGGTTTGTATTAGGACAACAGTACTGCAGTGTGTAAATTAAATCTGGTGTTGTGTTTGGAGTGATGGCCGTGTTTGGAGCGATGTCTCACAGGTCTGCTGTGGAGAGCAGCAGCAGCTGTGTCACTGGAAGCCACCAAAAGAGGACATGGGACCAGAGAGGTTACCTCCATACTGTTGGATGCTCCTCTCCCACACAGCTGGTATGATAGAGGACTGGTGAGGTGAGAGAGGTGATGGGAGACATGTTAGACGTTTAGTACTGGTTTCTGCCTTCCCCCTGCTCTTTCGCAGTTTGTCCTGGAGTTTTCACCCTTGCAGACGTCTCGGGTCCCTGCAGTACAGCTGCTTGGTGTGCCAGCATCCCTCTGTGCTGCGACACGTGGTGGGCGTACATCCAGCCATGTGAGGGAGGGCAAAGGCTCCCGGGAAGGGGCTGTTGGTGGGGCCGTGTCTCCTAGCAGGGCTCCTTCCAGCGTGGGGCTCTGCTGCGGCTTCTTGTGTGTTGGGGGATGTAACGTGTCTGCAGCAGGGGGGCCTGGAGCGAAGAGGCTGCTTGAGGTAATAAAGGCATCACAAGGAGGGTGTTTGAGGTGGCAAAACTGAGCCACAGATCTTGAAACAGTTTATAGAAGTCAAGTATCTAGAATAGCCAGTATTTTTTCCCTACTCTGGGCAGCAGCACACTGAGAGCCGAGACCACTGGCTGTTTCATCCAGCCAGCCCCAGCTATGGCTCTTCCCTTCCCAGGTGTTACAGCTCAGCTGAAGCAGAGCCTCTCTGAACTTAGCTGAGCTCAAGGAAAAATTTTGCATTGATTGTGGATCTGTTGTTGGTTTATTCACACTATTGACCTTCACTGGCCGCTTCCTCGCCCTTCCCTGTTATGTCTTCCTCCTGTCTGTGCTTCTGTCCTCGTTATCCATCCAGGATGAGCGCCTGTTAGAAAGGGCTGTTGCTCTTGATGGTTGACAAAAGGAAGGGCATTTGTCCTTTTGTCTATCAGTGTGATAAGCAAATCCAGTGCCAGTCATTTGCATGCAGAGGGGACCATTTCATTAAGAATTTCATTAAGATGGTAATGTTTAATGTTTCCTGGAAAAAATGAGTTTTTAGGTTGTTCAATTATATAATTAAAGTCAGAGAATTAGAGAAGATTGCAAGCTGCTTGCATAATGTGGGCAAGTTTAATGGTAAAACTTGTAAATAAGTTCAAAGGAAATGAGCTTTCTTTGTTACTTGCCTTGAATGGAGTTTGTCTCCTGCAAGGGTGAGGGATATGGAGGAGGGCAGATGGGGAGTTAACAGGCTTTGACAGAGGAATGTATTAGCAGACAGATCTCATTTTTCTCTGAGTTTGAGCAACAGGAGACAGGTGACCTGGTAAAACGCAGAAAGCGCTGCTAGACAGCCAGGCTCAGCCAGCCTGCTGCGTGAGCTGTACCAGTTGGCTCTGGAAATCGTGCCTTGCGGAGGCTGAGATTTAAGAACATTTCTTCCACTTTATTTAGCACTGCACTAGGTTACAATGGCATTGGCCTAGTATTTTGCAAACTCGCATTAATCCGTTCCCTGTGATGTTATATCTCTGTTCCCACCACGAGTGGAGTTGAAATGCTGCACATATGTTGTGCTAGAACTGGCTGCCTGCTCCGTGTGTGTGCAAGGGGGGAGCATCCAATACTGACCTGAGCGAAGGCCAAGAGCACATATATAACCAGGCTTGTAAAGTGGAGTCAGGGTGTGTGAGATGTGTACACACGTATATGGATGTATCTACATACCTGCACAACATATGTATGTATATCTGAGAAGAACAAATTCAAACACCGTAGCATTAATTCCCTAGGCTAACAGAATATGCCCTATCTGCTTTGCTATGGAATAGGTTTCCTTCAGGTCAAAACTCGGGGCAGTGGGAATGGCTTAAGAGGGATCCTTTCCTCTGCGAGGGACAAACTCTTAAAAGATACCTGTGCCCCATCAACAGTCTCCACTGCAGCAGGCTGAAGTCCTCCTGTCTCCTCAGTTTGCCTAAATCCTACCTGCTAGGAGGGGCTCTCCCAGTCACACCTTGGGTTTCCCAGAGCACTAGAGGAGCTGAACGTGGAGTTCATTAACATCCAGATGGCTCATTAGACTCCCTGACTCCTGTCCTTCACCAAAACTAGTTATCGTTCAAGTGAGGCATCTGACGGGGACCTGCTGTGCTCCTGTCTGCTGAGGGTGACCAGCTCCATGTAGTTACTCCAGAAGATCTCTGAATCTTTTTGTAGCATCCTTTAAATGACAGTCCTGAAAAGGGATGTAAAAAGGGAATTTATTAGGGAGAATTCCCAACAGAAGCTCAAGCAGTATAATACCTTAAAAAGAAAATGGTGACCTGACAATGCTGCAACAATGTCATGTATTATGTACTTCTCCTTTTAGTGCTTTATATAGCTTATTTTAAGGAAATGACCATTTTGGATGCACCATTATTCTTTATAAGGAAGATGTATATTTGAGTGATTTGAGAATAATAACTATTTCCTCCTATTTTTTTCCTCCTGTTTTTTCACAGTGTTTCAGTTCAGTTCATTGCAGGCTTTTATTTTGTTTAATTTTTGACTTTTGAACGCTGGACAGCATATTAATATTTCATATGGAAAGTCATTTATATGGATTCGTTTATTCAATACTCTCTTCCTCATTCAGCTTGTGAAAAATCCACAAAAATTTCCCTGAATTTCTTAAATATCATCATTTTTTCCCCCTCAATATATATTTTGCAACCACATCTTGGGTTGTGGGATAGTTTGGAGCATTTCATTTGGAGTGTGTGGTGATGCTATGTTTTTGGACACAAGGTCAAGCTATGTATTGGCTAGTGCTAGTAGTCTGGTCTTGGTGGCAGGGTCCCTTTAGCCCCCTAGTAAGCTTATGCCTCAATATCTATTCCCTGTTCTTGCAGATTAACACTTTTGATTATTTTTTTTTCCTTCCCCCCAACCTCTGTGCATTCAGCAAATCTTTTCAGCACATTGAAAAAAATGATGCATGGGTCTTTCATTATTATTTATCTGTAATGTATTATGAGTCAATGAATCACATATTTGCTTTCTGCCTGATAAATACTTGACTGCAGGGAGAAATATACCCGGTCATTAGTAGTCAAAGAATGGTACATCCTATGAGTTTACTACTGGGTCAATAAAATATGTCTAGGCATTGTGCTGGACAAAAGGGGATTACTGGGTTATTGAATGGGAGGTGAGTGATTATCAATGGAAGTATTTGTGTTTTGAAATAGCTTTGAATAAAAACATACCATCCATGTTGTCACTTGCCAAACTTTTGGGTTGTCTCTGGTAATAGAGATACTCCTTTTGTGTTGCCCATTAATAGTGATGTTATTCACCTGTTAAATTTTGTAATGGAACCTGCCCATAGCATTTCAGACTTGATTTGTTGGCTCTGAGTTCTTCCTAATGAAACTGTGTGAATGCTGGGATTCATGAGATCCAAAATGTGCTGCGTGGATTTTTCCATGACCTGTGGGACCAGTGAGGGCCAGCCCTTGCCCTACAGCTCAGTCTGGCAATAACACAGTGATCTGGAGCAGCTCTCTGCTTTAGCACCACTCTTCATTTAACATTTCCATATTTACTGTCATCATAGTGTTGAGAAGAGTGGGAATGTATTTTGCTTCCCAAATTCCCTGAAGGAATTGGCTCTCTTACTGCAAAGTAGTTGAGAATGCTGCATAGATGGGAAAGATTGATGAGCAGTAAGTAAAATATTTAAAGACGTGTGTAAGACAAGCTTTGCATGGTGTCCATTTATCATCTTGAGTGGATTTCATCTCCAAGCTGAGTTCAGACTTTTAAAGGAGAAAACAAAAGCCTTTGCTTTTGGAGCTTCAGCTTTAGAGAACTTCAAGGAGCAACAGCCACGGCAAAATTAGTCTATCTCTGGATCTTTATTGAACTGTTAGTCGTTACACATTTATTGCTGCAAAGGCTTGGTTGCTGCTGATGGCAAGAGGGACACAAGCAGACATTTCAACAGTGTAATTACTCTGGTGTGGAGGCAACAAAGTTGTTCCAAGGTCATGTCGTCACATCAGAGCAGGCTGTTTCCTGCATCTCATTTTTATGCCCACACACAAAGAGACACTTTTCTGGCTGATATTTATAGAGAAGTCCTACAGTCATTTTAATTATGCACAACATACTGATGCCTGCTTCACTGATCATAATTGCAGCTCTGACCTGTTTTATTTTGTGATTTAGATGCCTTCTCTTAAGCATTGCTCTGGGGTATGATTTACAGTGACAGGTACTGGAAGTGAGGAGACAGCCATTGATAACACAGCTTCAGCTGGTGGAGGCTGAAACGTGCTGTGGGCTGTCGCTGAAGGGCTCCTACATGTTCTCGAGGAAAGCGTTGCCATGTTTCAAACAGCTGGGAGGAGAGAGACCTGGACCTGCCTGTCCCATCCTGCCCAGATGACCTGTCTTGTCCATCCCCTCCAACTTCATTTCCCCTCCTAGCACATCCCAGCGTGAAAAGTCCAGAGCCAAAATCTTCACACTTTGTCTATTCCTTCTGAAAGCGATTTTGGGGGGTTTTTCGGGGGTTTTTTTGGGTTTTGGGTTTGTTTTTTTTTTTGGTCCGAGTGATTGGTCATGTAAAGGCAGGTCTAGGAGCAATGTGAACGTTCTTCCATAGGCAGCCTTCTGCATTGTGGTGTCCAAGAAAAGCATTCCAGCACTACTACAGTGTCCCTTCCTTTTGTCACATTAAAGATTCACTAACCGGAGAAATCCATTTCTTGTAAAACAAGGAAATGTGGGAACGTGGTATGTCGCGAGCAGCAGCGCTGCCAGCCTGCATATCACAGCAAAAGCACCCCCAGGGAGTGTCTGGGAAGACTTAATTTTTTAAATCCCTTGTCATGTTGTTGTACTGCTCGTTCATTTACCAGCAAGAGGTGTCAGAAGACAAATCCCACGGGCCTTCTGCAGTGCTTGGCAACAAAACATTTGTCACCTAATGCTTTTAAGTGGCTTTCCAGAGCAGGAAAGGCACGAGTGTTTGGGAGAGAAGATGACCCATTTCTATCTTTCAGAACTCTTCCTCAAGTGGAAGCTTTGCCAGCAGGGGTTTCTGCTGATGGAAGAAAGCTGGGAGACATCAAGCCTTTTGGAGATTCGCTCTTCCATGGAGCTCTGTCTGCAGAGCCCTGTTTTGGTCACTTTAGCCCCATTAACAAGTTGGGGCTTGCATCTGCTCTTTCACTGCAGGAAAGTCATACCATGTTCAACCAGCACCTCAGGACATGGCCCGTCTGCACACAGACACTGTGGTGGTTCTCGTGAGCTGGGTCTGGAATCCTGAACCCTAAAAATGAGTAATCCTGTGACGTGGGGCTACAGATAAGACTATTCTAGCTGCACCAAAGGCTTGGGGTATTCCACAGCGTGAAAGGATCCTAGCTGCCAAGTCAATGAAGTGCACCAGTCTTCCCCTTGTCAACAGGCAGATACAGAGCAGGGGCTGGTGTCTGTATATGCCATCTGAACTGGGAGCAGTTCAGTTCTTGCTATGCGGGGTGTGTTTGTTTGTTTTTGTTTTTTTTTTTAAAGACTTAACATTTCCCCTGAATTCTTCACTTCAGCAAAAAACAGCTGCTGGTGGTGGTGCGGTAGACAGGAGACCCATATCCGCAAATGACAGAAAGAAATCTAATCAAGAAGCGATGAGAAAAGTGGCTTGTTGCTTGCTTTGCCTCTCTTCTGGCATCTATTTGACTGTATTCCTCTCCATGGCTGTAGTCTGCCTTTTTTTGGTATGGCTTTCTTTGGTATTTTAAAGAAACATGACATGGCATAACTCTTGTAGGAGAAGTGATGTTCAATAATGTAACACTGTAATTGCTGTGGAAGCATTCAGCATGGGGCACCTAACAGCCCATTGGAATGGGCTATGGCTTTTCTCACCTTCAGGTTAATGGTTTGTATTGCACTTAGCTGCTCTGAAATGGGTTTAATGCCACGTGCTGAATCTAGTTTGAAGAAGAAGCCATAGTAAGACAGAAAATGGTGAGATGTATTTCAGCTGGGTGGTTGTTTTGTTTGGTTGGGTTTTGGTTTTTTGAATTTTTATTTTCCTGCTGGGAAAAGAAACACAGGAAGTGTTGGCCTTATTCTGTAGCATTCCCAGGCTACATCTGCTAATTTTTCAGCAGGAATTGAAGCAAAAATTCCCCTTGTCTCGGTGTATCTCAGCAGTGCATCTTTGTCCCAGGTTCACTGCACTGGCATGAGTGAGATGGGAGCAGCCATTCACTCCATGCTGACCGGAGGCGTGAAATTCATTTTATCTAAACTACTGAGTTGCTACGGTTGTCCCTTATTATGTGAGAGTAAACAGTATGGGAATCCTCTGTGTCCCCTCACCTGCTCTAGTTGCATCACATCATCTGCTCCAGAAAGCTTGTTAGGCTTGTTAGAAGCTGCAGTCCAGTACAGGGACTTCAGAGTGGTGTGGGGTTTTGTGGTTTTTGGGGTTTTTTTTGTTTGTTTGTTTGGTTTGGTTTGGTTTTTTTAAGAAAGAAAAAAGAAAAAAAAAAAGCTCTGCCCACTGACATGCAGAGAATTGACAATTTAAGTTATAATAACAGAAGGGTGACTTCAAGCATGGTCCTGCTTTTCAGATAAGACTGGGGGTCCTCAGTAAGAGAGGAAAAATACCTGGAGTCCAAAGCAAACGAGTAGCAACCTTGGACTGGTGTTCCCTCTGCCTCTCTCAAAGCCGCACCCTGCAGCGAAGACCTTACGCTGTTGTCTCATCCAGGCAGAGAGTCTGGCCTCTGTGTGAGTTTGCAGACCCGACTGCTCCTGGTTCTTAACAAGGAGACAGTTGGTCAGTCTTAGTGGTGGCTGGACCTGCTCTTAATGGGCAAGGGTGTAAAATAAACCCGATCTGTACGACCCCAGCTGTTTTCCTCCTTTTTCTTGGGCTCTTTCCCCACTGAGGCATGAAGTCTGCAATTTCCAAAAGCAAATGCCTCAGTCTGTCTCAGATCAAGCAGCGTCACAAGTGGCAGGTCCTCAAAGCAGATGTGACAGCTACAATAGGGCACGTCACCCAGCTGGTGCCGTCAGGACCCGGTGTGACAGTCACGGTGCATCACGGGTCTGGCAATAGGCAGAAGAGCCCCTGAGAACTTCTCAGCGCAAAACCAGCTTATGAATGATTGATCATCAGTGCGTGAGCACTGCACGAAGCAATCGCGCCAGCCTGGCTGAATTCGGTATCTGCCGTTCACCCTGACTGATGCCGCAGGGAGACGAGTGCTGCTTACTGACCTGAAGGGGACTATTACTGGTTGGCTTTGCAGGAAGGGATTGCAGGATCCTGCCTGTTTCAGAGCTTAAACCTACCCCTTGGAGCATGGTGTGACTGCACTGTGTCTAGGCAGATCTCATCTGAATCATGCGAAGGAGGTGCAGGCTCTGTCAGTCTGTCCTTGGTGTTGGGAACTCATTTCAGATGACTTCTCCGCCAGGTGCTCCTGCTGCCTCTGGAGCACTGATGGAAAAAATAACTGTATGCGGGATCAAGTGGATTATGTAGGTAGTGAGCGATAATCTATCTTGAGGAGTTAAAGCCTGAAAAGTGTCTGTGGGGGTTCTTTATAACTTGGTGTCCAATATGTGCCTACTACCTTGCTTGAATCAACTGGGGGTTATTCGGAAGTTATGAGGCAAAGGGATTTAGGCACTTGGCTGATCTCATGCAAGAAACACTTAATTGCCCTTTGGCTTCTGTCCTTACAATGTCAAAGTGCTTCAGGGTGTCAGAGTGTGACATCTTCTGTCCCTCTGCATAATGGAAAGAAGTCTGACGGTTGGGATAGATGTCTCTTGGTATCAGGTGCAGGTATGAAATGGGATAATAAGAGTGGGATGAAAACTTAGGCCATTTCCTTTGCTATCTTGTGCAGCTGGGAGGATGCTTTATTTTAATGTGTGCGTGTCCTGCTTTTACCAAAAAAAGCATTTGTGCTTCATTCTTAGTGTTCTTAGCAGGTCAGATGAAGTTGGCAGCAGACTAACAGAAAGCAGATGCTGAACTCTGGTGTTCTCTTGCAGTAGAAGCACTGCAGACCCGTACTGTGTGAAGCAATGTTCTCCTGCCACAGGCTCCAGCTTGGTCCTGCTTCAAATTCATGTGGGCCCCAGGTTTTGTAAGCATAAAGGTTTCTGGGATAACTTACCTCCATCACCCTTGTTGCAGCTTCTGTGCTGGGACATAGTTTTTGGAAACCACCAAAACGCTGCCTGTTTGCGTATCATTAAACACTGGGGGCACTGCGACTGTCGTTTTTCTAATTCCAGAATACAGCAATATGCTGACAGCAAAGAGTTAGGGGAGTGGTAACAACATCAGCAGGACAAGTATGGGAGGTTGTTAGGG
The DNA here is from genome assembly GCF_947461875.1 of Haliaeetus albicilla. Taxonomy (NCBI): domain Eukaryota; kingdom Metazoa; phylum Chordata; class Aves; order Accipitriformes; family Accipitridae; genus Haliaeetus; species Haliaeetus albicilla. Next base: position 14,636,919 of record NC_091509.1, on the reverse strand, counting down.
GTTGTGTATGCACAAGAGAGAACCTTCCCCAGTTAGCAGAAATTGCATGGCTCACCTTCCCCTTCCTATCTGGCAGTAATGCACCATCAGCTGAAAGCCAAGAGCTGTTTATTGATTATTACACACCGTCATTAACCAGCACATGCTGAACAAAGGCATTGAAGTAGAGAGCGAAAAATCTGGCTTTCGACTCCTGGGACTGATTTTCCAGGAAGGTGAAAGCAAACCTGTGACAGTCAACAAATTGGGAAATTCCTGATGTGTCACACATCGCTGCCAGCCTGTGCAGGAGCTCAGGAGGATCTGGTGCAGAAATACGACCCATTAGCAGACCTCATATGTTGTCAATATTCTCGTAGATGGGCCAAGGTGTAAAACTAGCCAGGCAATACAACAGACTGCAAGCCTGTCACCTTGAGAAAGTTCATCTTCCAAAAGTGCCCAGGAAGGGGTGATGTTACTTTGAATGTGCTGCCATTATGGTGCAGCAACTGGTGGCCCAAAAGCAGCTTGGGCAGTGGTGATGTGGCAATTGCCAGCTTGAAAGGAGGAGGCGAGCGTTTGTTTGCAGAAATGTGAGTTGTACACCAATTAGACGAATCCTTTCAGTAGTGGTGCCAGGGTTTTTATCTTCACCCCCATGCTCTCCAAGCCACGTCCTCGGGCGCTGGGAGCGGCGGTTGCTGAGGCTGTCGCTGCTGCTCGCTGCTCGTCGCCTGAAGCCACCTTATTGCACTGTAATCAGCAAGGAAACGTGCCAGTATGGGCAGGTGTTAGAGCAGCTTACTAATTTTTATCAGACGATAAATGTTTTCATTTATTCTCTATAGTGGAAGAAGCCTTGGTTACTCTTTGGGAAAATTGAACTGAGATAATAGGCTTCTGCTAATGCTCCTCTTCTATCTTGCTTACTCAGAACCGGTCCCATCTCTACAACGGTGAGACCAGCTTGTCCGTTGAACATATCACTGCCAAAGCAAACTGTGGAAATCTAATGATATTACATATTGCTCTCAAAGATGGAGAAAACATTTGTAATACTCTGGCTTATCACTAAGCTGTAAGAAGCAGCAAGCTGATGAATTCAAATAATAGTATAAAAAACAACAGAGGAAGAGAAAAAGATTTTAAGAAATCTCTGCTTGGTGCTAACTTTTCCTATCAAGAAGACCAATGCTTTGGCTAGGTCGGTATGATTGTAATAGCATCTTTGGGATGTGATTTGATGCAATATTCATGGAGGTATTGTTTGGTAAGTTTATTTTACTTTTTCCCTACCGATCTCCTTCCCTGTTCCATAGTTATGTGGAAAAAATAGGCATTATACACACTGTCAATTACTAAGTTTTTATTCATGGTGACTACCTGTGGGTGAGCTTTAGTAAGAATTATCTTCCTCCCAAAGTGTGGGACTGCATAGGAAGAGATTAGATTGGTTTCAGGACTTTGCAACCAACTTTCTTTCTAACCTTGGGTGAACCTTTTGATCACAATTATGTCCCAGTGCACCAGTGTTATTAAATTTAATAATGTTTAATAATAGAATTTAAAACAAATATTGTGGTATTAATGGGTACTCTGACATTAAGCCTGCCTTTTTTTTTCAGAAGATCTCAACTTGGAGCTTTCACTGACCTTGGTGGCAGCTGACCTTTGTGTTTTGAGCTATTGGGTTACTTCGTGCCACCTTTCTTGATTGTCTGAACCAAGCACAAACCTTCATATGGCTGAGGACTGTAGGCCATGTGCAACGTATGGGGCTGAGGGAGCCCAGAGCAGTGCCTTGGCTTGGAGTGGACACTGCAGCTCCTGCTGCATCGTTGCAAGATGCGTGGGGGGCTTTGGGGCACCCAGTCATGGACTGCAGCCACTTTGGTTCACGTCCCTCTAGGGCTGCAGGCATGGCCTGGGAGCTGCTCCCCATCAAGTCAGGGATGGTATGTTGCTGAGGGTTGGGTAGTTTCTGGTGTTTAAGAGTCAAGACCCTTGTGCCAAGCACGGCTCGCAGCCAAGGTGATTTTGCGATGTCTGTGTTACCTCTATTGATGGATTTGATGCCTTTAGCCAGATTGAATTGGTGTCTTCTGCCAACAGAAAAAGTGAAAAGCCCTCCAGGGTGGCCAGTGTGTTTGACATGAAGTCCACAAAGAAGAGAAATCATTGCTGCAGCCCTGATCTCTCATCTTTGGCCAATCCTGTCTCCTTAGTACCATAATATCCAGATAAAGCTGTCTAATTGCTAAGGAAATCTCCTTTCCAGGCTCTCCCCAAGTCAGCTAATGCACCTACCCTGGACGTGCAGTTGATAACGTGTGCAAGATGTAGCCCAAAGGACATCCTCTTGCTCCACCGCTGTGTTTTGCCCAATTCCTGTTTTATGAGAGGACCTAAGGCTGCAAGGGGAGTTCCCAGAAATGATCAATCAGCACAGTGAATCCTGTCGCTTCCTCCCCATCACTCATTGGTAGGGGACACCGCATTTTAGATATTGGACTTAATTGCTTTCTGAATGGCAACGTGTTAGGTTTAATTACCCATAAAATTGAAGTACAGATACTTTAGGTCCAAAATAATTTTCCAGCTCGTAATCTATATGTGGCCAACCTCTTGGCATGGTGTCGCATGTTTCCAAAGGCATTTCAGGGTGCAACAGTTACACACACATCCATCAAAACGCTTTTATCTGGAAAAACTCTTTTTGCATTTGGCTGTTGTTTGGTTGCAACCAAAAAGCAAGAGCCTGGCTCTTGGCTAGCTTGCAACTGAAGTAACCTCTAGGGTTGCTAAATAGATGTAAAATTCTACCAGTTCAGAACAGTAGTGTTGCCTTTTATCTTTTAGCTGGTTGCTTTTGTAAAAAGTAAAAGTGAGAAAAACCAAGCCCATTAAAATAGATGACATGCATCCTCTTTTGACTCTATTGATATTAAAACAAATAAGCCAGATCAAATGCAGAGAGAATTACTATAGAAGAACTTTAATCTACCTATGAAATCTTGTGAAATTGAAAGAAAAAATAGTTCTTGCTCCTATGTTGAAGTCATGAGCTCTCTGAATAGCAACAGGATGAAAAGAGACGTCCTTAGAGATCCTATGTTTTTTTCTGTTTCTGTTCAGTTCCCCCCATTGGATTGTCCCAACCAGGGGCTATCTGGGGTGAGTCTGCTTGGGCACTTTCAGCTGCATGTGGTACCTTCAGGTTTTGTAACATGTTGTCATCTGCTGGGACTGTGTAAAGAATCAAATTGGGCAGCGGTTACATTGCATTAAAGCATGACTGAGATGAGACTCGACAGGATGAAAATAGGGCTGTTCTACCATTTCTTTTTGTGGGTTGTGGTGGTGTTTGGGGTTTTTTTTTGGCTTTTGTTTGGTTTTGTTTTCCCTGCACACAGCTCCTCTCACATATCCATCGGAGCTCATCACTACAACGCCCCTCCCATCCCCCCAAAAGTTTCAGGAAGGGAATATCGTTATTTATCTGAATAAGAATACCTGGAGTTAGATAGCTAGTGTTAGCAGCATTAAGTTTTTTTAAAGAGATTGAGAGATGACTCGTGTTTCAGGGAAAAAATCCTAACCAGTGAGAGTTATGAGCTAGCTGTCCATGAACAGGCCACACTGCTGGGAGTCTGTAGCAATGCATCTTGCACCTTCAGCTACTCGCTATGGAATATTTCCTCCTTTGTTTGGAAGGAAAATAGTAGATCCTAGTTTTACCCTGTTTAGCTGTGACTGTTCCCATTTCTTCCCCAGTCTGTGGGAAGAAAATGAAACAGAGCCTGTTATTCACGATGGCCCTGAATTCAAGGTATTAAACAAGATATGTACAGGCTCGGTGAGCTCAACCACAAAAGTGCATTAGTATTTCCGTGGTGGCTGGCTAGGATTCTGCTTGCATTGAGCTGCAGCTTTGCTTATGCCTGCTCTGTATCTCAAAATCATGAGTTTTCCTGTTGCTTTCCCTATAAATCATTCTTTGTCGAGCAAGCTACATACCTCACTAAGCAAAAGCTGAACATTCCCTCCTTAATCTGGAGTATATATTATTCTGCTAATGCTCATATGGCTACTTTTTTTTTTTTTTTCCAAGGTCATTAGTCACTTGCCACAATGGTAAAATGTGATGAACAACCCTATGAAAAGTTCAATGAAATGAATAACTAGCTTTAAACTATTTTATGAAAAAAAAAAATGGCAGCAGGAAAGTAGGCAGTGTGTTTCACGTAGATGAATTTTCTATGATTGAGCTTGCAAGGCTGAAATTCAGTCTTCTGCATTGTTCTTTAGATACCCTCATGAAATTACTCTAATGATCAAGAATTTCCTTTCTTATTTTCTTGCACTCATTAGTTTCTCATATAAGACATGGGTGGTGACTGAAATTTCCCTGCCTCTGAGAAATAATGCTAGTCTTCTTGTGTACTTATTTTCAATAATTTCAGAGCTTTCCCCCATAAGCCACAGAGTAGATGAGTAATGAAGTGGTTTCAGTTGGAGCTGTTCTGCTCAGTACACAACATACTATGATGAGGTAATAAATTCACAAGAAAAAGGGCTTATCATAGTAGTGGGTATCCTGATAAAATGCGTCCTTGGTTCTTCAGTGGGAAAGATGCTACAAAGATATCAATGCTGATGTTTATATTTACGTATTCATCTGAATAAATAAATCAGGTACAGCTGGTTTAAGAAAAAAGAATTAGTTGGTTATGATGGCCTTCAGCCTGATCTAAGAGAATGACCTGTGGCATGGTACAAGCAAATGATCCAATACCTTGCTGTGAACACATCGATCTTCTCCTGTAGTGACACAAAGTACCTAAGATGCATTAGCCGTGTTATCTAATGTAGAGGTGTCCAGTGAGACCTGATTAGGGTTAGCAAGTTGCTCTGGGGTTTTGGGTGGAGGTTGTTCTGGCTGGGTAAAACATTGTTCTTATGAACAGAAATGGAAGTGAATATTACTTTTTTTCCCTGCTGCCTTTGAAGGCTTTCAAATTCCAGTGTTTTCAGTTCCTGCAAATTTTTGTTTCTTTAACTGCTGCAATGCACGCAAAGGTGAGGTTTGCCCTTCTGGGAAGGCTCAGCATGAGTACACTGATCTATTTGAATCCCAAGGGCTTACTGGGCTAAGCCTTGTATGGATCTTGATTCATCTTTGCATAGGAGTGAATTTCTGCTACAAATGTAAATGAATAACAACTTCAGTATTGCCTGATTTCCCCCCCCCCCCCTTCTATAATTACATTCTAAATCTTATGCTATTTCACTTTATCTATAAAGCTCTTCAAAAGGGTGTTTCAAAAATGCTTTCTTTTGTACTGAAAAAAAAAAATTTCTCCCCTTCATGGTCACACATGAAGTCTTGAGAGCACAACCAGAGAGTCTCCCATATAACTGAAAGCCCAGAGACCAAGAAGAACTAGTTTTTGCTTGTCACTTCTGAAGCGACTGTAACTTTTGGAATATGGAAGGTTCAGGTTTTTTGACTGTTTATTGGTGGCAACTGTGTAACACTTGCATTCCTTCCAGTTAATGAACTGTGCAAAGATGAAAGGCACCTGAGCAACTTGTGAAATTTTGGTGGATTGCCTGATGTCAGTAGAGTTGGGAGATCAGAGTGACAGCAGGAACGTATCCTGGTCACTGAGGTGACAGCGTAGCTATAGAGGTGACCTCCTCAGGGCTGGAGCAATCACTCTGTAGCCAGATATCATCTCCTTTGAGGCCTGTTATTCTCAAAACGTTATGTACACAGTAGTATAGCCATGTAAATAAATGAAGGATAAACCCCCTGATTTGATGGAGCCAATGTGCTAAAACAGCAGCATTTTGGAGATGGCTGCTCCCAGCCTTGGAGTGATCAATGCTGTCTGGGGCCAAATGAGCTGCTCTGTAGGCTGGCCTGGTGAAGAAATACCTCTATTTGTTTCTGCTGCGGTTACAAGTGGCTTGAGTTTTCTAAAGATGGCTTCTTGTTGTCGAATTATCAGTTATTATACTGTTGTTGAAATGCTAGACTGAATATCTCAAGTGCCACTTGAGTTGTAGCAGCAGATTTGTTGGCGAGGGATGGAGACAGCGAGAGAACACAATGCTCGCCCAGGGAGAGGTTGAAACTGTCACTTCACTCTTTAATGGAGACAGGAAAGGTAATTAACAGCTAGCGTTGTGTACAGATTCATATTTCATGGGGAAGATGACTCATTTTGGCTCTGAGGAAGTATGAGAATGAAATTAAACCAACGCCTGGTGCCATGCCAGCGACTTTGGCATTTTAAAAATATCTCCCCTCTGTGTCCCAACACAAGCTCACTGTATTTTCAAAATCACTCTGTGCTTTGTGGGAGCAGGGTTTTCTGGGCTCTCTCTGTAGGTGAAATATAGCTTTTATTTTCCTACTTGCATCTAAATTCATTCATTTAGTAACCTCACTGTGCATTAGCTGTGTGGTTTTTATGTGTATCAGCTTGTTTCCATAGAGTCTTGAAACTGTACTAGCTCAAGGTTAGATTTATTGGGGCAGTCGAGGAGTTTGTAGAAGAGTGCGTTGGGCAGGGCTGGCAGAACAGGATATACACTGAACACAATGTGGGGAAAGGCTGCAATTATTCCTTTCATTGGGATCATGCTACCTACAGTTTTCTCCTGCATCCCTGATGGTCAGGATAGCTGACCCATGCTATGCCTGGAGCTTCTCTCCATCTCCAAAGGGTTGTGGTAGTTTGTTTGGTTTTTTTTTTTTGTGTAATGGGTCAATGGGATACTCCAACAGAGGTGCATTTTATGCAGCAAAGTTTGGGCAAAGGTGCTGCAAGTGAAATGCAAGACAAACTGTAATATTACGAGCAATGTGTTCTTTGCTCAGTGGTGTGGATTCACTCTATTTGTTATTCTTTTTGGGAAGTGACCGATGACAAAGGTCTCCAGTTAGACCTGCCTTGTCCTCGCTTCCCTGCCTTTTTGTTCTGCAAGTCTTCCCTTTTTTTTCTCTGAACAATATATTTCCATACATGTGCCTGCTGAAGGGTGGCTGGATATCATCACCAATTTGTGGAGAGACTCTTAAGTCAGCATTAAGGTCTGCCTTGGCCAAGGATCAGTGAGGAACCTTTGTGGTCAGTGGGATGGAATAGGAAGAAGGGAGTTACCTTAAGCATCCTTAAGGAGGCAGTTGCTTCAATACCATGTTATGACAGATAGGAGGGGAATTACTGCTGAATAAGCCATGCACCGAGTTCGAGATGGGGGTAAGAAGCAGCAGCCAGCTGAGGATGGGACTGTGTTACCTGCTATACGCAGAGGCCTTGGGCAGCCATGGGACCGTGCCTCTCTGCTGTCCACAGTTTCTCCATGGTTGCTTGTATTAAACACTGAGCAAGTGTTGAACAAATGAGTCACAGTTCCAATATGCTTTACCTTTCACAGCTGTAAAGGATTATCCAGTGCCTTCTTACTACTCAGGCAAAGTAATAGATAACCAGAAATGAGCCGTATTTTGAGATGTTCTAATACATTCCAGTGTTATCTTTATGCTGTGAACTTTTTGTAAAAGGTGGTAGAGACCTTGGATTTTTCATTTTATTTTTTTTAAGGAAAAAACAACCATAAATAAACCTCTCCTGATGGACTGATTCATTACCTCCTTCCCCGCCCATTTCCAAAATAACAACCCAGATCCAGCCCCCCACCAGCTTTACCACAGCAGGAGCAGAATTCGGATAATGAGGGCATGAGGAAAAGGTTACCAAACAAAGCTAAGGGAGTTAAATTTAGAGAAGAGCGAGCTAACAGGTGGCCAGAGAAAAGGGAGGGAGGAAGACTTTGGAGAGGCAGTGAATAGAAATGTGATTGCATTCGTTATGAGGTTTTTATAATAGGGAAAATGTTGGGAGTAAAATAAACTCTACAAAGAACTATTTAAAAATGTATTGTTTGCAGAAAACTGTAATCAATCTAACTGACAGTCAGAAAGGTCTATTTAAATTGCAGGGCTTTTCTCCCTTGCACTGTTACCAAAATCAGCTTCAACAAATTGGGAGGAGTATAGAAACAGATACTGAACTCATCCACTGACATGTTAAACAATTTCTAAGTCTTAACTGCATTTTGTGCCTTTCCCTTTCCTTTATTTTATGGTATGGTCTGACCTGGTTTTGGTCCAAGGGTTTGTCTTGCGATGTTATTACCAAGATCCAAGTGCCTTTCAGACATTTGCTTGCTTGTGTGTCTTCATACCAAGTCGTTTTTTTGCCTCAAAGGCAACTTTTATCAAAGGAACAGTTTAAAACCAGGGATCTAACACAAAGTCACCTACCCACAACTTTCATTTGGCAATGATAGCTTTGACTGCAACTGTGCTCCATAGACTGACTCCTACTCCTAAACCGAAGATTAATTGTCCATGTGGGGGACTGAGATGTATCTAAAGAAAGAAACGGAAGTTTGGCCAATACTCTTTCTATGCAATGCCCTTGGGCTCGCTCCTCATGACACTGGAGAACGTTGTCTGAAAAAGGATTTGGTTCACTCTGTATGACAGGAGTGACTTGGTGACCAACTCAATGCTGTATTTTTTTGAATTGGTACTGAGGCTTTCTTAGTTTTTTGTTTTATACAAATTTTGAAGAAAACTCTGTATCTTTGCCACAGAGCTAGTTTCCAGCTTTTTTTAGACTAGAAAAATGGGATTTATCCTTAGCATTTGTCATCTGCAATGCTGCTTTGGTCTATCCATCAGTAATGGAATGAAAGGGATTTCCCTCCAGAAGTACCTAACTCTTCATGTATGGAGTCTAAATGAATTTTCATATGTAAATAGTCATGCTGCAGGTATTTGGACAGCCGAATCCCACATGAAGTGCTCGCTGTACTGAACTGGAATTTGGGACTCTCAGTCGCACTACATTTCAGAGATTTTTGTCAGTATAGTGGTATTAAGTCCTTCGGTAATATCTTATTGTTTATACTTAGTGGAAATTCTCTAAGGATTACTTTCTTTCTTCTTATAGAGTTTGACTAGATTAAGGAGGTGTATTATGACAACGCTGTATCACTACTGGGTTTTATCTGAAGGAATAACTTCTATTTCTACTGCCCCTGAACCACGATCAGTTGTGCATTGATATTGCCAGGGTGCTTTTATATTACCTAGATGTGGCCTGTGGCTGGTGTGTCAGAACACAGCATTATCCTGAAGACGACGTTTCAGTCTCTTTTTATGATTCAGGGACAACCTCTTGAATTCCTTCTTTGACATGAGGGCAACTGACACCATTTTCAGAAATATTGATTCTGAACAGGAGCATTTAGATAGTGCCGCAGCCATTGTTACAAGGACAATAACAAGGTTTTTCTTTCTCTCTCCTTTTATTAATCCCTGGAAAACGTAGCCCTGGCTACCTCGGCCAGCTTTAAAAGGGAAAATACAGCATACAGCCTCTATTCTTCACTCAGTGGAAATACTTTTATTTTGGACATCCTTTTTATTCAGAGGATTGGCCCAGCCTCAGATGGCCTTTTGTTCTAATTCTGCCCTGACTTTGATTGATGCTATCTCTCTATTTGGGGACTGAATAATTAAGGCTATCCTATCTAAAATCAGTTTGCTTTGCTTGTTGGGGTTTTTTTTTTGGCGTTTTTTTTTTTCCCACTCAATTATTATTTTGAGTTTGAAAAGGAGCAGGGAACCCTGTTGTACAACTTTTTTCCGAGTGTTTTCTTTCCCAGTGCTAAAACCAAATGAGATTTAAACTCTCCTGTTTTACTTTAGAGTTTTCTTGATCCAATCTACCTGTTCTTATTTAACCAAATCACCCTGTTTCAGATTACCACGTTGCTAATTCTAGTATTGATTAGCTCTTCCTCTCATTCATTCTTTTTTCAGGCTTGTTAACCAGTAGCTTGAAATTCTGCAAGGGGAGTTTGCATAGCCTATCCTTGAAATTACACTTGGAAACTATTACTTGGACAGTTACTTTAGAGGCATTCTTGGAGGTCATTACAGTTTTTGTCAAGAACAGTTTAATTCTCTGCCATTTTCCACTTTTGTTATTATTGTGGATTGTCATGGGAGCAGGTTAATTTGGTCCAATTTCCTCCTCATGTCCTGTCCCTCATCTCATGAATGCAAACACGTGGAAGCTGGACTCTGCAGAAGATTAAACCTGTGGTGACAAGTAATTCCTGTGACAGAGGCTTTAATGAGAAGAGAAAAAGACCTTAAAATATCTTCTCTCACTTAATAAGGATAATCTAAGCAGTGGTATGAAAACCACTGGAGGACAGCTCTGACCTGTCTGCAAGTCACATTACCTGCCATGGTGGGACTGGCCTTTGGGCATGTACATATGGGAAAATGACTCCATGGGCAGGCAAAATTAAAGCCCCTCTCTCTGAAAAGCAAAGAAAACTCCTCAGCAGTGATCTAGGAGAAAATGGGTCGGTGGTCCTGCGGTCTGGAGGCCAATGCTGTGCGTGAAGGGCTGGCTCCTGCAATCTTCCCTTGCGATGGCTTATCTCCGCGCTGTCCTCTGCCCCTGCTCACTGCTAGGGATGACATGGAAATAGCTATCACCTGGTCAACCAAAGCCTGTCTAGTGGCAGATGTGTAGAAAAAGGCATGAGAAATAAATAGATGTTGAGCCTGTCTCAGATAAACCTTTCCAGATTTTGGCAATTGCTGGTTTAGAGGCTTTCAAGCCATACCCTTAGGTACTACATCTTCATGACTTTGTCTAGTCCCTTACTAAATCCTTTTAAAAACCATTGTCTTGTGCAATAACTTGTGGCAAGGTGTTCCATAAATTAACTGTGTAAAAAAGCACTTTGTTTAATTTGTGTTAGACATGCTGCCTGTTCATTTCATCAAATTCCACCCCTCACCCCTATTTATTAAGTTGGGAGTAGCTGCCCTCTCGCTACCTTTCCACTCCTGATTTTACAGACCTGTTACTCCCCCCTCCATCGCTCTCCTACCATACTCTAGAGAGAGCCATTAAGGAAATTCAGACCCGTTAACTGGGAGAGGCCAGCTTGGAGCTGCTCCTCAGGGTCAGATTCATCAAGCAGTGCTCTGGTCCTCAAAGGGAGCACTCTAGCAATGAATGTAGCGCTCTTATCCATGGTATTGAAAGAGGCTATTTGCAATAGGAAGCATTTACCATAGTCTGGCCTTTCACACACAACTATTCAGGCAGGCATAAGCATGTTTTTTAGGGCAACTTTTTTACAATGGGAAGCAGTGAGTTTGCTGTCACTTGCCAGAGACACCTGCCTGTCACCCTCAGGAGAAAATTATTACTTTCTGGGAGTTTATTGGTGGCAGGGCTCTGACTGATAGATAATTCCAGCTCTGGGTTTCTTCTGAGACTTGTCTCTTGCTGGCTCAACGCTTGCATTCTTTGATCAGAGGGGCAAAGGAAGCAGGATAAAAAATAGACGCCGTATTTTGGTGAGATTGACTGGTACGTCGTTTGGATGTGCACGTGAGCTTAGCTCAGCAGGTCGGTCCACCTTCCTTCTGTGCTTGCATCTCCCTGACTTTGGTAAAAGCCAAACACGCGTAAACCATGTGCTTGCGGTTTCTCCCTGGGTCGGGATGAGAGTGGTCGCCTTGCACGTTGCTCAGCTGTGTAACCCTGTGCCTCGGGTCTGCTGGGACTCGGGAGGCTGGAGGTCTTCCAGGTCCTGACCTGCTGGATGAGCTTGGGCAAAAGTCACCACCCTGCTCTGCGCTTCCAGGCTCCCTGTTTGCCAGTTGGAGCAATAAGTGCTCTGCCTCCCTGCAATATGTGGCAAAACATCTCTGTATAAGTTATAGGTGTTGCTAAAAGACTGTCACGGCAGCAGCTTGGAGATTACACCCACTATCTGAGAGGCTTTTGTTGTTGCAAACCGGCTCGTTTATATGTGAAGAAATCGGAATTTTTAGAAGCAGAATGTTTTTTCCCAGGCCTGGATGCTCCCAAAAGCAAGAATGTTTCCATCAGGTATTAAAATCTGGCTTTTGCTTTCAGCGGTGGGCAAGGACGTGTGTTATTACTGTACTCGGACAAAATGTCACTCAGGATAATACAGAGCTGCAGACAAACATTGCTTTAAAAGCAGACCCTTGTCTCTCTGTATTTCCTCAGCACACTGAATGTTTGGCTAAGCTCCAGGAACTTTCCAAACACAAACAAGCATTTATGTATTAAGCCTTTTTATCAGGCTGTGCTCTGTCTGAGCTGGGATGTGGGTAGCCTTTCTAATAAGGTGCATGCAGAATTGTTAATGGTTTTCCCATCAACCTGTGCAACAAAAATATCAAAATTTTAAATATTAAATCACTAAAAGTTTTTTTTAGAAGTAAACCACTGCCTTCCTTTCACTAAACAGTATTAGAAGAATGAGCTAATTATGGATTTGATGAAAACCGTAATTTTTTTTTCCTAAGTAAATGGCTTCCTGCACGTGTATGGTGAGAATATGAAAAGCAGGTTGAATCTTTTAGATGTGGCTTGTGCCTGGTGATGGAATGAACTTTGGCAGCACTGGTCCATCCCGGTCCCCTGATAAGTGGGTGACAGTTGCACCAGCTTCCAGGTAGCAGATAATAACCAAACTAATAATGCTTGTGCAGTTGCTAGCATAAGACGGCCAGCAATTTAGGATTTCTAAATGCAGCTCTCACAGAAATAGCACTAGCTCCCTTTAATGGCAAGGATGAGTGGGAATTGGGAATGGTACAATGCTGTGTCATCTCTGGTCCACCAACCCGATGGAGTGGGTGACTGCCCTGGAGCAGTTGCAATCACACTGGCATTTCAAGTTGATGAAGTTTGAATTGCTGGTGCTCAGGCTGAGCTTGTTGCAAACTCTAGTAAATGATTTCAGGGCTTTTATTCTGCTCTCTTTTCTTCACCAGAGTTGCTGAAATGAAAGAGGGATGCATTTAAAATATATATGTTTAAATATATAGATATATTTTAGATTTGAAGATGCAATCTGTTGTTAGGTCCTTAGTTTACGTGTTTTATGTCAGTGGAACGATCTCCAAAATAAGCTACTAACTCTGAATGCATACCACAGCAAAACCTGGCCTCAAATAGTGCCTTGAAATAAAGTCTCATCAGCTGCAATATGTGCTTTGTATTCACAATGTCGGTCATATTGACTCATTTGCCATACATTTATAGGTCACATGCTATCCTCTCTGTCCTTAGACAGCCGGAGATAGTCCTCAAAAGAGACGTTTAAGTGTAAATGTTCGCCTGTTTGGATTCAAATTTCACTTGCATCAAATAGGATCTGAAATGATCTCATTTATGTTTTCATCAAATAGGTAAGTAGGAGTTATTGAATAATACCCTTTATCTGCACAGGGAACTCAAGAGAAGTGAGCTGCATGTGCTCAGGTATTAAAGGGGACAGGATCGGGGTCACACAATTGCATTTCCTATGCTCTTCTCATCAGGATCCTTATCGCTAAAATAGCTGAGAAAGGGATGCGACAGCGGTGGGGAAGAACTAGCAGTGAGCTCTGGAGAGCAGGGCTGATGGTGGTAGCTGTTCAGGAAGGTGGGTTAGAAGCATCTACCAGGTCTTGTCTGTGTCCAAATTGGAGGTTTCCAAGAGCTCTGTAGGGGAGGACCTTTCCGAGTGAGCTGCTGTCACAGAAATGGGTTCATGTGCTGAATGAATGTGGCTTTGAGGAGCAGTCTTTCATATACCTCACTGTTTCTGGAAAAATCAAATATTTGGGTTCAACCACAGTTCATTTTTAAACCTCTAAGGTATACTGGAGTTCATCATGCCTCTCTTGCCTTCCAGGAGTATTTTTTTTTTTTTTTTTTTTTCCTCACCCTTGTTTCTTGCTGGTCCCTGTTAGTATGCAGCTCTGCTTGCATCTAGAGATCAAAAAATCCTGTATATATGACAGGGCTATTGAAAGTAAAAAGGGGATAAAAGAGTGATAGCTGGGAATAAAGCCAATGTTGTGGTTTCTCAAAAAGCATCCTTCTGAAGTGTAAGTGCTCAGAAAAGGCACCAGATGTTGTGTGTGTGTGTATTTTTAACATAGCTTTGACTAGAGGGAAGTGATAAAGATGGTTATCTCTAGAAAAGGGGATTCAGGGCAGGTAGGAAGGGATGATGAGCTGAAGACCAAATACTCCCCTTCATTTGTACTTCCTTTTGTCAGGGAGGGGAGGAACATTTCGGCTGAGAGATCTTTGGGCCAGAGCAGCTGTGGCTAGTAGAAAACAGACACTTTAAACCACAAGTTTCTTTACACTTTCTCAGCATTAGCCTTTCTTCTTAAATGAGGAGGAGATGCCCTTAGCATCTACTGTGGCCTGGGATTGCTTTCTCTTGTACGCTGGGGTCCCTTCACATCTGCTTGAGGCAATGAACCTCCCCTGCAGAGCAGATCTCCAGGTCTGCCAAGAGCGAAGGAAAAAGTGACGCTCAGACGGCTCTCCCCGTCCTACTGTCTTGCTGAGATTTGCACAGGCACTCCGGTTTTTGGAAATGAGTTGCTGCCAGGGTTTCTTGTATCAAGTTTGGCTTTTGGAGGTCTGTCTGCAAGGTGGGGCAGTGCTCAGGGCTGCAGCAGAGGTCACATTGGTCCCTGCAGTCCCAAGGTTGATGTTGGAGCTTGGCAGCCAGTTTCAGTCCTCCCAGGGACCTCTTCCTTTTCTTCCCCTTCCCCATTATAGCAGGGCAGGGGGTCTCCAATTCCTCCCAGCTGGCTAACACGCTTAGTGTGACCCCTGTGCATCTCTTCTTCAGCAGAGACCTAAGGCCAGGGAGAGCTCGTAGATGTGACCTGGGTCACAGTGGGACAAGTACTAATGCTCTCTCCTAGCAATCCCCATGTTAAATGGTTTGCAGGCACCCGGCTGACGTGACCTCGCAGAGATCAGAGGAGCTGCGGCAGGAGAAGTTTCTGCTCAGCAGCTGTGAATTACGTGCATCGCCAGTGCCACGGAGACTCGATTCTGTTTCTGAACACGTCTTTGCTGGCAGGATGAGCTGTGGACAAAACAAGGTGCTGGGGAGGAAGGAAGAGTCAGCTCGGTGGTCTGGGAAGGCAGAGAATTTATTTTTTTGGAGTAATTTTTCTGAACAGCTCAAATTACAAAACGAAGCTGTAAATGCTGAAGTAGCCTGACGATTGCCATGGGGGTCAAGTAGCCACTGTGCTTCTCAGTGCCAAATCACTACTGCTCTGTGCAGCTTTAGGTGAGGCGGGTCTCCTTTTCTGTGTCAGTCATTTCTGCTGTATGAGAAGAGAGAGAGAGAAAGACAAGAAAGGGAAGGAGCAGGAATCTCCTGGAAAACCTAGGAGACTGCACTGGAGCATGAGCCGTCCTGGGGCACATTAGCAATCTCAATGTTGTTTGTGGGTGTATTGTTAAGGAAGTGTTTCTAAATAATAGCTCTGTTGCAGTTTTTCTATGTAGAAAGCTTACTTAAGCATGATTTCTCCCAGGACATTTAGTGCTTTTCTTTTCTTTGGACAAACATAGAAGGATAAAATGGATCCATCCACAAAAGCCCCAAAAGCTGCTGCTTTCACCAGCAGAGCTGGCTGTCACCTGGGATGGCCAGGAGCATCACTCATGGAGCATCTCAGTAATTGGACTTTGCCAAGGAAGAAGTAAATAAAAGGTACCCAGTGAGGATTGCTCCAATAGCATGGATTTCACAAATTGAAAACATATTAGCTTCTGACAGCTCTGTTCTTCTATAGACAAAACAACTACATTCCCAGGAGCTCTGCGCTTTAAGTTTTAAACCTTTTCATTTCTGGCGAATTCTTTGTGCATCTAAAGAAGACTCCTAGAGCCTGATTTTTACACTCTTTTGCACCTTGGTTTATCATTCACAGCAATGCAAAGCAGGCTCAAAATGTTCCTTTGCATCTTATCTGGCAGTGTTTCACATCCAATTGGCACTGGGGCATGTGTTTACCAATCTTTCTCCACTGGGTGTGAAGCAGTAACAAATTTGGCCCTCTAGATATTTCTTACAGTTGAACCCAGGGTTAGATATATTCTCTGGGATTCTGCAAGATTTCAATTCTTTTATTCTTTACTCTGCTCATCTTGCCTCTATTCTTGGTGCCTGTTGATAAAATTGAGAAGAAAACCTTTCTTAAAGTTTTGAAGATTAAAAAAATGTCAGGCACATCTTAGAAACAGAGTTTTAGTTCAAGTTCACGGCTGCTCTGTACTGCCAGGCTGTGCACAGCATACTCCGGACTAGGAAAGGTTGGGAGGAAGGAGACTAGTGCAGTGGCTAGCATCTCATAACTGCACTTTCTCAGGCTGGTAGAGAGAAAGCTCAGTACTTTGCATCAGTCCACCAATATATAGTTGAGTCAATAGGTGCCTTTTTTTTCTTCTCCACATGGATGAATTTGGCTCATGGGTTTTCCAGTAAATCACTAGAAAACTATTTATGACTTGGCCTTCTTTGTACGACTTCTACTCCAACTGCCAGTTACACCAAATAGAAAAACTGACAGCAGGGCAGATCTATGCCTCTCGTCTGGGTATAAATTGGGGCCATTTTTTGCCTAGTAATGGGTTGCAGCCAGCCCTTTCCAGTATCTGCAAGAAGCGGAGGTAGGTGCAAGGTCGTCCTGTTAACAAGTAGAGATGAGTGGAGCATGAAAGACACGGGAGGCAAACCTGATAATCTGCCAGGTTCTAGCTAGGCAGCTTTGGGGTGAGCTTTCACTCCTCGGTTTGGATCTTGGCTAGCTATTGAAGGGAGAGGAGCCCAGGGCTTATGTTTTTAGCTGAGCTCTGGCCCACGGGGATGCTGGTGATGCCTGCGGGGCAGTGCTGAAGGCAGGGGTTGTCTCTAATGGCAAAACTGACTCAGTGTCAGCTTTTGCACAAGGTGTGGGGGCAAACTGAGCACCTCCGGCTACTTCTGCATAACCTGAAGTCACCAGACTTGCCCCTACTCTGAGCTTTGTTAAGCCAGTCTAGTTTGTCCTGGTTCTGGAAGTCAAATAAATGGCTTGGGCAGAGTTAGGTAACCACGGTACAGCAAGTGCCTCCTTGTGCTTCCACTGACATCCTCCCCCAAAATGGGGAGAGGAGGAGGCTTGGCACAGTCCTACTTTGCTGCATTGCTAAAAACAAGTCTCCAGCCTGTTTTAAACCCCAGCTAGGCAACAGTTGGGAATACTAGAGAAAGGAAGCTGAACTCCTGGGACAGTGTCACCTAGCCCTGGCTTTTAAGCAACTATTCTCTAACCAACATGAGAAATACTTTGGCCAGCCCCCCCTGCCCCCTTTCTTGGCTGCGGGGAGAATCAGTGCAGTTTGTGGGGACAGAGAAAGCAGAGGGGAATGAACGGAGGATGCAAGGAAAGGATTTTGCATGACAGTCATGCACAGAATCAATTTAAAAGCAGGCGTTGAAGACCAAGACCTTTAGGGGAACCCAGGGAGCCATCCCCACATCCTCTGCTGTCTGGAAAGGCAATTTTTGTACTGTGGTACACAAAGGAAGAAACAATCAGGCCTCTTTCCCCTCTTCTAATGACAGTGCTCAGCTCTTAACACTTCAGCTGTGAATAGGCAGCCCCAGCACAGGTTACAGAAACTGTTGCGTTGCGCTCACTACAACTTTGCAAAGCCCTGCTCTGATCCATGCTGTTGCTCTGCTCTGTGATGGTGGCTCTGGAGAGATGGTATTGAATTTCATGGTTTGTATGGTTTTGCGTGTTTTTCTGGGGACTTGGAGCAGTGTACGCTTGGGTTGCCACTTGTGATCTGCAGTTAGAGGGTTGCAGTAGCTCACTTATGCTTGGATGTAGCTGGGACCACTGTTTCCCAGGCTTGTTGGGAAGCAGATGTGCTCCTTGTTAGGGTTTTTTCACATGGACATCCCTTAAAAACATCCTAGCCTTGTATAAGTCCTGTTCAGCCTCCAGTGATTGAATTTACATCTTGGGAAACCTGCGCTGCAGAGAGGAACCCAAGAATTCATTTTTATTGAGCATTTCCAGACACTGCTAGTTGGCTTTGAAAACTTCAGCTTATAATTATTTTTGATTATATCAATGTTTATATGCTAGTGTGCGTACTATGGGCCAGATGGTACAACTGTTGTTACCTGCATTGCAGATGCAATTTGGCCCAAATGATGGTGTAAGTCACCCCCAAGTGTATCCCAGGTGTCAGAGTTAAATATTAGCTTTTGTGAATATTATTTTTCCCTCCTCCAGGTGAAACAGGGCAAAAAAGATACGGTGAAAGGAAGAAAAAGTAACTAACCAGTACAGCTAATACAAGGCTAATCCTTGGCTGCAGCTTTGGGCTGTTGCAGCACAAATGAGAGAGCAGCCTTCAGACTTCACTAGTCATCCTAAAAGAACAGGTCCCAGTCACCCACGACAGGATTAGGAGAGTACAGAAGCACAGAGCCCGTGCCATTTTTTAAATCCTTTCCATCCCCGTGAGCTGCTCTGTGCAAAGATAGCCTATCGACAAGGCTGGGCAGAGAGGCAAGGTGGAAGACAGCAGGAAATTTCAGTACTGCTCAAAGTGCTCTGCTCCCCAATTCTTCCTCGTAAGGGGGATTTAGTGTGGTCACTTTGAAAATAGGCTTCTGGATTGATTTAGCAGCCGTTGTACTTGTGTGATACACAGTACACTTGACATCTAATGGATGAGAGGCAAAAAAATCAGGGAGGCAGGATGAAATGACCTGTAATCACAGTTGCTAATGTGTGATTTTATCAAATACCTTGGGATATGTGGTAATGTTTGAGACACCTGTGATTATGCAAGACTGTTCCTTTGCAAAGGAAAAAAAAAAAGGTATTTCAAGAGCAAAGAATTATGATGTGGTCCTTAAGATTCAAACAACAGGGAATAAAAAGAACATTATGTGTATTGTTTTGTTGTTTTTTTTCAAACATACAAAATACCATGACTTTAACCTCCTGATTTTCTGGCCTATACGTGAGCTTTTGGAGTCGGTCATTCTAGACCTTTAGGAAAAAGCGTAATAACAAGGTTTCAGTGCTGTGTGGGTTTTCAGTATTTTGTGTTTCTGAAGCAGATAGTCCACAGAAAAGAGTTTAGACACCCTTTGTCTGCCACGGGCTTAGGCTGTAAGCTTTACAGGAATCTGAAGATGTTTCAGGCTTAATCACAGAAGTGTGGGTTACCCCTCCTGAGAATAAACTGTATTGTATGTTGTAACTGCAGCTTGTGTACAGGAGAGGAGAGACTACCCTGGAAATCAGTGTAAAGCCTTTAGTCCTTTCCCTGGTTTTTGTTGCTTTCTCCCAGGTGCTGTGACTGTCTTGGGGAAACAGAAACAGCTTTGAGAACAAATGAGACAAACAGTGAAGTAAAGATCAAGGATGCTTGAAATGAAGTGTAACATTCTCGCACTCCTTCCTTTAATGCATTGGAAAATAAGTGCAAAAAGAGAAGTATGAAGTGTAATGAATTTTGACTCCTTCAATACTTGCTTAAAGGAGCCCGCTTTTTTGCTGGGACTTGGATTTCAGGAGTAATTGCTGTGTTAACGTTGCAGCGTTATATGCATTTCCTCTGATTTCTTCTTGCAATATAATTGTTGTATTGCTGTGGCCAGCTGCATTCCCTCTTTCTGCAATTGCTTTACGCTTCCCCTGCAGTAGGAATGCTGAATTCAGGATCCGCGTTTCAAAAGCAGATCGGAAAAAGCATCTGCATACAAATGGCTCTGAAATAAGTGAGCTTTTCTTCTTTGGCACAGAGGTCTTCAGAGCCGTAGCACTACTGTGAATATTTTCTTTGCTTTGTTTCTAGCAATGCAAGTAGGCAAGAGCCCGTTTGTATTGAGATCAGAAGAGCCTTATGATGGGACTGGACTTGGGAGTAAGACTACTGGAGACCATGCTTGTCTCTGCTGTGGTGCTGGTGGGTAACCAGCCCAATGGGTAAATCGAGGCATGAGCAATTTCAGTGGTCAGCCCCAAATGCTAAGGCCAGGTAGAAGTGTGACGCAGTCCTTTGAGTTAGCCCCACTGCCACACTTGTGTGTAAAAGTGTTTCTGTGTTTTCCATCAATACTTCCTTTTTTTGCCCATATGTTATGGAAGGGAAGGACTGGTTTGGAAAGGCAGGAGTCCTGTCCCTTCCCTGGGCCAGCTTTGTGTCCCAGTAGTGGCCTGTGGTACCTCTGATGGAGCAGAGGCAATTCTGCTCTCCTCTTCTGCACCCTCACTGCTGTTTCTGCTGTGTGTCCCGACACACTCGTTAGGTTATTTGTTGCCAGTGTTGTCTTACAGCTTTTTGTCCTTGATGTCTGTGATGCATCCAAGTTTAGGCTGAGCCTTTTGAAGTGATAGCTCGGAATTAGGCACCCACGTCCTAGGAGATTTGCTGGAATTTGGCATCATTGCAAAACTCTGCTTTGGTGATGCTTTTGGTGCATTTCATCCCAGGGGTATGGATTTTTGCTGCATTTTCCCAGGTGCTGTGACTGTCTTGTGGAAACCAGAAACAGCTGACTTCTACAGAGCCCAGGATATGCTTCCCTGTTTATGCTTACTATTTCTGATAAAACTTGATTTGTGATCTGACAGTTTTTAATCCTAGCAAAACCATCGGTGCCAAGCTAGATGGGGTGACTTTTTGGAGTCATTTCTCATGACTCTTTAGTGCCCTCTCGGTACCTCATGATATTTTTTTGTTCCACTGTCGTACTGTGCATAAATACCTACACGGGTGCCATAGTCAAATGAGTTCAGCTCTTCAGGACCTTCCTGAAGGCTATTGGCTTTTCACAGGCTGCTGCTCCATTTCCCCAGAGGTCTGTGAAAGAAGTCTGTGATTGCTAAATGTTTTGTTGCTCACGTGCCTTCTCGGCCTTTGAAAAGCCGGTCCCCTCTGGGCTGGGCAGATGTTGCTGTGGTAGCTGGACATCGCTGACTCTGGTGGGTTTGGCTGATTTGAGCTTCCTGATGTGGTCTCTGATAGCATGTCTTCTCCAGCTTGGGGTAATAAAACATGCCAGGGAACTAATGCTTTCTCTTGCTTCTCAGCTGCAAAGTTTCAGTTCCTGACCCTTCCTAAAAGTAGACAGAAATTGGAAGTAGATGGAATTAGGTGATTTTGTATCTGGACGGATCTCCTCAGCCCTTGGACTATCAAATGTTGTCTGCTCGAAGCTAAAAGGCTGATACTCATTATAGTTTTACTTGTCTAAATGGCACTCTATCACTATTTGTGGGAGCTGTATGCAGGATTTGGGGCCAGCAGTTTCTCTAAAACTTTTAAATAAAGTGGGGGTACTTATAAACTGAATTTTGCAGCTATTCACTTCATCAAAGTTGGGCCTGATCCAGCCCAATCCTGAGCTCCCACATCTCTCTCTCACTTCAAGCGGAGATGGTTATTTCTTGCAGGGTTTTTGCCATTGCAGGGAGGCTTGGGCTGCTTAGCTTAGGCTGGAGTTCAGGTACTTCAGTTGGGAATTTCACAGAGAAAGTTATGTCAATTTAAAAAAAAAAAAAAAATCTTGTTGGGGGATATTTAAATAGAATTGATGTGCTTGGTGCATGCACCCTTTGCCAATTCTTGTTGTTTTGTGTAACTCATGTTTTCCACACAGTTCAAATCTGTCCTAACAAAAAAAAAGTTTCTAATTTACTTAGACTCGCACAAAGTTTCAATACCTGTTAGTTCACAGGGCATGAAAAAGCTGAATGCTATTATATTTCCTATTTACTGTTTGCAGTTATAATACCCCTCTTAATGATGTGAAATATAAATGAATTATGTGCCCTCGTTTGTGGTTGCAAGTTGCTATTATAAATAATGCAAATGGATGCTTGTGAGGTGGTATATGAAATTTTTTTAAAAAGAAATCACAGGAAGAATGGAAGAAAACATTTTAGTTGGCTTGTGGTATGCAATAACATTTGTGACTGAGTTGTGCAGAACTCTTTACAGACTCACTGGTCTCTCTTCTCTCTTTTTTAATTTTTTTTTAAATTTATTTCTTAATTCAAATCTTTTGTCTTAAAAACTGCTTATATTCCAAAATGCCATTCTGGTGTTACCTCCACTTTCCTGTTAGAGATGAGAAATATGTTTTAAAAATATATTTCATTTCAGAATTTGTTTGCTGCAGGAAAATGAGAAACCTGATATATAAATCTTTTGCAGGGACTGTGGGAAGATATGTTTTTTACAGGATATAGAGTGCAAGACTGGTTTTGAAATCAGTGAAGCAACAAAGTTGATTTCTTATACCTAGGATACCATAAATAATTCATTTAGTGTTGTAATTTATCATTACTTACAAATATAAAAAAATTGTTTCATATATTTGTTTTTTAAAAAGTTTGCCAGCGGTATCTAAGAACTGCATCTTTAATTGTAAGTACGTGGCGAGTCAGATCTGCCTGTATAATTTCTTTGCAAGGCTTGGGTTATATCCCCCTCCCCCAGCAAAAACCTTCTGCTGCTTTTAAAAATGAGAAACAGATAGAAGAAGACCTGAAGGCATCTGACAAAAAAAAATCCTGGCCTTAAATTAATAGAATTGGTTATGTGGTTCATATTATTCTCTTAAATATTTTGTTGAATTGCAGCTCAAATAGTAAGTTCTTGACTGATGGGGGTCTAAATACATTCTTTCTAGCTTTATTCTCTAATAACTGAAATACAACTAATCATAATTCTTCATTATGTGTTAAGTTTCAATAAAATCTTTTTTTTTTCTGAAAAATACATATGTTAAAAGCTTTCTGAATTTTGCAAGTATTACATTAAAAGATCATCCTTCTTGTTCTTTTTGGCATTGCATTTTTCTCCCGTTTCTCTTTTATTCTTCATTGCCAGTTTTTACTGCTTGGCTCAGTCACAGGAGTTTATCAAAATAAAAAATGTTTTGTTTTAGATAAGTGTGAACATCAGCTGTGAAATGATAAAATGAAAACAGGAGTGAAAAATAGCCTCCTGAACATCAGCAACTAGAGTGAGGGTTGGGATTTTTTTTTTTTTTTTGGTGGGTTTTAAACTGCCCATTAAGTTTGTATTAAAATATTCCAATTAGCTGTTATAAGCAAGTCCTGCAGCATCTCCTTGTGCTTGCAGCTTTGAGGTTACTGGAGTAACTCGTGCCCACGTTAGATGTGGGAAGCATCAAGGCTGGTTTGGGGACTTTGGAGTCTCCGGATGCAGACTGAGCCCTCCGTGCTCTGGAGCAGTAAACTGTGCCTCTGCAGCTCTGCGAGTGAATCGCTTAAATCTCTGTTGAGTCCACAGCGGTATATTTTCCCGTATCCAGCACCGAGATGATGTATATGGTCTCTAGCATGCAATGAGTTGTTAAGTTTTTCCAGCGAAGCCAATTCAGTGCTACAAGGCTCAGCTAAGGGTGTGTTTGGGGCTGCTGATGTGTTGCAGCAATAGGCACGGTGCTGCTTTTTGCCAGACTGGGTGAGTTTCAGGGACGTTTTGTCTTCTGCTCTTTCTCCTAGGGGCCTGCTGGAGAGTGAATTCGATAAGCGTGCTTTTCAGATGATGATGATGATAGAAGCAAAAGACTGCCATGAAATCACAACAAGGATCCTCTCCCCCTCTTTTTCTTGCACTCTACCTTCATTTATCTCTGCAAGCTTGAATTGCAGTCCCATTGCTATTAACCTTTCGACTGCTGGCATTTTACCCAGAGCGCTCAGCCCCAGCTGGCAGCGGAAAGGAGAGGATTTGAGCAACTCTGTAGTGATGAATTGGTGTTGGCACTTCACTCAATGGCCGCTCTCTGGAAAGAGGAAAATGCGTTGTGCAAGTCTGCGGTCTTAATACTGTGTCTGTCCAGGTAGCCACCTGCAAAAGTCTGAAATCCAGGAGCAAACATGAGAAGGAAGAATTGCAGCCCTGGAAGGCTTATTTTTCTTTCTACCTTCCACAACCAACTGCTTTGCCTCTGTACGAGGAGACAAACTTTCTCAGCTCTCATGGCAGCAGCTGCCTTGCAGCCGGTCCCGACAAGTCGGGCTGTGCTTTCTGCTGAGGGGCTGTTGCTGGAGCGGAGCACCAAGTTAGCTCGTCTCTCGCAAGGACTGGCCCCTTCTCTCTCAAATCCGGCACCCAACTCCAGACGTGACTTGTTTTCTAGGCTGTGCCAGCGGTTTTAAAGGTGCCTGGTGGACTGCGGCGTTGGCATCAGGGCTGTCGCGCCGCTTCGGTCCTCCCCAGAGCACCCGGCGCCGTCGATAGGCAGCGCGATGCTCAGTGCTGTGTTGGCTGGGTCTTGGCTGTGTAATTGCCAGTCCTGCCATCTGCTAAGCGCAGGGCAGGGAGCATTTTGTACCGGCTTTCTCTGGCCCGTCAGTATAGCGTGCGGCAGGAGGTATCGTAAAACACGGAGGTGTGCTGAAGCCTGGCCGTGTTGCTTGGCGGGGAAGGGAGGCTGCCTTCCACCGGTCTGGCCCCTGGGAGCTGTCGGTAGATCTGCCCGCGATATCGACTGTCACGCTGTGAGTCTGCTGGGCCCTCGCAGGTACGTGGCTGGGCACGAGCAGCCTGTGTTCTGGTACATTCATTATTCTGCTCTAGAGAATCGCAGTAGATAAATGTCAACAAATGACTCGGTCTCTAGTTAATGAAGAGAGGCTTTTGTTTTAAAGAGCTAATTGTCCATCTCTTCTGCATAAGAAATACAGGGCCTTTTTTTTCCCCCTAGCAATGTGGCGGAACTTACAGATGTGCAAATACTGTGGGCAACATCTATTATTTAACTTTCATTACCATTAAGATGAATTAAATTGATGGCGTTTGTCAGGGTGCTTTATGTGTTGTGGCACATGCCTTAGGGAACTGCTTTTGAAAGAGGAGAATCTCAGGAAAAGAAAAGTTGGTTTAATGGCTAGGAGGAAAGGACTCTGGAGAGTTGAGTACAGCTCTCAGAAGTAAGAGCTGAATTTGTTTCTCTGTATGACCTCGTGTAAATATTGCAGGACCAGATTTTCTGTGAAACTCGCCTCCTATTTACACAGCTTCCTAAAGTGGCTGGATTTTCAAAACAGGTCTGGTAACCCAAATGAGATGTGAGTTTAACGATCTTGTGTCCCGTTCAGGGAAAAAATGTGAAAATACGAGAACAGGTGGTGGGTAAAACACACGTGCAATTGGTCGGATGTGACCAAGAAGTGTCGGCTGGGATTTGCATGTTCTGTAGACCTGACCGTGCAGTGATGTAACTGGAATTTCTCAGTCTTATCGGAGCTAAAAGATGGCTATGTAGGGAAGGACATGTCTGGTTAGATCCAGGTGTACGATTTTTGGAATGTGAGGGTTGCAGTCATGTACTCGAGCATCAAATGGCATTGCTGCCTGAGCAGGCTGGTAGTTCAGAGGCTGGGGGATTTGCATCCAGTAACTGTGAATGTTCCTCTGTTGCTATCATCTGCTGAGAGGGGGAGAGGAGGAAAAGAGGAAAAAAAAAGTGCTTGAAAGAAGGGTTTCAATTTAAAGATAGTGCAGGTACTGCAGCAGGAACTGTTTCCTACCTCTGCTGGCTTTTGCAGATGTGTGGCCGGGCTCTCTCTGGGGGCTCTGCCCAGCCAGCGTGTCTGGTAGTGCCTGCTTTATTCATTATTTGTGTTTGTGTGGGCTCAGTGAATCGCAGTGCAGGCAGGAGACCTGCCTCTCTTAATCCCTTTTACATTTCAATTCTTAAAAGCAATTTCAGAAGAATAACCTCTTTTTAAAGTGGTTTTAAAGAAATAGAAGAAAATGAAAAGAAAACCCAAATTCAAAGACCTGAAAACCCAGTCACTAGTGTTATCTTTAACTTAGGTTAATGTGAGTGACTCAGTATGAGATAAATTAATCTAAAGGCCTGGTTGTGGTAACGCAGATCTCGCTGCAAGTGAGAGATCTGAGCTACCATCCTCTCCTCTCCTTTTTCTTCTGGTGTTAATTTTATCTGCTGGACAACAAGTACTCCTTTAACATAGCCTGCTGTGCAAGCCAGTGTTTCTATTAAAGAGCCTCTAAAAATACCCAGGCAATTGGTATTAGGCTAAAAGTGAAAGATGACCCCAAATGCAGCAGTTACTGCAAGTTCGACCTAAACCACTTGGGCAGCAGATGATTGCAGTATGCCATAAAAATAGCCAGCTGCCTCTCAGCAGCCTTGTTGGGAGCGGGTATCGGTCTAGCCTTGGCCAGACACAAAACTCGTCATTGTCCATCTGTAGATAAGGAGTCACTGTGTGCCTGCCAAGAAAGTTCATCGGTGTTTCTTCTGTAGGGGAACAGATAGGCACGTGATAGGCACGTCACTGACCTGACAAGCTGGTCGGTCCCCTGCGGCTCCCCTGCTTGGACGTGAACGTTCCTGATGTTGCTGTTGGGTGCAAACTTGCTGGTTTTATTTCCAAAGTTGTGTGGAGACTGTCTGCTGAGAAACACGTGAAGGCTTCGCCTTCTTTTGCATTGAGCATGAAATGGTAGCAACTTTCTGAACTCTCTTGGTCCAGGCCAGGGCTGAACTGATAAGGAAGAAACTTCCTATCTCATTGCGAATCCCTCAAATCCCACGGTTGCATTTTTTAATATCTACTACAAGAAAATCTATGGCCATGGACCACCTCTTTCTGATTCCTACATGCCTCCGAGGGAGTGTTCCCATTAAAAATTCAGAGGTTCAGGCTGCCACTTTGGTTTATATATTCTGTCCATGTCCAATAGTAGTTTCTGTAAATGTTGGGCCAGCTGCAGTTAAAACTGCAGTTTATCTCAGCACAGAATACGGACGGGAGCTCTTGTGAGGAGCAAACTCCCCAGACTGAAATCACTTACAGTATAAGCTGAAAGGTCACCAACCTGTCAAAATCTTCACATCACTGATTTTTTAAGTCATTGTTCATACCAAGATGAACTCTAGACTGATTCAATCTTTTCATAGTTCCTAAATAGTAACACTGGTCTTTATTCCTGCACCTTGGATCCAGGCACAATAACAAGAATAAGATTTGAGAGATGCTCTTAAAGTTTTGTCTTCTGGGCCAGGAGATGAGAGAAGGAGCCCTTTCCTTTGCCTTGCTTGCCAAGGCAGGCAGGGCTGTCACCTTCTCCAAGATGGCCTGGGACAAGTGCAACACACCGGGCCAAAAAGGTCTGGGAAGCCCTGAAGAAAATATCTATGCTGTCTTCAGTTATTTATGTATAGGTAGTGGATCTTCCGGACAGAGCTGCAGACTTTGGGATTCTCCATCTGGGTCTGCACCTCTTCTCCAACTTCACCATGTGTATGGTGCTGAAGAAGTATAGATAATGCTTGCCTCCAGATGTAGGTGAGGTTCAAACATTTTGAGATTCATGGGTGAATGGTCTTCAAGTATTGAGGCTCCACCTGCAAATTCTTGAGAAAACATTTCATTTTACATTATCAGCATTGTTTGAGAGAAGAAAAGAAAAAGAAAAACCTTTTCAGAGAAACCACTTAAGCATTCACAAAACTTCCACAGTTTTCCTGGGAAAAAAGTTTCTCACTTCTAATTTCTTTTTGACCAAGACCAGACCTACTCAATGACAGCAGCTGGCTTCTGTATCAGGGCTCTTGCTTGGTAAAGGTGCAGTTCAAACTCCTGCTCTGCATTAACATTACATTTATGCAATGCAAGACCACTGCCATGGGACAGGTGGAGTCCTCCCCAAAACAGGAGCTGAACTCACACTGCTTGCATCTCATGCAGGTGTTCTCCTTTTATATCAGGGGTTTTAGGATTACCTTGATGCAGAATGAGAAAACTTTTGAAATCCTTGAGAGATTTCACAAGTTCCCGAATTTGCTGTCCCTAAATTAGTAGTATTGTCCACGGCATGAGATGAAGTCTCTCGGTATTGGAGTATGGTAGACTAAATACCTGTTTATACTCTCTAAGTTAATGCCTCTTTGAGGAAAACTTTTCACTGAACTTCCACTGTCTGCAAAGCACAAGCACGGAGATGTTGGGCATGTAGTAACCTGGTATAACATCCAATAGGTAATTTGTTCTGACAATTTTTATGAGCAGGAAAAAAAAACCCCTCATCAAATGTGTGTCACACTTTCTGACCCTTCTCTGTGGTTCATTTACCTCCTGGAAGAACCACCTGCTTTCTGCTTTGATGCTCCATTTGCAGTACTTGAGGGAGGAATGATTATAGTGGCATGCAGCCACTGGTTAACTTCTCTCCAGATGTGTGCTCCAGATGGCTATCCTGAGAATCCACCCCAGACCCAGATTTCCTATTTAACACCGACAGGCTTGATTCAAACTGAAACACAGTCTTCTGCTGTACTTTCCTCCTTTCTAAATGGTAGCATCCACCGAGTGGTGTGAGCCAAATGCAGTCCATGGAAAGCTACACTGTATCTGTTGTTGACTCACTGGTAGCATTAAAGATTGAGGGTATTAGCCTCTTCTCTTAAAGCCTGTCTCGTTCTATACAAAGGGCTACAATTTGCTGCATTTCATGAAGATCAGAACTGACCCTCTAAAACCTGGTGTGTTGGCACTGGACGAACTGTTTGAGCAAACGCGAACGCTATTTTTTTAAGCATTCACTGGGTTTGTGCAGAATAATAGCTTCTCTCCTTGTTGCCTCTCTCATGTTTTCTGTTCCATCTCCTTGAACAATAGCACTGGCCTCTTTATTCCTGAGCACTCTCAGGATGTTATTTGTTTATCATCTTTCTTTAGTAACAACCAGTGTAGCCGAGTGATATAATTTAGCTTTGTGAATTCCCGACCATAGTAGAATGCAAAGTGGCTCCTCTGATTTCTCTGGAGTTCAGGAAAGCTGCAACAAGAGGAAGAAAGCAAGTTGTGCTCTCCCCGTATGCTCACTTCTCTGTCCCTGCCTGCTTCCTAACAAAAGCCTTGTATTCCTTTTTTTTTTTTTTTTTTTTTTCCCCCCACATGGAATCAATATTTTTTTCCTCAAGTCCTATTGATTATCTCAGGGTACATAGCAGAGCTAGGCTGAGCATCCTCCTCTCAAATCACGTCCCCTGCAGATGTGATACTAAGCATAACAAAGCACATCAGGTCACTGCGTTTCAGTGTTTGTGCTCTTGACTTGGGATCAAGTAATGTCAGGGCATAGTACAACTCCTCTGCAAGAGAACATCTCTGCTGTGGCACCAGAATACAGTGCAGATCAGAAAAAAGACTGAAGGCTGGAGATCCCCAGCAAGCTTTGCTGTAGGCAAGGCACATGATTACAACGTTCGCAAGTAGTGCTGCTGGACTAGAGGAGACTCAGGTGGTACTTTCTGGATGAAGTCAAACCTCTGAAGCTAACAAAGTCTCTCAAGCAACAGGCTGCTCTGACATTGCTCACATCTCCAGGAATTAAAAAAATGTAGGAAATTGTAGCCAACAGAGGCAGGAGAGTCTGATGTTCCATGTTGTAACTTTTAAAAGCCTTCACCCATGATGTTGTGTTTCAAAACTCCCTCCTGGGACCCAGCAAGAGAGTGCAGCAATTGCTTGGAGGATGTAAAATCTGGTCAAAGCCGTAAGGAGGCAGGGCTCCCCAAAGCCTGGGTGTTGGGTTGTGCAAAGGATCCCGGTGAACTCCAGGGTCAGCTGGAGTCACAGGACCTAGGGAGTCCAGCTACATGGTCGCAGGATGAAAACCAAGACTTTGGGAGTCTGACAGTTGAGGTGTCCTTCTGTGCGTGATGCCGCAGGAGGGGAGCAGCACTGCTTGCTGTGCTGCTCTGATGCACTGCTTTCCATCAAGTCTTTGGGAATGCTTTCAACACCTTATTCCAGGAAATATGCAAAGAAAGGGTAAATATACTGGTTGTTTATAGGGCTTCTTATGGCCTTATAACTGCCTGGAGTCCATCAAGGTAGGCACTTATGTACTGCTCTGACCTTTTCTGCCAGCTGAAAAAACACAGATCTTCTGGTTCTCCACTGACTTTCCAGTGTACTCTTTCTTGGGAAGATAGAAATAAGAAAAGAATCCCTAAGGTTTCTCAATGGAAGAAACATTTTTCTCTCCTTAAAAGATCTACTGTAAGTATTCATAATTAGCAAAGAAAGTGGTTTTGTAGGTTTTTTGCTTCCTTTGTCACGGGTGTGAGTCAAACAAGGAATTTTTTTTTGTCACCTCAGTTCAGGATGATAGGAATAATTTTTATTTGTATGAAGTTGCTGATGAGAATGTTTTCAGTATGTCCTATGAACAGAAGGAACACTCCCACAGCAAAGGCTCCATTAATCTTTGCTGCCCTGATCTAGATTGACTTATTCAGTGCATGAACTAGATCATTAGCAACACTAGGGATTTCCCCTCATCCTGTGGTGGAGTGATCAGTGGAAATAATAAGCAAGTGTGAGTGAATGTGCAGGCTGAGTAGTGTATACATGTATATTTTCATGCTTGGAGGCCTTTGCAATATCTCCTCTGTCATTAGGTGCCACTTACTGACTCCTGTGTTGCCAAAGGTCAGTGGTACGCTCACTCCCCAGGACCGCTGCTTATCATAGATGGTATTTATGTTTGACTAAACTTCAGACAACTTTGACCTTTTTATTAATTTTTTCTTATCTGTGCAATTTAATGGTTTTTTTTTTTTTGGAGGGTGGGTGGAAGAATAACTCTTCTGCCAACCTTTCCAAGAGTCACCCAGGGGAGCTGGGTGTTTTGCAAAGGCCAAGTTATCTCCTTCAGGGCGTAATTTCTCTGAAAATAGCATAATTTAAAACCTAATTTTCTTGCTTAAAAACTTGGAATCTCTTGTGTGTGGGTGAGGGAGATGCAGATGTTTTCAGACGCTTGGGAACTGCTCACTGGTTATTTTAAAATATTTAGCTATTTGCATGCTTCATTTTGAGGTATGTAAAGTAAATGGAATCATAAATCATGCCTTAAATATTCTATTTGGTGCTGGGTGGCTGGAAATGACAGATGGATGCTTACAGGTGGGATTTAATTTTGCTCTAAGTTAGTGATGGGTTAGAAACCAGTATACCAGATCTTAGTCCCCTAAAGCTTTGGATCCATTTGCATCTGTCTTGGGAACTTTGTGAGGCATAAGACTTGCATTAAGTGGGTAACAGCTGTAACCCCAGATCAGTCATCTTCAGCATTGGGACGGTTTGGGTCCAGGCCTGGGGGACTGCTCCCAACTTTCTGCTTAAAACTGCCGTGAAAGTATGGAGGTATTTAAATAGTGTGGGTGGGGTCTAATTTCTGCCTTTTCCAAAAGCTCATTGAAAAGAATGCATTTGGAGAATAGGAGGGGGGGCAAGAAACCCGCTAGTACAGATCAGGTAGGTCAGAGATTTAAAGCTCAATTGCCCACTATCAGGCTCCTCCTGGCAGCGTGTGCAAGCCAGTCTTACTACACGGAGGGAGATAAGGCTGAACCCTGGCTGCAAGTGCCTGTGAGAGCCAGACGTTCACATGATATCCCTGTTGTCTGTCAGCTGTGCCGATACTTTTTCTTTTCATGCAAGAAAAGGAAAGCGTGGGAGAAAGGAGATTGTGATCCTCCGCCAGGAGGCTTGTGCTCTCTGTACAGCTCCCCTTTGCGTGGACAGCTGCTGCAGGGTGAGATTAAGTCTTGAGGAGGGATTGCATGGGACAAGAAGAGAAGCAGTGTTATCCCACGTTTCTTGCATTAATAAAACTTAATAGAGATGTAGAATTGTACCCAGCAGTCAGCCCCCTAGTTTTAAATAAAGTTTAAATTGTAGAACCCAGCTAATGGGACCAGGTCTCCCTCAAGCATATCTCTAAGCAGGAAGAACACAGCTTGCAGCAGTGTCCAGAATTTGGACTGCTGTGCAGGCAACAGCTCTTCAGGTGGTCCGGGCTGCAGGCACGCTTGTGTGTGCATCGGCCATGGTGCTCACCAGTTCTTGTTGCAATGCTAAAACTGCCGAGCTTGAGAACTTCCCGCTGCTGTGCCCAATAATGCTTTTGTTGTGCTGTGTGTTGTGTCAGAGCGTGCCTTGTTTTCCTGGAGGTTGGCTGCACCGCAGGTGGCTTCATAAAGATACTAGGATGCATCTTTGGAGACAGAGATTTGCTATTACTGGGGATCTGGGACTGGGCGATTGTGGTGTTTGGGACTGCACGGGGATACAAAGCTCTAATGACTGAAGAAAAAGATCATTCGTCTTGTACACTGTCCTAATTTTTCTTATATCCACTGTGCACAGAATTTGGGACCAGTTTGTAAAGCTCCTTTAAGCAGGCTTCTGCTAACATATCTAGAAATTTGACTTACCTCGAACATTTTCCCATTTGCTTATCTGCTTTTTCTAGTAATGGGAACCCTGGTAACACAGAAGTTGAGAAAACTACAAATAATTTAATAGCAGATGTGGCTCTCGTTTCCATTTGCCAAGGCACTGACTGGTTCAGTGCAAATATTTAGGTTTTTCTTTTTAGCTGAAGGTGAAAGAGTGTCTCTAGCAGTAATCCTGCAGAGCCCAGTGTACACACTTCATCTTCCGTGCTGGGCCCACAAGGCCAGCCCAGTGACATTTGGCTCAAAGAACTCTTTCCAAGTACATTTAAAGTTCAACCCTGACTGCGAGGATTCTCCATTGCATCAGCATCTTCATTACTACCAACTTGCAGAAGGGGGAGAGAAGGAACGACGCTGTTGAGGTCAATTTGCAGGCACAGTGCCCTTGGCTTGCTGAATAAACTGGGTTTCGAGATGGTGGTGATGATTTTGCTTGCATCCACCAGAGAAAGGTTATTGAGCATTCAGTAAATCTGCTGGGGATCAGTTATAAAGAATGGTATTTACAGGAGGGTAGACCATAAATCTTTATGACCTTCTTGCAGTTAGCAGCATTTAAAGTTGCATTATTCTTTTCTTTTCCTGTAGACAAGGCTTTGATAAAACTATCTGTCAGTTAACTTAAATAATCCATGGACAACGGGGTCTTTGCTGGAGAAGAGGAGAAATGACTTAGTTGAATTTTAACTTGTTTGTTTGTTTTACTACTTGCCATTTCCCCCCCCAGGAGACTAAAGATGAATTTAATGTTTTGATGGATTCTCTGAGGAACATTTACCTTGACAGGAGGCAAAAAAAGGCCCCCTTAGGTCACCATTGTCTTCCTTTCTGATCTTCTTGTCAGATAGGCGATGACAACAGGACTGTGGAGAGTTGAACAAGGGAATCTCTGTCATTCAAATTGCTGCATATTTGATCCCTGCTGTCATGTTTTCATGAATTTCACATGCACAATATGTGTCTCCGCTTGTTAGAAATTAGCACCTGGTATTTTTCAGGCTACTTGGGATAACCTCCCTCTTAAATGATTGAAATTTATGTTATTTTGATTTTACTTTCTTAGTTGTGAGGTTTTTATTCTCAGTATTTTATTTACTTAAAAAGAAATTGAAAAATTTGCTCCTTTTCCTTGTTCTTTCATTAGTCTCGGTCAATGCCATAATTTCTTGTCAATTGAGTTTTACTGGCTTTTTAACACTTATTATGAACAGATTGCATATCTTATTTAAATATATTTACAGACCTTTTTCTTCTTTTGAAGCCATACAAAATTGTCTGGCATGGATACTTTCATTTTGTATCTATATTTAGGCCTAATATTTATAAACAAGCTTTCTAAAACCAAATAAGCTATACTGATACTGTCTGTAGCATGGAGGCAATTAGATGGGTAAGACAGAACTCCCACTAGTCTTATTCATTTCTTTTCCTGTGCAGGAATATTTACGCCACTATGAAACGTCTTTACGCTAGTAAAATTGCATTCACTTTTACATTGTTAAGCCGGTGTAGTTATATTGGAGAGCAGGTATTCTGGAATAATTCTACGGGAAGAGTTAAAGCGGGACAACCTCTTCTTGTAGGCAAATCTTTGGGTGGGTAGGAGTTGTGGAGGTCTCTTGAGGACGTGGACATCTCATTTCAAGCTGGTGCTTTCGAAAGAGGTGCAATTGTTCAAGTAAAACTGTAGAAGCACAACATAAGGTCTCTGGGCAAGTTATAGGCCATTTAAACCTCCCTAAAAGGCAACATTACAATGTTAGGAAAGAGAGTCAGATTTTTAATCTAGGTTCTTCACAGTCTTACCCCTTTGGTGTAGTAATTGGAGTTTGCATGGTCAAAAACCTGAGTGCCGAAAGATTTTCAGCAAAATTGGTCAGCTTGAGTGCAAAGGAAACATGAATATCGGGTGGGAGAGTGGCATTGCTCTGTGTTTCATATATTTCTTTTTAAGAAAAAAAACGCTAATGCAAGAAACTTTCCAAATCATTCTTTGTCTTTCTAAAGCAGTAGTTTAGGCTGCAGTGGGCTGTGGGTGTTCGAGGACAGAGCACCCATATATGAAGTCATGTGTGATTCCCTACCAAAGGAGACATCAAAATTTTAAAAGGAAGAGCAAGTGTCTGTGGCTTGGAAATAGACAGTTTTGTCCTTTGTAAATTATGCAGAGCAAAAACTTTCATAAATAACTGGTAATGTATAAACATTTACTGTCTGGAGCAAGGTTAATACACATATTCGTTTAAAAGAAGCGTACGTGTTGCTCCAAGGGTCTGGTTTGTGAAGCTTTGAAGTACTTGTATATGTCCTGCTGAAGCCAAAGAGGTACTGTAAGTACAGATGGAGCCAGCTTTTCCTATCAACTTCTGCTCAGGTGTGATTTGCAAATGAAGTATTTTGGCTTGGGGGAACACTTTCTCTGGAGAAGCTAGCAGTGACACATGGCACAATCATTTATGGCGCTCAGGCGTTGAGTGGGAAAGCATCACATCGCAACAATAGGGGAATTAACTGATGCTGACAATTGAGTAATTGGGAGGGTATGGCACAGCATGGATATAGCTGGTAGTGCCTCAAAGTTCTTTGTGCCCTTTGCTTTAAAATTAAGAAACAGATGGCTGGTTGGAGTTACTTGCTTCCCCTTCCCTCCTCAGGTGCTCATTTTATGCTAAAGGCAGCCATCTGCTTAGGACTGTTGACTTGAACCTGTGGAAAATAAATACTGAATAGATTTCATTCTACTGTAAGTGACTTCTAAGCTTGGAACATCATACTGAAGTATTACCATACTCCTATTTGTGTCTGTTTCTGCTGTGACACAGAAATGTATATTTAATACCCTAACTGCGTGGTTAGTAAGAAATAGTTCTAAAATACTAGTGCATGACATATGTTTTGCTTCTGTCTAGGGGGAGAGCCATACCCTCTAATGGGTGTCTCACTGTGCTCCTTTGTACAGTGCAGCTGGACTCCTCTTTATTTACCCTTTTTATTCTAAAATTATCTCCCAGTGCTCCTTTTACTTGTGACTCTCCGAAGGCAGGCAGAAGTTTCCTGAAAACCCCTGCTATATGTAAACGAAGGTACCATGTCACATTTTTACTTCCAATCTGCTCATTTAAGCAAACACTGTATTATACAATTTTCAGGCTCCAAAGCAAGTGCCTCATTATTTCCTTTAGTCTTCCAGGTCCCTGAGGATCTTTCTCTATTTCTCTTTTTACCTTTGTTGCTGTCCTCTGTGGTGGATGCCAGGCTCCTGCTAAAACAAGTCTGACTGGTCTTTTCAGTGGTGATTGGCTTCCAGCTCTAAAATATACCAAATTTGGTTTTTGAAATCCTACAGCATTGTGGGGACAATGTTATCCCAGTGCTGCACGCCTCCGTGGTCCTTTCTGTTGTGATTTGTGCCCAGGTTCCTGCCCTGCCCGGCTCTGTACTGGTGGCCGTGCTCCCCATTTTGTGCCCGCGGGTGCAGCTTGTGCTCCGAAGCGCAGGTTTTTGTAGGGATGGAAGCATGAAATACGGTGGCATGACCAAATACGTGCAGATGTAAAGAATAAAGCTCAGAGCTTTAGAAACTGGCTCAAAACCTCTTTGGAAATGCAGGCAATTGGGCTAGATGCATCCCAGGTGTAAAACTGTGGGCTTAAATTCACCACCGCTGTAACCCAACTGCAGTGGCTGTCTGATATGCTCAGAGATGATTCTGGAGCAGAAGTCGTGGGCATGAGGGACCTATGTCTGCTTACACTAACAGACACCATGACCTGATATTTTTGCATGGATGTAGGCATGTATATACGGAGATCACTCCTGATCTTCTTATACAGAGTGCGTGGATTAAATATTGAAAATTTTAGTAACAGGTTCTGGCTCAGACAGAAAAATTCCTTTGTCACCACCACGTTCTCCTTTGTATTGTAAATGGTGCAGCTTCTCCAAATGGAGGGCACCTGTAAAATAATGAGCACTGCTGTCCACCAATTCCTAGCAGCAGGTCAGGAGAGATGTGAGATTGCTGCAATCGGCTAAAAACTTTGCCGAGAAAAATCATAATGGGGGTGAAGTACAATAAATAAAAAATGAAGGCAGCCAACACAGTATAAAAGGAACATGACCGAAGAGAGGAGAAAAGCAGAATTTGAGTGGAAAACAGTTTACTGAAATCATGTTGGAATGGGCTGAGTTTGCAGGTAAGAGGTGCTCTTTACTAATCCATTAGAATTGCATTTTGATTCTTTTGTCTGCTTCTTTGTGCAGCTCTGCTACCTCTTCTCAGGATTAAGAAAGTCTCCCCAAATGAGCATAACTAATCCTTGCTTGCCTGCTTAATGCTTTTTGTAGAGAATCTTTTGAGAGACCTGTGGCTGCTGTTGCAGCTCTTAATTCAGTCCTTCCAGGCTGGAGGAGGGAAAAAAAGAGTCTGAAGAGCATTTAGTGGCACAGGAATTTCCTGAGCTTTACTCCCGAGTCTGCACAGTGCTAGATAATGCAATTTTTCAACTTGGTGCTGGAGGTCCTGTGGTTACCTGTCTCTGAGAAGGTGAAGCAATGTTTGCATGAGGCTTGTAAGGTGTTGAGTGATGCTAACAGTGTTAATTTGGGATTAGCCACTGCAGCATGACCACTGTGGTGGCAGAGCTGCAGCCCAGAGGATGATCTCCAAACCTGGAGTACTGTCAGTGAAAGCAGCAGAGCCTACTGGAGAATTGTACCGAATGGATTTAACAGTCCAGGGGCGGGACTCTGTTCCTCTCCCTGTTAGTGTCCAGTTTGGGCTTTGCTAAATGGAGTGAAATCCATTTTCCTTTTTCTTTCCTACACTGCTAGTGCCCTGTTGATAATTTGATTCTCCTGACACAATTGCCAGCTTGCCTCGTGAAGGCGACTCCT
The DNA here is from genome assembly GCF_947461875.1 of Haliaeetus albicilla. NCBI lineage: Eukaryota > Metazoa > Chordata > Aves > Accipitriformes > Accipitridae > Haliaeetus > Haliaeetus albicilla. Next base: position 14,599,734 of record NC_091509.1, on the reverse strand, counting down.
GTGTCTGGTCGCTCCAGCAGATGATCTCTTGTGGCTTCACTATTTGTGTGACATGTTGTTATTGTAGTAAGATGAGCAACCAGACTGAATTAATGCATGTGTATATGTACATACTTTTTTTTTTTTTTCTTTTTCCCCGCCTATGATGTTGAACCTACCAGTTTTTGAGAGCCTGGGAACCCAACCCAAGTGATTCTGCTGGACATGTCCTCATCTGTTTTACCAGTCATGTTGTGTCCATCAGCCTCACATCATGGTGCCCCATCCTGAAGGGCCGTTTGGGTTTAGGTCAACTTGCTTGTCAAATGGCTTCCAGCGCCCTTTTGAGAAGGGTGTTATTTATTGCAGTTGATCCGTATGCAGTTTAATGTACTCTGTACCAATACACTAGCTGAGAGCACTTGTATATATTATTTATAAGGTCAGTATTTTAAATGCAAAAACAAATATTCTGTGTAAACTCATTTGCTTTGTGTATCAGATTTCTGCAGATCTCTGAAATCCAACAGGCTTAAAAACCTCTTTCTGAGGGACTTCTTGGGCTGACAATTGTTTTGGTGGTGGAGGAGGTGAATTGTGAATTCTGTCTGTGTCACTGCAGCCTGACACTGCCTCCAGCATGGGTCGATCTGGGGGAAGGGACGGCTCTTAGGGCAAGGTCTGAGCAGCATCCTTAGCTGTGAACCAGCTGCCCTGCAGTCAGGAGGAAGGGCTGTGCAGTCCAGAAACCTCTCTGAGTGTCTCAACCCGGGGTCTGCGTACCTAGCAGGTCGTGTTGCGATGTTAGGGTGGTGTACTCCAGTGAAGAGCTGACTACAGTACTTCGCTTGGCTCAGGGGAGAAAGGTTTTTCTGCACTGCAGAACCAATTATTTTGGGAGATGTTCTTGGGTGCCAAGGCATCCACATCCAAACTGCCTTGTGACTGAATGCGAGATTTTTGGGTTGGCTGGTTGCTCCACCAGCTGAGGAAGCTGGAAAGTGAGTGGTTGTGGAGCAAGGCTTGAGTGAGCCAGAGGGAAGTCTCTTGATCCCCTTCCCCTGTTAGGATACTTGGTCTGGCACTTTTCCAGAGGTAAGCTCTAAATATGAGCTGCTCTTTGCTTTAAGTGGCTTAGGTATTCTGTGCAGCAGTGAGAGAGGTAGCATATTAGCTTCAATTTTGTGATATCAGTAAATGCTCATGCAGTATGTGTGGTACATTAATCTTGACCCATGAAGACTTGTACAAACAGAAAGAAAGTCGAACTGAATAAAAAATAAGTTAGCAGGTTAGTTTCTGTTCACTGTTTTCTGAAAGATGTTTTCTTTAGTTTGATTACATCTCGAAAGGAAAAGTCTTGTGATGGGGCAGCAAAGTGCATTACACTCCAACTCCCATCCCGTGAATGTGGCAACACAAAACATCATCCAAGGACAGATGCTACCCCATTGCATTTGATACCTAGAATTGAATTTGTGTATGTTCTGCTGTAGTTATTTCACTGGAAAAGTTTCTCTGGAAATTTAATTCTTTGGGGTCTGTCTCAGTAACACACCTCCAGAGAGGTGTCAGTATCGCCTTAGGAAGTTGCAGTGGGCATGTCTGGAAGTGCTTGGCACTGGGTGGGACTGGAGGATGGGGTTTGGAGGTCTTTGAACCTGGACCGTTTGCTTGATTTCTGCTTCAAAGGAAGGTTTATTCTGTACGGTGTCTGCTTCGTGGTGTTTGGACTGTGTGATCTGCCAGTTGATCTTCATGTTTAGAAAAAAATCCACAAAAAATCCCAACAAACAACTGCAGAACAATGCAGGCTTTTACTGTATCTCTTATTAACAATGAAAAGTGAACTAACTGCTGGTTCCTGTGGGACTGCTTCTGCCTTGATGATTTCTTAATATCTTTTGTTTTCTTCAAAGGTTAATCTCTTCTAGTTACTCTGATATCTGGCCCCTTTCCACATGCACCTGCTTTTCTCAGCTGGGTCTTCAGTAGTGACCTTATAACTCTGTAGACAAACACGATCGTTGTTGCTCTGTCAAATCCAATATCCCTTTGCTTAAATGTTAGGTGGATTTATGTTATTGCTTTGGGAGGCAATAATCCAGGAGGGAATTCATTTTACAGAGAGGTCTTCTGCCTTGCTGAAGGGCTGTTGGTTGGATGAGTCACCTGCCTAACATCGCCCCAGTTGGTTTGCTGCTTCATTTGTTCATGCATCTATTTGTCTCTCACATGTAGACTAAGAAGCGAAGTCTGATCCTTCCTTCTGAGATTTCGTAATCCTTGCTTATAGCCAATGAAGGAGCATCTCTGACTTAGCAGTGCTATTATTTACATGCCCGAGGCTTTACTGTGTAATGCCGTTGCAGAGAGAAGATAGCAGGTGAAGGCTAGTTATCGTTTGGACTCTGCTGCTTCTTTGGTTGCTTACAACAGCAGTTTTAGAAGCCAGGAAAATGAACAGTAGGGACAGCAAATAAGAGTTAACCCAGCCAAAACCCACAAAACCAACTGCAACTGGCTAGAGGCTTTAGGAAACCACTGTATATGTACGACTGTGTTCTCTGCTGTTCAGACCTCCAGAGCAGTGCCAGAAATGTAGTTTAATGGCTGCTCTACTAAACATTATCACATGTGCTTTTTTCTAGGGGTGGATAGAGTACACTGAGCTTAATGGAATAAAAATCCATTGCAACAGAGAGTGATTGAAATGAAGTTTGTTAATGGAGTGACATTTAATGATATCTTCTATGGCTGTTTAGTCTGTAAAAAAGCATTTTCCAGTTGGCTGTCAGTCTGGCTTGACTAGAAGAGGGATACACGTGCAGCCAGTGTCCAGGGTTTGTGAGCTCTTATCTGAGTAACTGGGCTGTGCAGGAACATCTCTCTGGAAGCAGGATGTGTTTGCTTGAGCCACAGAGCTGATGGACCCCTCATTCCTGAGAGCTGGTGTCACCTTTGGCACCTTATTTAGCATCTCCTGCTCTATGGTTTTGGCAGCAACTTTCACAGTCTCCTTTTAAACATGCCCTTTCAACGTTTAGCTGAAGAGTAGAAACATCTTAATGTGACTAAGAGTTGCTGCTTGCTGACCATGCGTTCAGCTCAGACAATTGTTTCCCCTTCTGGCCATACAAAATAGCTGTAAATAAATCAAGATCACCAGCACTTTAAGTACAGGCTGTTTCTTTCATGGGTATCCATGTGCAGGCCAGCCAGCCCAATGGAGCCCAGCTCCATAATGGAGCTGCTACTCAATGCAGGAATATAAATATTAACAAATGCAAAAAGGTTTTTCCAGAGCACTAGAAAACCAAAAGTAGCTGGAGGTGAGGTTGCTTCATGTTATTGCAGACTCGTGAGAAGATCCAGGGACCCAAGCAGACTGATGAGCTAATTATTTTTCAAGAGTGTTTACAGCTTTGGGTTATTTGTCTTGTAAAACTTCAGAATGATCTTGCCTTTGTGTATAACTATCTATTTGTCATGTTGTTTGTGAAAACACTATCTATTCACAGATTATATGCCCAGATTTAGCCCAGACAGGATGTAACATCATTTTTTGGAACAAGTATAAAAACAAAAAGGTTACATTAAGGACACGTGTGCATTTATTTTCTTAGAAGCAAATCTATTATTTCAAGATGCGTATTTGCTTTAACAGAACAGAAGCAGGGTGCATGCTGAGTGCTTTGTACTCTGTGATGACTGAAGACAGCTGGGCTTGTACGTTCAAAAATTTCCATGGATCTATTTGCGGCTGTTAGAGCAGCGATGGAGGATGTGGGTGCCTCTGCATTATGATTATTCAGAATAAATGTCAAGTGAACCAACATATCTGCTCTTCCTTTTTGATTTTTTTGCTTCTCCTCTTCCTCATTTCTCCAAGAAAAGGGAAATTGCTGGAAGCTACTGTCTATCTAAATGCAAATTATTAGAGACATTCAGTGGTCATTTAGGTGCCCTTTCTTTTGTATACTTTGGGTGTAAAAGACAGGTGCCTTTGCAAACTGATGCTATGGCAAGTCCTTGCCTGTGGGGAGAAGGAAAGTGTGGGTTTACTCTATAGTACTCTGAAGTTTCTCAGAATATTTTTATTCTGATGGTCTCTGGACACTTTCTTCCTCGAGGTTGTTTAGAAGCTCCAGGCAGATTTGTGTTGTGGTTTTTGGTGGTGGTGATTTTTAAAGGGATTATTTTGCCGCCTCTGACCTGATTAGGAAGGTAACTTTAATGCAGTCATCTGTCAGAGATGGGACTTTTTATGAATTAGACAGATTGGGGGCCTGAATTGACCTGGAAAACAATTTGTTTTGAATCCCCTGAAGGAATGTTAAAATTTCAGTAGTAAAAGATTGCTCTCTGCTCACCTCTGCAAGTTGTGAGTCATTAGGGATAGACTCATTTTGTAAGGAGAGTTTTCTGTTGTTAAAAATTCATCCTGCTAAATATTGCAAGAGAAAATACATTGATAAACTTGGAACTTCTTAGTAGCCACAGGTACTTAACTTTTTCCAACTTTATGACAGGGGCTAAGATTTTCTTTTTTTTTTTTTTTTTTTTTTAGTTGGTTGTTTTTTTTTGTTCCCCCAACCTGTCATGGACAGCCGGGCAGTTGGAACACTTGAAGTTACCGTGTTAACAGCAGCAGGACTTGGAGAAGGACCTAGGGTTTTGTGAAAGTGTTTTGAAAGCAGCTATATGCTGGGCAATAGCAGTTGGTCTCTGCCCTAGAAAAATCTTAGCCCAGCTTTTGCAAGCTCAGCCAGAAGGTTGCTTTGCTTTTTTTAAGGTGGAAAGCTATAGCAGCTGTGCTAGCACAGTAGGAGCATCCTAGTCTCAGCCTCAGTTACCTCCCAGCATGTCTTTCTGCCTGTCTAGATGGCTTGTACCAGGTGCAGCACCAAAGGTAGAGAGACTTTCTGTCTCGTTGACAAAAATACATGTATCGATTGGCATATAAAAATGCAGCAAGTGGCATTTATTCCATTATGTTCTACGCTTGCTAGCAGTATAGCTATATACACAAAGTCAATGGCACTATCAACATTTGCTGCATTTTGAGTACAGATGTTTGCTGGTATGTCCTCCTCTGCCAGGTGCTTGTAAAAAACTTACCATTAAAAAAAAAAAAGAAAGACATCAAATGGTGTTTCTAATATTAAATGAAACTTCAGAATCATTCCTTTAAAGAGAATTGTTTGGATGGTGCAATGAGTTTTGAGAGATTAATATGGTACTGTGGAAAGAGCTGAAGTAAAGTTTGCATTTCTGCATGCTACAGTACTGGAGAGAGATTAGAGAAATAAATAAAACCAATAGTGGTCAGTATAACTGGGAGGAGGTTAAAAAATGGAGCTGTTTGAAAAAGTGTCCTGGTTTCAGCTGGGATGTAGTTAGCTGTCTTCCTAGTAGCTGGTACAGTGCTATGTTTTGAGTTCATTATGTGAAGAATGTTGATAACACTGATGTTTTCAGTTGTTGCTCAGTAGTGTTTAGACTAGAGTCAAGGATTTTTCAGATTCTCATGCCCAGCCAGGGCACCTGACCCAAACTGGCCAACAGTGTATTCCATACCATGGGACGTCCCATCTAGTTTAGGAACTGGGAAGGGGGGGCAGGGAATCGCCGCTCGGGGACTGGCTGGGTGTCGGTCGGTGGGTGGTGAGCAATTGCCCTGCGCATCATTTGTACATTTCAATCCTTTTATTACTACTGTTGTCATTTTATTAGTGTTATCATTATCAATATTAGTCTCTTCTTTTCTGTTCTATTAAATCGTTCTTATCTCAACCCAGGAGTTTTACTTCTTTTCCTGATTTTCTCCCCCATCCCACTGGATGGGGGGGGGAGTGAGTGAGCGGCTGCGTGGTGCTTAGTTGCTGGCTGGGGTTAAACCACGACAAAAAGTTTGAAAACTATTTTATTTCTGTTAAAACAGAGGCAGCTGCTTAATGAAATAAGGGGCTAAAAAGCAAAAACTTAAGGGACCGAAGAAAAATAACTCTGTTTAAGGACTACATGGAGCAGTAGATATCTCTAAGGTGATCTAAAGTTGCCGGCACCTGCCTGTTGGCTACCTGTGACTCGTGCCGCAGTCAGGAAAGATGAGTGTCCTGGACTGAGGTTCCCTAAGAACCAGGAGTTACATGATCAAAATTCACCTCTCCTACTGTTAGGAAGGGACGTATCTCTATGTAAGCCAGGAACTTTCTTTCTTTCCGAGATGTCACGTGTGACACGTGCAGGCGGCTCGTTGTCTTTTGCAGCGCACGTACAGTCCCTTCCCGATGCCCTTTCTCAGCCTGTATTGCACAGGTCTCCAGGTGGTGATTGAAAGCTTTGAATGAGAAAGGACCATAAATCCTGGGGAGGAGATGGAGCAAAGCAAGCCAGTTAAGGACAGCCAGCGCGGGGCCAGGCGTGCGGCTGCGCCCACATCTGCGCTCCCTTCTTCCAAAATACGGCACGCTCTCCTCCCCGCCTCCGTCGGGAACTGTGCGCGGTTGGCTTTGTGGGGATTTTGCACAAGGAGGAGGGTTAGGGTTGGGGACCTGGGGACCTTCTGAGCTGGAATCCCTCTGGAGGGTCCTGCTGAGCATGGGCAAAGACTGGGGTCAGGGCAGAGCTGAGCTCAAAGCACATTTGGAGCCGGGCACCAAACCACCGAGCACTCTTGGATGGGAAAGGGCTTGAGGAAAAGGAAAGCAGAACAACAGCTGGTTTTGTGGGTGAATTTTCTTAATTTCTGACCCACCCAAACCATCGCTGCTCTAAGTTACATGGCTGTTTCCCAGTTCTGCTCCTGAAATTGGTTATCTATTTCAAAGAGTGCTTTTTGTGAGTATTAAGCCAGTTTTTGGCTTTCACGAGGAGGGAATTACTTCAAAGGTCAAACACATGCTCATCTCGCGTGCAGCCTCGCTTATGGTCCCGCTCAGCCCCACGGCAGCAGCAGGCACAATCTGCCTGCTACATCTCCTTTTTGGGCCATGGGGTGTCCTGGGGATCATAGCTTTTATTTCAAATTCCCTGTGTTTTGATTTGAGTTAGTTGAAATATAAATACAATTAGAGTTAGCAGAATAACTCTGACTTCGATTTTTGCCCTCTTGTTTATGCTCCAGGCATTATGCTTTAGGCAGCAGCTAAAATGGGATCTAAACTATTAAAAAGCCCACAGGTCCTGACTCAAAACTCTGTTTCATGTTTAAAGGGAAAGGTTGAGTTATCAACGCTTTGTAGTGATGCCTACTCAGCAGGGATGGTACACTGAAACTTGCAGCAGGTTTGGATCCCGTTCTGTATCCACAAAGAAAGCAAAAGGATTGAAGTCCAATTTGAACTGAACAAGTGAATTTGTGGAATGCATAGTAAATGCATAGTAAATTGCACCTGGAGACTTGAAAAGACCTAATTTTTTTTTTTTTTTTTTTTTAATCAAAACCCCAGACTCATCTATAAAAATTTAAGTTTACAATTTTTACATGCAGTTACAGAGCTTTGCATACATAAGCATTTTTGTATAGTTTGGGGTTTATGTTGTCTCTGGATACAAATTAAGTTATAAAAGCATGTAACAAGTTCCTAGAAGGAAGGCTGCTGCTTCTCCAGTGCTGCACTGTCACTCTACCTAGTTCCATGATATTTACAAACCATGGTTTAAGTAAAGATGTCTCAGTTTTACTTGCTCTGCCTTTGCTGTTTTTACAGTCGTACGATTCAGAGCATAATTTTCTTATTCTGTCCAATTTGCATTGCTGCTATCTCTTTTTACAGCTATCTATTTCAAGCTATGCCTGCTCACTGCATCAGCCTGTAAATGCAGACATCAGCTACTGGAACTTCCCAGAGATTGATTTTATGGAACTTAACTGGAAATAGAACGATACCAATAAAATCTTTTTCTTACTGTGCCTTGACAAACTGCAGGCAAAGTCTGCCATGCATCTTATGAGGGGTTCTCCTTGAGTCTGTGAGTGGTCCCATTTTCCTAGGAAAAAGGGAGGTGCGGAGCACCGCTCACGGTATGTAGGGATATAGCAGAATCTGTAGCCCTGTAAATAAGGGGCTATTGCTCTCAACTGGAGTCGTAAACTCTTCCACTTTTTTTTCAATTACCAGCAGTTGCCATCATTTGAAAGGTGGTAGCAGAGCTCTAGCTGAATGAAACTGTTTAAAAAATGAGAGAGAATAGTTTTTTCCCTGTTTCTTATTTCTAGTGGGAGAGGAGGGGATGAAAAAGAATTGACACCCAGTGCTGCTGAGCACAGGAGGTCTCTGACCTTGGCAGAGTCAGTGTTTGAACCAAACAGTCCCCATATGCTTTGTAGGAATTAGTTACGCAGGAAAGAGGTAGAGAGGGGATATGAAAGATACTACCTAATGAAAATGAGTCTTATGAATATGAGCAATTGGAAACCTTACCTTTTAATGGGGAATGCTGCAATCTGCAAACAACACAGTAGGAAGGTAAATGTTAGCAATCCTCTGAATGTGGTAGATGCCAGGAGAGGTCATAGAGGAAGGGATAGGTTTGAGTAGACTGCATAGAGCTGGAAAAACAGACTGATTTGGGCACACAAGCACTTCTTCAAGGAAGGAAAGCCATTTCTGTAATAAAACCTCTTTCATTTGCTCATATATTACCTGATTATGTACCTTTCTTTTATGCTATTTTCTTTGCTTTATCTCAGACCAAAGATTATTTCCCCCCCTTCCCCTTCAGATATGATCAAAATACATTTATTTGTCCTTGAGAAACAGTATTGTTGTTGTTTATATAGCAGTAGCTGTGTTCACAGGGGTAATGAAATATCAGCAAAGCTCCAGTTTGCTGAGATAGAGAAATGTGATACATAGGAAAATAGTAAAAGTTTGGTGACATACTTTTAGAAAAAAGCATGGCGAGAGGCTGGGGTTTAGTTATTGATTGCCAGTGATTTTCCTTGTAATATTTCCTATGTTGTCTCTGCATTAGAATATTTCTTTTTTTGTTATTGCCATTTGCCTTTAAGAAAGTCAAAGATCAAAAGTTCTTAAGACTGTTGTTTCCTAAAAAACATGGAAGTAGTTGGACCATCAATGTAGTTATGAACAACAACATTCCTGATGTAGCGGAGCCCTTTAGAAGTCCAGGACTTGCTGGACAAGCTCTGTTGCTCTACTGTACATTTTTCTCCTTGTGCCTGGTAAATTGGACTTATGGTGAATGCTGCTACTAGATCCCTTTCTACCACAGAGGCAGATGAAAAAAAATAAAAATGGAGATGACAGCTTTGGGACTCATTCAAGAATCCTTTAACGTTGGTGGAAATTCCTTATTGACTTCAAAGGGGAAAATTCTTCAGGGATGGCAAGTGTTACCTTACCGTGTCAAACCCTGGGATGCAGCATCGTGTTCCCAGTCTGGATTTCAGATCTGATGGAGGTGCTGGCCCACAGCTGAGACACGTACCCTGGAGTTTCTGAGCACGTCTGGTGAGTGTCCCATGGGAGCTGGCAGAGCACAACCCCAGCTCTACAGCAGTGCTAGCGTCCTTTGCTACACGATTGCTGTCTCATATGTCTGTTTTCTGTTGTCTAAGCCTGTTTCCCTTTAAAGCTTGGGTTTAAATACTGCTAGCTTGAAATGTAAGATGGAGACCCGAAGTCAATTCTGCTGTAGTACCTTTCTAATCAACTGGCCTCTGGCTTGCATTTCTCAATAGCTGCAGGGATTTTGTGGTGCGGCAGGTCTCTGAGTGGACTTGTGCCTTTCAGCAGAGAACATGTCCATGGAGTGAGAACACCTGCTGATTAATATCCAATGTCCTTCCCAAAATTGGCTTCTTCTATCACAGCTCACTTGTGCCTGCCACCGAGTACATGAAAATAGTCTCATTAGACACATGAGAGGGCCTGTGCAAGTAACACACTGCATTTATCTTTTCAGCAGGACAATGAAATATGTGATATTATCAAGATCAGTCCTATTTATGTCCTACTGCTCCATCATTTCTAGAGTCCTGGATTTGGCTAAATAATCCAATGCAAAGTGCATGCAGGCATATTGCCAGTGGAGAGAGGAAGCCTGAAGTGCAGAGAATCCTCTTTTCTGAAAGTATCGTTAAAATTAGTAGTTTTAAACTTTGTTGTCTAAAATTTAGACTCTGCAGCAGTGCATCTTAATCAAAGTGATCCTAATATCAGAGACTAGCCCTTAGTTATCCCTTTAGGATGTCCCTGCACCTCCTAAAGAGGAGGATTCCTAACTGGGAACATCATCCTGTTGCTTTCATGGACTTGCCTCATCAGCTTTCACCTGGACTACATTGCCTTCTCTGCTTGTATTAGGTAAAAGTCCAGAGCATGTTTGCATGGTCCACATGCAAAGCCAAGGCTTTAAACTGTGCAGGTTATTAAAATCAACTGTAAAGCTGCTGTCTTAAGAATGACTTGTTCAATGGTTGTAACGACTTACCGGCAGCTATTGCAGGTGCATCCACTTGCAACACAGGCTGTTTCAAGTCGAAATGACTTTATTGGGTCTATTTCGGTGACTTGCAGTGAAATATGAGATCCTGAAAATCAAATCAATGCTGGGCTATTGACGGGTTGTGACTTAGTGGCAGTGTGAACGCACACTGAGCAACTGCAGGGACAGCACGGCTGTGACAGACACCCCACCATGGCTTCAAAAAGCTAGCGAGGATTCTTGAAAGCTTGTCTCTGACATAAAATAGAAGGGACTGAGGGCACCATGCATGAACTGTATTCAGCTGGCAGTGTCGTCCAAAATGCCCTTATCAGCATGATGGCATTTTACCAAACAATCACATTTAATAAGTTTTGCCACAGCTTATTCTTGCTCACATGGTCCCTTTGTTGGCTCTTCCTCTGAACAACAGTGATGTCTCAAACAGAGCTGGATTAATAATTTATTTCTTTTTCCTTCATCAGCAGCCATTCCACTTTTGCAGAAAGAATCTGTTTTGTGAATTACTTAATCTGAAACCAAAGCTCAGGGAAAGTCCTTGTAATCACGGTACCGCTCACGTAGGGGCCCTCAACTGCTCATTTAGGGAGAAATAATAAGTAGCAGGTTCTGAAAATGCTCAGCAGGGAGAAACTTGTTTGTGGAAGGAAGTTAGCCTAGAAGAGCGACAGCACACCCGTGCTTACTGCTTACCCGCTTTTACATAAAAACAAGATGAAATTGGAACTGATGCCCCCCAAATTGGCTCAGAACTGTAGATGCTAAAGTTCTGTGTATTCTTGCTTTTGAAAATCCATTAATTTGTGCCAGCTGGGAAGGAACTCACAAGGAAGCTGTTGAGCTGATGTTCAGTCTGTTGCTGCTGAAGCAATGGGATATTTTTGAAGCACAAAGTAGTGAAGGAAGATATTCACAGCAAGGAGAAGACCATGTGCTCAGGGTTCATCTCACTGTGCCTTGGTTCCTCTTCTTTCTCTGCAGTCTTAGTTTTCAAATATGTTTTCAGTGAGGTTGTTGCAGGGAAGCCTCTGCATCACTTTATCAGCTTTTTGTTGTACAAACGATGGGGCAAAATTGCTCTCAGCCCTTTGGCTGAAGGGGGAGAGAAGTCCCAGGACAGCCAGATGGATTTTATTCTCACTTATTTTGGATTTTATCTCTTTATTGCCACCTTATCTTTTCTCTTTTCCTGATGACACTCCCTGCTTGTCAGTGCTTTAGGTTGGGGCCAGAAGCACATCTTTGTGGGTCAGACATACTTTCTGATTTTGTTGGCTTTTGTATTGTACCTTTTACCAGTATAAAGTCTGTCTCTTTCTGCTAGGCTGTAGGATAGAAATTATATTCAAAATTAAGCTGGTTCCATTTGAATATACACTTTTTATTATATATTTAGCTGAGGACTGTTCATGTTAGCTTGTCTCCTTTCTGTCTTCTCTCTTCTGCTCCACCATAGCAGAGGTGCTGCTGGCAGGCTCATACCCAACACCTGAGTCCAGGGTTAGACTGGAATAATTTCAGAGCAATTCCAATGAACAAAAAGCACTCGTACTTGAGGAAAAATGAGGTGATAGCAGAAGAGAGGGCCTGGATATTTCTTCTTTATTCTTTCCTCTGAATGCAAAACTATTCTGAGTTATTCTCTGTGTTTCAGTTTAGTGTTTGTGTTTTCCTTTTCCGTCCCATCAGTTAGTGGTACGGTGTGTCCAAGACTTAGCCTGAAGCACCTGCAAAGAAGATGCAACAAAGACAGATCAAAGGAAAGGCCAAGAATACACAGATATTTTTGTCTTCATTTGATCTGTTTTCAGTGTCTTCTCACAGCCCCGCTCTATGGTCAACGTTTCCAGTCCATTTTTCTGTACAAATTCTTCATCCTTCAGCTTTGGTGCCAGTACCTGAGGCAACCATCTGGGATTAGGAGAAGGACTTTAATTGGCTGGTTTTATATCAGCTGTAAGAAAGAGATGATATTTTTATCATCAGGCCAGCAACAATGCTTTGGCAGTTATCTAGCACTGTAGACTGACAAGATGGTCCTCCTTAGTCCCCCAGCCCCCTCCAACCCCCCCTCCCCGCTGTGAAGGAGAAAGCCAGGGAAGCTGCAGCATCCTAATTTTCCAGATGACAGTGCTCCCAAGCCTCCCAGGGAGCTGCAGACGGATCTGATCCCAGCTGCGTTTGGCTCCCTTCAGCTTGTGGAGGCTGAGCCAGGAGATTGCTGCTTCCTCTGGAGGAACGTGTGCCTTCCAGACTGGCCCATAAACGCAGGAGCTGCGTCAACCCCCCCGAGCAAACAAGGAACAAAAATTGTAATAAAACATATTAATATGCCAAGAGTTCCCCAGGTTACTAGGGCGCATATTGGCAGAGCTGTAAGGCAGAGAATGAAGTTCAAAATGCTTGCAGTTATTTACAAGCTTCACATTGTTGTACAGAATAAATTACTTCGTGGTGGTTTTATACAGAAGAGGAGACAGGGGACAGCTCCTCAGCTGCCTTCCCTGAGACATCCTGACCATAGTCCAGCTCTCCTGCAGGGTCCTAAATAGCAAACCTCCCATGGGTGAGGGAGGAAAGGGAAGGATCCCCATTACAGAAACAGATTCAAAGGCACTTTCTTCTTCTTCAATTTTATACCCATGTTCTTTACCCAAAATTGCAGTGTCTTCCCTGGGTTTTCTTGTTCTTTGATTCTAGAATGTGATTTCAGAGATAAATGAAATGTCCTTGGTGGTTGAGATACTACCCTTTCCTTTGATTGAGCAGGCCCATCTAATGCTGATGTTTGCCAATTCTGCCTGCAAACTTTTAGCACAGCTTGAAATCGTACCCCTTCCAAGTAAGTCAAAGCCATCTTTAGAGAGAAAGGGTAAAAAATGGCTTTACACCTGTTTTTAATGCTTTTCTGAGCCATAGATCTGATATACATTTTCTTATTAATATACAATCCCAGCAGTTCTCCCTCACCATAACTCAAATCTCTTTTTCTCCCATGAGACATGCATTTGGTACTCACCCACAGCATTAAATTCTCCTGTCCTGTGGCATTTTTACCCATTGCTTTTTTGTTACCAGATGCATGTGCCTGATTGACAGAATTACTAATCCATTATAATCATATTTTCATAATTAGTCCCACTGAGCCTCCGATGCCTGCACACAAGCATAGGTAAACTACAGCCTGCCACAATATGTTTTTACTTACTGACAGCTCAGTGTGAAGGAAATGTCTGTCTAGTTCCTGCAACAGTTATTAGAGTTGCCTTTTGTTTTTCCTTTCACTCTTTCTTGCTCACTTCCCCCCCCCCCCCCAAGTCTCTGCTAATGTGGACTCTTTGTTGATTATAAGTCACCATTATCAACTTCTAATCCTTAAGAATATCAGGAAATGTTGGAGATTGGAACTTCAAAGTCACTTTTGAATAAAACTAAAGGGAAATACATCAATTATTCACTCGGTAAAGCCTGAGCAGACATAGATGCCAATACCTGTTTGTTTGCCTGATGGAGGAAAGATTGCCAAAGCTTTCAGATTTGTCTTTTTGCATCTTTCACATCATGTCGTTATGGCTGTGTCCTACGTGCCATGAGTTCCTGTGTCCCATCCAGCCTTTTCTCATTCTTGGATGACTTTGAGGCATTAGCTCATTGCTTGGCACCTCATTCCTGGTTTGGTTCTGCCATTGGTCATGGACAAACCCCCGGGAAGAGTGGGGGGGCCAGTCCAGCAGAATCCATCTGAAGGGCTCTCGGGTAGCAAGCACTATCCCACTTACTCTCCATGGACCTCCTGCCACTCCCTGCTGCTTGCCCTATTCTTCTGGGCTTCACAACCATCTGGACTACTGCATGACTTCACTGTTGGTTTCAACAACTTCCTGAAATTTGCTTTATTTCTAACAAGATCAGTGTAAATCTTGGATACTTCTTGAAGTATCATCTTTTAATGTAACAGATTGAACAAAAAGTGTTTAATAACCCCCAAATAAGATAAAAATAAAAAAATCTGCTTAAAGGTGATATTTTGGATTGGCCAAACCCTTAATTATTTAGAATATTCTATCCATCTCTTAAACAAAAGGTTTGCAAAACTTTATTTCACTTCAGCCTGCCCTGACATTTCTACCCCCTGTACCAAACCTTTTTCCCAACAACTTAAGTTTCAGACATCAAATCTGAGCACCTTGTCTGCCCTGCAAGTTCTTGATTAGGATGGAGGGCTGCAATCCCCAGGCAGCAAGAAGTGAGGCATCTGATGCATTCACTGATAGAAAGATAAATCACTGCTGCAGGGATTATAAGGAGTTACCTGACCGCAGGAGAAGCTGAGGTCCAGAAGGGAGTAGCAAGGACTTTGTATGTGAAAATCAGCCACCTTCTTAATTACTGCCATCATTAATCATCTGTCATATGATCTATTCTGATCACACAGTGGGTAAGTAGGATGGCAGGAAAGGTAACTTAGAAGGGCTGTGTCTGGCTCTGTGTTTTGATCGGCAGACAGCTCTGCTGATAAGAAATGCAGGCGTAACCTCCTGCTACCTCTGTAACCTTTAGGCTGCTGCAAGGGGAAGATGAGTTTCCACTTTATTTTCCATCTCTGGCTTCCCTAGTACTCACAGCTGCTGGGGCACCCTGTGTCTGAATCTCCTCCAGGTGACAGGATGCAAAATCCCCCAATCTCAGAAGCCAGAGTTAGGTGGTGGAGAGCTCACGTGGGACTCTCCTCTAAGTGCTCTTGTCTGCTGCAGCTGCTCCTTGGGCTGCTCTTTCACTCCTGTATAGGCAGGGTATGCAGATCAAGCACACTGGTGGTACCAGTACTCTAAGGGTTTTGCTGGGGGGTGTTGGGAGGAGGGCACCTCTTTTCCTGCCTCCCTTAAATAAGACAAAGGAGGTGACTTCTGTCCGATTCCCACATCCTTTTGTTATTATGGTATCAGAGATCATATCTTCCACCGTCCACCTCCCAAGAGGAACTTTATGGGCTTTAAAATGAGCATATGCTTGTGTGAAACCTCAGTAATGAATGAGTACTGTGCTGAGCGGGTCAATGTTGAGCACTGGGGGACTTCTGCTGACACATTCATTTCTGGTAAGGCACAGGGGACTCCGGGTGAAACAAATCCCTCCTTAGGAGCCTTTCCTTCTGCAGAGATGCTCAGAGCTAATCCCTCAGCCACAGAAGTCTCATCTGGTTTTCTTTGCTTTTTGTCTTTGTATTGGGTTTGTGTGGCAAGGTTTTAGTAGCAGGAGGGCTACAGGAGTGGTTTCTGTGAGAAGCTGCTAGAAGCTTCCCCTATGTCCAATAGAGCCAATGCAATCCAGCTCTAAGATGGACCCACCGCTGGCCAAGGCGGGTGGTGGTTGGTGGTGCCTCAGTGATGGTGGTAGTGCCTCTGGGATAACATATTTAAGAAGGGGCAAAAAAACCTGCACAGTTGCAGCTGGAGAGAGGAGTGAGAACATGTGAGAGCAACAACCTTGCAGGCCCCCAGGTCAGTGCAGAAGGAGGGGGAGGAGATGCTCCAGGCACCGGAGAAGAGATTCCCCTGCAGCCCATGGGGAAGACCATGGTGAGGCAGGCTGTCCCCCTGCAGCCCAGGGAGGTCCATGGTGGAGCAGATCTCCACCTGCAGCCCGGGGAGGACCCCACGCTGGAGCAGGTGGGTTCCCGAAGGAGGCTGCGACCCCGTGGGAAGCCCGTGCTGGAGCAGGCTCCTGGCAGGACCTGCAGATCTGTGGAGAGAGGAGCCCACGCTGGAGCAGGTTTTCTGGCAAGACTTGTGACCCCGTGGGAGACCCACGCTGGAGCAGTCTGTGCCTGAAGGACTGCAGCCTGTGAGAGGGACCCACGCTGGAGGAGTTCGTGAAGAACTGCAGCCCATGGGAAAGACCCACGTTGGAGAAGTTCGTGGAGGACTGTCTCCTGTGGGAGGGACGCACGCTGGAGCAGGGGAAGAGTGTGAGGAGTCCTCCCCCTGAGGAGGAAGGAGCGGCAGAGACAACGTGTGATGAACTGACCGTAACCCTCATTCCCCATCCCCCTGCACTACTGGAGGGGAGGAGGTAGAGAAAATTGAGTGGAGTTGAGCTTGGGAAGAAGGGAGGTGTGGGGGGAAGGTGTTTTAAGATTTGGTTTTACTTCTCACTATCCTGTTTTGATTTGATTGGCAGTAAATTAAATTGATTTTGGTTTTCCCCAAGTTGAGCCTGTCTTTTGCCCATGACCTTAATTGGTGAGCGATCCCTCCCTGTCCTTCTCTTGACCCAAGAGCCTTTTGTTATATTTTCTCTCCCCTGTCCAGTTGAGGAGGGGAAGTGATAGGGTGGCTTTGGCGGGCACCTGGCATCCAGCCAGGGTCAACCCACCACAGTTTTATAACATTATTGCTTAAATAGCATGCTTTATGCTTGCTCTCCTGTGATCTTAGGGTCTGAGATGGGCTGTCTAGCTGGGAACAGAAGCACCTCTGGACTGTGCCAGCACCCTTTCTTTGTAATGGGACAGATGCAACAAACAACCAACAAAAAATAAAATTGCCTTCCCCTGCACTTTGTGGCCAGAGCAGACCCAGCAGTATTTGGGCTGAGAATCTGGTAATACAACTTTTTGTGTGATTGGAGCTCTAGCTGTAACACTGTGAGACATGTTTGTGTTTAAGTAAAAGGGATGCGGGCTCTGATCTCTGGAGCCGCATGTCTGTTGTATGGCTTTCTGTGCCTTTATGACCGTATTCTTGCCTTTTGGCCTCACCATGACACAGGAGTTGAGTTTGCAGCCCCCAAAGTCCTCTATAACAAATCATGTGGCCTCCCTTTCCCAGAGTTAACAGTCTTTGTTTTGGAAGACATTAGAAAGAATTTTTTTATGCCTAATACAGATTGGTTGGAGCATGGTTTTTAGTTTAACTTTCAAAATGAGCAAACAGCAGTGGATATTTCTGCATCTCGAGACATTCTTGAAAACTGTGGTGGAATGGAGAACTTTGATTTTGGCCTATTGTGTCTTGCAGTTGCAAAGTAGTTGTCTTGAAGCATGAGAAATTCAGGATTTAAGCTGTGCTGGGGTCTTCACTGTTGTTGATCTAATTAATGGGGGAGATGGTCCGATACTCTCTAGGGGCAGTACATGGCTAAGATGTGTAAAAAGGTACTGAAGCAACAGGAAAGTAACATCTTGGCTTTTCTAGTAAAAGTCGTAGGTGAGTATTGGTTAACGAATCCTGTGCTGGTGTTTGATGGAAAACTCAGCCCTTGAAGTCTTTCACGAGTAAATTCATTAGCAAACTCTTTAAAAAGGTCTAACTCAATTTTCCTTCCCATTACCCCCAAAATGGATTCTAGCACAAAGCCAGTTAAGAGGAAGAAGGAGGGCAAAACCTGACAAGAACCTGCCAGTATCTTTTCTCTCGGTTGGATGGGAGGTGAGGCTGTGCATGTGATGGGACGTGATTGCATCCCGCTCTATCTGTACTTGCAGATTCAGAGCACAGGGCAGGGCTGCTTGGGGAACAGCTACTGCTCTGGTGCTCTCTCCAACCCCATGTGATGACACTGAAGTAAGACCAGGATTGGAGGTGTGAGCTGGTAGCATTTCTTCTGTTCTCTCCTTGTTAGTATCAAGTGTTTTACCAGTAATAACGCATTAGTGGGAAAATAAATTGTATGGTCTAGTGTTTTCCATTGGCAGATAGCATAGACGTGCAAGCAGAGTAGGAGGTCAACTTAGTTTATTTCAGTGCCTGGAGCTGGGGGTCCCTTATCTATACAGCTAGGGCATTACAGAGAATCGCTATGGAGAATTCTCCATGAAGCAAAAAGTGGACGTGTTGCTTGTAGTATAACAAATTTCCATGGGCTGCGTGGGCACGCAGGGGTAGGTATTCCTTTCTCCTACCCCAGGGTTGCAGCAGTAAATCTCTCCACCTGCTGCGGGAAAGCCACGGATGGCTGATCTTTTGAGGACAGTTCAGCTCGGGGTTATATCAGTAGGTCTGTTAGATACTGAATAATGTATCCTGGCAGCAATGTTTCAGTCAGTGACACAAATGTGACATTTGCCTGCATCATGTCTTTTTTCATCCACCTCCCTGAGATCAAGGAGGCTTAAAATCTCTCCGGTGTTTTGGATGACTGGTCATCTGTAGAAAGGGGGCCAGTTGAAGGTGAAATGGCTGAGACAGTTGCATCAAAACAGCCTCAGAGAAACAAACGGATCCCAAACGCGAACATAGCCCTTTCCCCAGCAACTTGTATGTGACGTGCAGCCATGAAATGATGCGTACCGGGAAATAAAAGCAATGTGGCACGATGCGCACTGATGCTTGTTAGAGGGCTTTGAGGATCACCTGTCTGTCAGGGCCATACGGTTCTCTGTGACACTGCTTGGGGTAACTACAGACTTAATAGAGTTAGATCTGCAACTCCAAGTGCCACAGGGGAAATAATTGTTATGATCGATGAGTTTGCAATGTAGCTTCTTAGGGTGGCTGGTAACTAAGGTTGTTCTAGTAACATGCTCGTTCTAAGGTTGAGAAAAGGATCAAGGATAGGAATAGGTACAGCCAAAATACCCTGCACATCTGTAATTTATGCTTAATTAAATGTAATGCTTGGCAGTGCCTCAGAGCATTTTTGGTACTCTATATATCTTGACTTAAGTAATGTAGGCAATAATACTTCTGTACTGGAGGTAATGAAATCTGTTCTTGGTAAAACTGGGTCAGGAGCAGGGTTTTGCGTGGTTCAGCCCACCATCTTTTAGTGAAACTTCAGGGAAACTAGATTTCCCAAACCTGTCTTCAGGGCAGTTGGCCTGTGCTGGCCTTGCTGTTGACCAAGGAGGTCCTGCTGAGGTTCCCCTTAGAAATCATCCAGATTTTTGTCTTCCGCAGAGAAAGAAAAAAGGATTGCTAAATGGTGAACCAATGGGAGCTTGGTCCTCACAAATCCTTAACTTGCAGCCCTGAGGCAGCCTACCCCAACTGTCAGCCTCAAGGGGAGCCTCCTGAAGTCTTTTCCCTTCCTTCTTTAAACTCTATAAATTCATCCTTCCTACATGTCTCCCGGTGGGACTGATGCCCTAACACAATTCCCACCACTTTTCATAGAAAGTAGATCTAGATGCTAATAGGTCTGAGTGGAAGAGTTCAGTGAATTGCTTC
Source organism: Haliaeetus albicilla (assembly GCF_947461875.1). Classification (NCBI taxonomy): domain Eukaryota; kingdom Metazoa; phylum Chordata; class Aves; order Accipitriformes; family Accipitridae; genus Haliaeetus; species Haliaeetus albicilla. The sequence goes on along the minus strand of NC_091509.1, from coordinate 14,580,106 downwards.
CTTTGATGGTGACTTCTGGCCATCCTCCAGATGGGTCCCACAGCTCGGAGAGGATTACCCATGTGGGGGCACTCGGGCAGCGACCTGGCAAGCTCTGTGGGAAAATACCCTGTATGGTTGTTTTCCTAATTGCTCTGCAGAACAGAATAGCGCTGGGCTGCTCAGTTACTTGAGATGACGAACAGAAAATGGACAGACAAAGCAAGTAAAGGTGATTTGATCAAATGAAAGCTATTGCAAATAAACTTCCCAAAGTGAAGAAACTAACTTAGCTGTACGTTTGTCAGCCTGTCAATTTATCTCCCACCCTCTGTGCCAGACTATCCAGGCACCGAGCACTGCGGTGATTGCTTCAGTTTACTCAATTTACTTGTACAGGAGGGGATGGGGGTGGAAAAGTTGGTATTTGCCTCTGCATCAAAGTGAGGGAACTGGAGAAGCAGAGGAGTGCCCAGAGCAGTTCCCAGAACCGCAGAATCTGAGGGATAATTACAAAGACAACCAAATACATTGCAGAAAGACTAATTGTAATAAATTGGCCAAGAAACTTAAAACTTTGGTCGTGCATTGCAGCAAAACAAGAATTAATGCCTGGGAGCAGACAAGGCCCCAGGTTGGCAGAAGGCTAATGCAATTGGCTCTGGGTGCGTTCAGACAGCACTGGCATCTCAGTGCCTTGGCATTTGAGAGGGTAACAAAGAAATGAGAGCCTGCCCTGCCAGCTCCAGCACTAGAACTGATTGGATTTGGTGCATGTTAAAGCAACAACAGTCCTACTGTGTGGCCTCTGGATGATCACAGAATAAGTGAGCAAATGTAGATAATCGCCCAGCAAGAGCCATGGCAAAGAAAAGGCCAATGAGGCCTCAAGCTGGAAGAATCAGAATAGGCTTTAGATCCAGGAAATATGGGTTTGCTGGCCGAGAAGTGGGACTCCACCTGGACTGGGAGGATTGCAGGCATCAGGCTTTGTCTTGTCCAGATCTTACTGAAGTAGATTAGCAAGGAGAAGCTAAAGCATGTGCTGGAGATGCTTTTACAGTATGTTGGTTTGGGTTTTTTTTGTTGTTGGTTGGTTTGGTTGGTTTTGGGTTTTTTTTTTTTGGTTGGTTGGTTGTTGTGGTTTTTGTTTTTGTTTTGTTTTTTTTTTAACCTGTAGCTACTCTATCCTTCCATGACAAGAAGGGGACTAAATGCTGGAGTAAGAAAGGTGGAGGTATCAGTCACAGTTTGCTGAAAGGCCTGTACTTAAGAAAGTCTGCATTAGTTCACTGCTGGGAAAGTTGATCTGGGGTAATCCACATCAATTAATTTAAAACGTTTTCCTCCTTCATCTCAGCCTGGTTTGTGGTGAAGACATGACACAATGTAGGGTTTTCCATGCTTTACAAGCCCTGAAAGAATTACACGTCACAACCATCTACATGGAAATAACAATGGGTGGACTGAATATGACGCTTCAGATTTGCCAATGGAGTAGAAGTATCTCCTGTGCTGGTGCAGTCCTGCCCTGTCGGCTGCACTGTCCTACAGCGTTTTTGCCTCTTCCGAACCCCTCGTGTTGGAGTAGACCCACTACAGTAAACGGAGGCTTTGGGATCCTCTTTTTTTGTCTTTGTTGATACATGGAAGAGCTAATGTGCTGACTGGCAATGGGGTACACCCAATTTTGCAGCCTCTCATATATCTAGTTATCTAAAAAAAAGAAATACATGCTTCCTCTGTTCTTTCTCTTGGTCTACCTTCGATATTCTCTCTAGGGCTGTCCAAAGCCTCCTTTGTTTCTTTGTGAATCATTTGTTGCCCAGGGTCCGAAATAACACATCTGTAGTTCTGCATTAACTGTGTTTGCTGCCTGTGAAACGCAAAGCACTTTGTTCCCGGGGTACTGGGTGCAACCAGAGTAAATGCAATGCTCAAAGTGAGAGCTGAGCGGGGAGGAGACGCAGAGCTCCTGCCACATGTACAGTCACGCAGGAGCCAAATGCTGCAAGAAGAGAAAGTTGGCGCTTTCTCTGACACCCTGTATAAGTAAAGGGCAGACTGCTGAGTATTAGAGGGGTTGTCTTGTCATTACATGCAGCAGTGTCAAAATTTTCTAAAAATCCCATACTGCATTACACATGAAATAGGCTATGCTGACGAAAGCTCCTGTGTCCTGAGACCCTGATAGCTGTTCATATGCGTGGACTGGGTTCTTCTCTACTGGCTAGCATCTACAAAAGGGATTCTGAACCTTTGTAGCTGGAGTTGATTGGTCTCTTTATGTATAACTGATTCGTTTATCACCAATCATTGTGAATAATTTATCTCTGGATAACTGCTGGTAATTGCGCTTGGAACCTGATGGTGGGGATGCTTGTTTGTGTATTATCTGTGTTGGAGGTGCTGACTTCTTACTCTTCATATACATATATTCTATCCATGCATGCATTTACTTCAGGAGGGGCCTCAGGAAAATGTATCTGAAGTGCATGTATCATTTCTAAGCTTGTCCTGATTAACTCCGGGGAGAACGTGGTACACAGGCCAGGAACAATAGAGACAATTTCATTAACTGCGTTGGCTTCACGAGAGACGCAGTGGACCTCTGAGTTTGTGTTTCCAAGGGGTCATGCATATTCTTATTTCATTTTTATCTGCAAAGCAAAGGCTAGTTATTCCACTTGAGCTATTGCATCTGGAGCATCACTTAGGGAAATCCCTCAGGATTGCTGCATGCTACATAAGACCTGACAGTTCCTCAGAATGACTGCTTTCTGTCTCAATTTCTCTGTCCGGATGGTCTCTGTGCAGGATGGGACTCTGTCCCTTTCTCAGAGAGAGCAGCTCTGTGCTGGGAGGGATGTCACTGCTCTCCTTCAGTGCTGGATGCTGCTCCTGGAGACCCATACTCGTGCAGCTAATACAGAAGGTCCACAGACTCCAAACATTGCTTTTTCCTTTCATCCTGCTGCTGCAGAGCTAACAGACTGGTGCCCTAATCTGGTGTGCAGATGTCTGTGTTGCCTGAGAAGAGCTTTTCACCCTCAGTAATTCAGAGATGCATTTGTAATAAGAGATGTGACAAACTGTTATGACAATACTTCACTATCATAGGAAATACCTATACCAGGTGTTTAAAAAAAAAAAAAAAAAAGGAAGTCTTTTGTGGTCCAGTAACTTTCCAGATTACTTCAGTGGTATGAAATTACCACTACAAAATGCTTCCATACATAAAACAGTAGGAACTTCTCTGTTATAAGTATATTTACAATGCATATCTCCTGGGTAGTTGTTAAATGCATGAACATTACACTGGCATTTCCTCTTTAAACATTGTCATTTTATTGCTTTATCTATCCAGAGGAGAGCAGAAATTATCCTTTAATTACAATGAATTTAATGGTATTGGTTATGCAGCTTTTTAGTTCACACACAGCATGACAAAGCTTAGAGTTTAGTGTAGTCCTATCATGCATCATTGATTCATCTTTTCATCCTGGAGTGCTGAGTCTTTCCTAAGTCTCTGCTAAAAGCAGGTAAAAGATTGTAAGCTGGAGATGTTTAGACTGCCTTAGTCAAAAAGAATCAAAATGGGACTACAGGAAGGCATGGGCAAGGTATGTCGTGCTAATACTTTGCTGTGCTGCTCCTGAGAAGGGAGAGGAAAGCATGGGAATAAAAAGCCTGTCATTATCAAAACACAACACTGTAATGTGAAGAGGTGGAGTAATTTATCTTTAAGTAACAGGATGACCTATTCAGAACTGTAATTTTAATGTAAGGCTAACCTTTGAAAATAGATCAAGTGATATAAATTATTAAGGAACAGACATTCGTCAGATAGATGGTCTCTATTAGTAATTTTATGCATGAATGGTTATCTTCAAAGGTAGAGTTGCTGTCTGCTGAGAAAGAAAGTGCTAAAGCAGGTTACCTTAAGCTGATGTGAAAGGCTGACTTTTAATCAGTTTTTTTCTAATCCAATCAGAAAAAAAGGCTGAAGCGGGGTCATCTCTCTTGCTACCCAGCCCATGTAGCTCTTGAATTTTTTCGCTAGCAGAGGAATCTCCTGGTAATGTTGCTGATGTTCCTAAAATGTCTTCCAGTAGTTTTAGGGCTCAAACAGGTTGGCATGTGTCTCTGTTTGAGAATGGCAGCACCCATGCTGGATCCCACTGGGAAGTCCCAGCCTCTGGGCAAAGGAGAGCTGGTATCCAGAGACCCCTGACAGGGTGATGCTGCTCCAGGTGATCAGCTCCTTTGGAGTGCTGGGTGTGAATCCTTTTTGGAGAGGAAAGGTGTGCCCCCCCCCCCCTTTTTTTCCCTTCAAGTATTCAAGAGGAGTGTCTTATAAAGTATTAGTGTCTGTTACTCTGATGGTGTTTGGCCCACATTTTGAACTTGGAGTGGGAGAATAAAAAGGGAGAGGTCAAGCTATTTGTGAAAGATACTTTTCCACCTTCTGATCACTCTACTTTTTTTTTTTTTTAATCCCAAATTCCTCTTTTCCTGAGCTTCCTTCTGCTTTGTTTGCTTGTTTATTTTATATGCAAATGACCTCTATGCCCTTGTGAACTCATGATCAAAGTACTGCAGTGCACTTAATGTAAAACTAAATTTGAATTCTTTTGAGAAGTTGTTGGTTGAGGCTGTGGCCATAAACTTGATTTTCCCCATCCTCCGTTTGTTGCATATGTTTGGCATGGAAAAGCAGGAAAGCAAAGGTAAACTTAAGCTATGCATTCCTAGCCTGTTTGCTCCTGTAAACAAAAGCAACTTCAGATTTTTCTTAATTTTTTTCTGTCTGCAGCTTTTGGTATGTCTTGTCTTCCAGTCACAGATGCTGCTATTGCTCAGCTTTTGAATGGGATGTGCAATAGAGGGTATTATAGTCCTTCCCCAATCCTTCAGCCACACTGAAGCCTGTAATACTTTGGGAGAAGTGGTGTGTACGCTGCAGCATGTCCCTGTTGAATGGGACTAAGCACATGATGCTTCACGCAGTCCCAGCACTGCTTATTTTGCACAGTGACTCTTAGTCATTGCATTACCTCTACAGCATAATATAATGTATTTGATCTCTTCTGACATCTTTATTCACTCAAAAGGTGAAAGGGGAATAATCTAAAATGTTTGGTGTCTGCAAATTCTCTTAGACTCTGACAGACAACAGAAGCAATCATATCAGGGAGGGCAAGAGTTTTTATCTCGCCACCTTTAACTTCCAAAAGAATCTGGAAACTGCCTGCATGTACGTGAGCACCTCTTCTCAGCAGCAATCCTCCTTTTCTCTTTTCCCAAGCATCGATCTCATCTATATCTTCATCTGAATTAAGGCTTCAAGACTAAGGTTTCTAAGGGAATTGGAATTTATGATCCTTTTGACAATATCTACAAAGAGATTTATTTTCTGAATGCTATTTTCTTCAACTCCACTTGAGCAATTGGCAGGGAAAAAAAAATGGAAATATAAACAATTACTCCAGTGTGTGGAATCTTACTGACTTCTCTCTTTTCCTCTTTTTTCTTCATCTAGTTCATTGCTGTGCCAGGATGAATGGTTCGTGGTTAAAGCACTGAAGTGGGATGCAAATGATGCAAGTTTAAATTTCCAGATATGTCAAAGGCTTCCTCTGCGACAACATTTAATAGTTCTGTGATCTCTGCATGTACTTTTAGATACAAAAGGTATCTAAAAATATGACCTTCTCTCACATTCTTTTTGTATGTTTAGACAATCATAAACTAGACTCTGGATATTTGAAACCCCTTCACTTTGTTTCTTTGAACAAAATGCCTCCTGTTTGTGTTGAAGTGATACAGGTTAACACTTTGAACAAGAAAAAAAGATAAGCATTTGGTGTACTAATTTCAGGAGCAACTGTTTCCAGTAGCCTGGAACCCTTCTGCAGTATATTGATGTTTCAATCTGTACAGAGTAGCAGCTGCCCTTAATGATAAAGAAAAGCGACTGCTCTGCTCTGCTCCATGATGATTTGACACGGCAGCAGTAGTCTTGTGGAATGTGACATGACAACTTGAAATAATGATATGTAGATACGATGCTACAGACGTGCCATGAAATAGCATAAATTACTAAAAATGATGGGAAGAGAAAACATTTTCAGAGCAAAAATATTGAGACAAAAAGTTGTCACGTATCACATCTGAGGTTGAGAGGAATATGCCAGTTTATGTGATTTCTACTAGAAACAGTTTAGTTTAAATAGTCTTTTATATTTGGACTTTTAAAAATCAACACAGTCATCAGTAGACTCTAACTTGTCATATACAAAAGTAAGATGAATTTCTAGCATCTGCAATGCTTTTTAATATAAAGTTTCTGACTACGGACACATGTGAGACCACACTCAAGAGGCCACAAAGGCTATGCCCACATTAACAAGTAACACATCTCAACAGGAACACATCTGTAGAGCAAAATGGTGCTGAAGGTCCAGGCCCCACTCTACACACATTTCAGAGGATTTACTTCAGGTAGCTGTAGTCTGGCTGGTCTGCTGCCTGCCATTTGCTGGAGGGCAGTAGGTGAATTCCTGGAATGCATCTTCCAGTCTAATTTTATCCCAAATTAAAATGGGGTGCTCCAAGTACACGCTGTGGAAATAACCAGGAGAGAGTTTTCAAAAGCACACCCTTGACCCACAGTGAAGCACTAACACGTGCATGTCCAAAGACATCTGGGCTCCCTGAGTGCTTCCAAAGATGAACCAAATTGTTTATTTAAAGAATGAGATTAATCCTGCTGGAGGTAGGAGAATTATCATTGTGCTGATTAGAATTGGACCGGTGGATGATCCTTTTATCCAGGAGCTTCCTTCATCTGATTGGGCTTTGCTGGTTCAAAGAAAATGGAAATTGTTTCTGAACCATCTCTGATGTTGGGTAATGGAGAAGCCAAAGCCTGACCTCTTTGAATCATTTCCATTACAAATAATGTCAACGTGGCCCCTTAGACACTGTGCTGGACAAATCTTTATGCCAGTATCTACTCTGAACTTCCTTCCCCCCTTCCTGCTTTCTTCAGCCTTCTCTTTCTGTAAGAGAGACTGCTTCATTCTTCTGTGAAGGCTTCTGCTGAACAAAAGCAATTGACTCTGAAAGTCATACTCTGACATCAAACCCTTAGACTTTTCAAAGCATTGCTCAGGGTTTTAGATGTGTCTCCTATTGAATTTAATTGGAGCTGTGCAGCTGCACCAAAGCTTTCAAGATGCACATCCTGAAATATTCATGTTGCCTTTCTCTCCTTCCTTTCTCTCAGCCACATTTGTTAAAGTTTAAAGGAAGTGGCTTCCAGTTCTTGTAGGTGCAAATTTGCGCTTGCATAGTCTATGAAGACATTAGCATTTAGACATTGAACACCCTTGATTTGTATGCACCAGTCACTTGGTAAACAGCTGAAGTGGCTGCATATATGCTGTCAGTTAATTCTGGCTCCAAAAATGGATTCCATTTTTTAAAAGTCAAGCCCTATCAGATATCTGCTCTTCTGTTACTTGCACATAACATGATTTCAATTCTAGCATTTTAAAATCCCCCCTGTCCAGGCAGAAGTTTTCCATTGCTGGTTGGTTTGCTCTCAGTTTGCAGGATCCCAAGGTTGTCCAAGGTTGCTGTCCTTTCAGGAGAGCATGACACAAGACAGAGGCACGGTATTAAAATATGGACGTATTCCCTCAGTTCATGTAGTACCCTTGAACAGAAGGTCTGGGGGCAGGACTTGGTTTTCTGAGATGGGTTTGTTCAGTGTCTGAGAGAAAGGATATGTGAGTGCTAGGTACAAGGGCACTGCAATGTAATAAGGGTGATATATCATAATAAGGATGATATCACTCATTTTAGAGCCACGCATGTAGTGGGTATCTATCCCAGAGGAATCTCATCTTCAAAAATTATTTCAGAAATAATTATACTCTGTTCTTCTGACTTAAATAGAGACCCTTCAGAATTAGCCATCATCTTATTTTCAAGCTTATCCGTCTCTGAAGGCTGCTTAACATGGAAGAGTTCCTAACTGGTTGACTGTAAAGCAAGCCTGCTAAAAATGCTGTCTGCTAAAAGAAGGGGGAGTGCTTCTGTTTATAGGGAAAAGCCCAGGAGAGATTTGCAGGAATGCAGCTTTCTAGTCTCTACATCTCTGCTGATGTGCTGAATAGCCTTGATTCAGTAACCTGTTGTCTCAGTCTGCCCATCAGTAAAATGGGTATAAGAGTAAAAGTAAGAATAACGAAGGGCAACCTGTGACAAAAGCTGACTTTTTCATGGCACTCACTATTTTACAGAGTTGACGAGACTGCAAGCACACGAGTTCTTGTGCTTCATAATTTCCTGCTTGTTAGCTGTACTGAATTAACTGACCACATGCATGGCCCTAATCTATTGCAAACGGACTAAAATGTATTATCTTAAAACACCATGAAGGCAAGCTGGCTGATAAGCAGAAAATCAGAAAAATCTGATTACTCATGTGTTTGTAATTGTGGGTCCACACCCATAATTAATGTTCCTGGGCTGATCTGAGGCCTTCAGAAGCAAAAGATATTAGGAGAACTTGTACTTTGGTTTGTTGTCGTCAGGCTTTGTAAAATCTTTTGCATGAAGAGAGTTCAGAAATACTGTTTTATCCTTCAGCCTGGGAAAGATTTGCCTCATCAGCAAGGTGCTGCTATTTTAGCTGCCTACCTTTCTAATTGAATTTAGAGTATAACAGAATCATCACTAGCAGCACTGCAAACCTTCCCAGTTTGCTTTGGATAATTTTGTCTCACTGCTGCAGGGTTTTCTGCATACTGTTGGGAATACCCAGGGAAAAATGCAAATTGTGACATAGAATTACTTAGCTCTCCGCAACAGCTGACAAGATCTAAGTACATTCTCTGTATCTATCTCTGACCGCTTCTGATTTCACTTGTTGTCATGTGTTTAGATTGGCAATTGTTTTGTATAGGTAGACCTGTAGTGTTAATATCCTGCTTTGATGATATTACTCTTCAGGAATATTAATGAGTGGCTTCTGCATGTGGCATCTTTAAAACCTTCCACTGCTGGTATTTTTTTTTTTTTTTTTAAATGGTGAAAAAGCACTGCTGAAGGCCCTTTGGGTAAATATTATTTAAAGTAGTCCATGCATTTTAATTAGCAAAGAAATACATAGATAAGGATGAAAGATTTGTTTTCCTCAGGCAAACCATGAGAACATCAGGCCCCACAGGTAGCTTAGTTTAACTCCAGAGAGATTACATTTATATCTCCTCATCTAAATCTTGGAAATGCTGTCTGATACAAGCAGTACAAATTAAGGCAAAATAAAGGTGTCTTCTCTGCTGGAGGTTTAAGGTCCTTTTTGCTGCACATTATTAAGGTGTCCTATACAGGAGGGGGAAAACAAAGCAAAACTAGAAAAAGAAAACTGCAGCATAATCTGTGTATGAGACTCTGTATTTTTGTGTGCACAGGAAAAACATGGGTTGTTTTAACCAATGATTGGTCATAGAAGTGAGTTGATTGTGTTTCCTGGTCATGAACCAGTTGATCCATGAAGCATATTTACATGTTTCAATTATCAAAAATCAGTTTTCTGTGTTAGTAAGCTTCTGGTAGAAGGTGCACCTCTGGTACTCACCTTTGCTGTGTAGCTGCAGGCTAGTCATTTAACTTCTTGAGTAGGTGGTTTGGTTTTTTTTAAACTTGAGGTTTTTAACCTCCTTTAAGAGGTTAAATGACTAGCCTGTGGCTACACAGCATGTATATGAGCACTCCTACGGTATACCAGGGGTATGTTTTGAGGCAGGAGGTTAGCAACGACTGTAGAAGCAGGAATTTTTTCGGAGCCTCCATCAGTCTGATCACTTGAGCTCGAAGCAAGGGTTACTGTTTGCTTCTCGGGAGGAGTAACTTAGACTGAAAGAAGATAAGACCCTGCACAGAAAAGTCTGAGGAAGGATGTTTTGCTGTAGCGTTCTCTCTCTCTGAAAGGGTATGGAGATTGCTGTGTTGAGAGATCAACAAGGTTTGTTGTTGCTGGAGAACGTCAGGAGGACAAGGAAGGTGCTGCATGTGCAGAGCTTCTCATAGGGCTACAGCTCTTTTCCATGACATTGTCTAGTTTTCTAATGGGGTCATCAGCTCAGGAACAAGGAAATCTGCATGACTTGGCTGAGATCAAATGGAAGGGACACAAACCGACCAGAGGAACCAGCGGGTCTCCTGGTTCCCAGGGAGAAGGCTGAGCCATGGGTGCTGCTGCTTCTTCTTCCTTCTGTCCTTCAGAAGCAGCTGGGCTTGCTCGTGCCAAACCGGAGTGAACGACTGAAAGATAATGGTGAGATTTCTCTAAATGCCTGCCTTGAGACCGCTGTCAGCACAGCTTAGATAAAGGTGCCTGTTAGGTTGGAGATAAAGGAACCCATCGTACCTTGCAGTGTTCATTGTGTAGGAGCTGGTCTTAAAAGGTGTCTGGTCCTGTGCTGTGACAGATGGCACACAGACCCAGCACCACCCTTTATGTTCTGCTTCAAGAGGAGGCTGAATATGCCACAGAACTTGATTGAGATCCTGTGATACCAGAATAAATCTGTGTAGAGTTATTGTGTGTTATTCAAAGAAGCAAAACGTTTCTGAATGGCAGCGTCTCCGAGTGCATGCAAGATTGATTTGATTTCCAGACCTAAGACAGATTCTTTAGTATTACTAAGCCCAAGACCCAAGCGGGAAAGGGACGGTGTTTGCTCTCTAGGTCGTGCATTGATCTAGGTAGCCTCTGGGCTGCTCTAATTAATCTCTCCCCTGCTTTGGGATATTCAGAGCAAGAAGGGCAGGCTGGCAGCCAAAACCATTAGGTCCATGCCAGGCGAGGGTCCCACATGCTGGTGGGGTCTGTAGCTCTGCCTCCCAGCCCCCTTGCTGTGCTGATGCCGTCCAAATGGGGCAGCCCGGAGCCGAGAACACGAGCCTTTGCGTGAAAGGCTCTGAAAAATGTGTGCCAGGGCTGTAACCATCATCGTGTGCGATTATGGCACACACGGATAGATTTGTTAAAGAGAGCATAAGGTGGAAGAGCCTTCTACTTCCTAAGCAGAAGCATTTTATAGACGCCTCTGCCATTTACTGGTCATTTGTTGTGGTCTTTTGAGAAATAAGTCAGTGCTGTCTCCAACCTAATTACCAGTGTAAAAGACAATTTATCACTTACCAAAGCTCTGATTGCATTTTCAGCCTTGCATGGCCTCTTGGTTGGTAGGTGGAATTGGATACAAGATTGGCAATTTTTTTTAAGGGAAAGTTTTACAAAAAGAATAAGAAAGAAAGAAAAGAAATAAAGGAGCCAAAAATTCAACTTCCAGTTCTGTGCTTTAATGTCTGTCTGAAGTTTTAAATTTTTTTTGAACGTAAGCTTATAGGAGTTCTCATTTAGAAATCAGGAAAAATAAAATCTCATTTAAGAAGTCTGTCTTTGGTTCATATTTTATAAAAATTTTGCCCCTGAGAATGAAGATGCAGCTTCCCATGGCCTAAAATGCAAGGCTCAGCAGGAGAAATAGCTCACTTGAAAAAAAATCTGAGGCATAATTATTAATTAATGTACAAAAAAAAGATTTGGTGTGCAAAAATCTCTGGCTTTTTCTCATTTTTATCACTGATTTCCTCTTCTGGACTTCAGATGCAGCTCTGAACAAGCCATTTTATGTTATATTTTTGCAGATCAAATAATCAGAAGAAAACAGGTCATATGTTTTGATAGATACTACATAAAAGGAAATGTTTAGACTGCTATAGCCATACTCAAATTTTATTGTAGGGAATTAAGTTTCTTCAAAGCAAATGGCTTTCTTTTACTTCTCAGTATTTCTTATGCAATTAGCAAGTTGGTTATATTAACTTGGTTGACAGACGATATTGCTGATCTTATCAACTTTCACTTGTGTATACAGGGCTTTATTAATTTCTTGCTTGCTTATGAACTTCTTTGTCAACAATAAAATTGGTGGGTAAATGTGGAACATGCATGTCACGGTAATGCATTGTTTGCTTTGCTTATCAGTAAATAACAAACTTTTGGCAAATAAATAAGAGCAACAAGGGGGCAGGTGGGTCTTAGGGGTTTCTTTTGCCACTCTTGGCGCTTTGTCATGTTGCTAAGTTACAGTAGCTTCTGGCTTCTACTTTAGAGAGTAGAAGTTATTTTTAAATGTATAATGAACAGAGTACCAGGGAATCCCAAAGCTGTTCTGGAAGTGGCTGTAATACAGGGGAAATTATGAATGCAGTCTGAAGGCCGACACTGCAAAACACTGGTCTGATACAAAACCAGCTCCTACCATCGTATTACAATTACAAAGGTGTGTACATTGTTTATTTTTTATAGAATGCCTTAAAAATAGCAAACAGTAATAATTAACCATTGGACTAGATGGTACCTGCCTGTGACTCGCTGAGCATGGTTGTTTTTCTGAGAATGTAGGAATGATTGTGACTAGAAGTAAAAAAATTCCAAATTAACATCCCTGAAGAGACTATTCTCAGAATAGATTCTATGTCCTTACTGAAAAGTTAGTTCTTTTTATCACTAGTCAAAAGTTTTTATTCCTCATGTTGCAACAGTGATTTCGTTATTACCACTATGGAGGTAACAAGCAGTAAGACCTACCTCCCTAAATAGAAATTTTGAACTTGCTGCAAAGTCACCCAGCATAGTCCTTGCTATTCCTTCTTCTAAGGCACCAAAAGGGAAACTGAGTGGTATTTCTTAGGGTTCTTGCTCTGGTGGCATTACAAAGGCTGAAGCTCTGAACTGAAAAATGGCATCAGCTTTCATACTGGAATTGGAAAATATGTACAGATTTTTATTGATATTCCAGTTGGTGAGAGGAAAACATAATTTTCCTGCTGGTTAGAAGTTGCACTCCACCATCTGTTGCTGGGCAGTGCAAGCCTTTGAAAGGGCTGGAGTTCAACTCCACTTGGCTTCAGGCTTAACCTGCCTCTCTGGTGGAGGAGAGGAGTCCAGGGGGTCAGATGGTGGGAGCATATGACTCAAAGCTGCTGGGAGACATTGGAGGATGGCCTGAGTCCAGGGAGATGAGCACAGGGTAGCTTAATGCAGAAAATTGCTAAGTAATGTGCTTTGGCAGCAAGTTGTCTGTCTGAGTGCCGTGAAATCGTACGGGGCAGTGAGAGGGGAAAGGATGCCCTGTAGCAGGGGATTGAAACCCAAAGAGAGATGCAGGAGACCAGTGAGTCTACGGAAAAAAGGTGGGACTTGCAGGCTGTTGGCTGAGCTTCTGTTTTATATCAGTTAACAGTTTCCAGCTGTGTACGTTAACTCAACATACTACTTGCCAGAGTTGGGCAGTGTTGATAGATCCCAATGCAGCGGGAGGTCAGACCTTGACAGTATGTTCTCTGGTCTGAGTTCTTCTACCTGAAGTTATTCTTTCATCCAGTCTTTCCTTTTCCTGCTGAAATGGGTCCTGGAGGAAGGGTTTGGGCTTGGTGTTTTTTTGTTTTTGTTTTTTTTTTTCTTAAGGGTTCATAGACTTGTTTCAGCTCTGCTTCTGAAGTCTGTAGGTGTCCTATTCCTGTTAAAGATATTTCCATGGGGGTGTAGGGAATATTCTTGTCCATGCAAGGGAAGTGCTCTTCTCTGCTTGTTGGGAAGCTGATAAAAGACTGCTTTTTGCCTTTTTTTTTTTTTCCCTGGATACCTCAGTTTTCTCTCAAATGGAATTGTCTAAATTCTAGATTCTTATATGTCAGGGAAGAAAGTACGTGAAACCTCAGAGACCCAGCTGGGGAGAAGCAGCAAGCCCCAGGACACCTGTCTAAGGGAAAAAACCAGAATAGCTGTAAAGATGACACTAGTACTAAGCATTTCTTTTGCAGATGGTTACAGGTATAGACTGGCTTGCACATGGACTACCTGAGGCACTTCTCCCTTTGTGTCCCAGGAGCCCACTGGGATGTCTGATTCATCCCTGCAGGCTGAGACAGAACCATCAGGCTTTGAAAAATGGATTTCAAGGGGATTTCACTCATTGTCTCAGCATGGCACTCTTCAGGACAGCTAGCCCCCTTCAGAAATCATCATAATCGTGCCTAGGCTTCCTAAAGGGGTCTGTGCTGGGTTTCCAGCCTCCCCTGCAATCTGGGCTCCTTACGCAGTGACATGGCTTCAGAGACGTCCTTTCTTCTTAGAACAGATGAAGTCAATGGGGGGTCTGCAGAAACAGGCTTTTGAAAGAGAGTCGGTGAATGTAATGGGGAGCAGGAAACTTTCCAGATGGTTTTAAAGGTTTAAGTCTAAGATGATTATGCCTATGCTCAAACTTTATAGGTAAGCCTCTAAAGTGCAGAGAGAGGGTCTGGTCAAGTCTCTGTCCTTCTCTGCTCAGCACCATCAGGGGTATTACAAACAAAAATGAGAGTGGCAGATTGCAGCGGAGTTGCCATGGGTGAACCACAGGGAGACCCGGGTCTGGCTTTTCTTTTTCTTTCCTTTTTTTTTTTTTTTCCCTTCCCATAGAGCAGAGAGAAATTCTTGCACCTCCAGCAGGACTGATCATGGAGGTTTGTTAAATGTGAACCACAGCTCCATATTCTCAGAGATTCAAGAGCAGACCCAGCTTAGAGCAAGTGCCATCTGTCATTTGTCACCAGCACTGTCCCACCAGGCAAAGCTGCAGTGGGGCAGTGCTGCAGCAGCCAGCTGTCAAGCCAGGAGTGGGGAAGCAATGCAAAAGCATGATTATTCACTGGTTTGCACAATAAGGGAACTAGGGAGCATCTGAATCTCACAGCAGGTTAAAAACTCAGAAGAAGCATTATTTCCACAATAGTGCATAACTGAACTGCGGAGTTTGTTACCGTGTCGTTTGGTGGGGATAAAAATTTTAATGACTTCCAAAAGCCACTGGGAAACATTATAGAAGGAAAATGCACTGACTGGTAAGCACAGCAATGCAGAAAAAATCTGACACTGGTAACTCCTCCCAGTTCCTCACCACGGAAGGATAACTTTAGACCTTTCCTCTACATGCCTGCAGCTGGTGACTGACAGGCACTGCGTTATACCTCAAGTGCACATAAACCAGTATGACAATTCCCATGTTTCTTATGCTGACTTTAAAGCGAGAAGCTATGTGGATTGAGATGATTTTGGACTCCTTTTGATATTCAGTCTCAGGCCAAAAAATGGCCAAGAAGGATGAGGATGAGGAAAGAAGGGCAAGTGTATGCATGTAGGATTTATTACTATCATTTGCTACGGAACAGTCTGGCAAACCATTTAATTCAGCACTCAGTTTGTAAAATAACATCTGTACGACCATGCAGTCTCTATATTAAAAGATTTTACGACTGAAATAGTCACATATGATGGCGAAGACAGCCACAAAGGCATTGCAATAGGCTGGTGACTGGCCATGTAAGAAGATGGGGAGCTGGCCTTGCTTATCCTATCGGACCAGAACCACTCTCAGCATGGTTCACAGGCTTCTTCAAGCAGTAGCAGTTCATATGGATGCTTGGCTTGTCACAGATCCAAAGTAAAACATATTGGCCTCAACCTAATGAAAGAGATTAAGATAAACCCATCTTCATCTTTGTTGTGAGCTAAGAGCGTGCATATGAGCAGTTACTGCAGATCAACCAATGTGTGGTAACTCATTACGCTGCAATAGCTTGATCATACTTCTGAGCCTTTGAGTTTCTCAGTTTGCTGCAAGGATCTTCATTTACTGCCGAGCTCATACCTCCCCTTTGTTTTTCAGTGAGCAATTCCACTGGCATTTTATGCTCTCCTCTCCCTTTACCTGCAATTCCTTTGACGTCTGTCTGAAACACACCTTAAATCCCAGTGTCAAGATATAGAAACTAGTAGATCTTGTTGTTCTTGACCTTTTTTGGAACCTCACAAGGAACAGCCCTGGAGCTGTTTCCTCTGAAGTACACTGACCCATTTATATCTATGACAGATGCCTGGGAGGTGCCAAGATGCAGGTTTCCCACCTTGGGAAGGAGCAAAGGTCTGTGCTCATTCAGCCCTGTGGAGGGTTAATTATTGTTTTGCTTAAAAAAGCATTCGGCTGCCCTTAGGTATAGGAATTTATTTAAGCCTTATCTGCATAATTATCATGTTTATTGCTCAACACAGCTGGATGGATATGAAGAGTATGCAGTTTTTGATACACACTTTTTGTCAGAACCATTACAAGGGAAAATGATCATCTCTTATAGCCCCTGCAAAGAGGCTGGCAGTAATAGTTAGTTTTCTGACTTTAAAAAACAAATCCTAGGACCAAATTTATTGAGCCTATTTACATATTTTTGATGCTAAAGCTTTTCCTCTATGGAAATGCGTGCTGTGGTGATGAACAGCCAGGATTTTGAAGGGTGATTGGTGACCCGAGGTGCTTTGCTTAATAGACTCAAATTGCAGAGAGGAGGGAACTGCATCACATGAAAGTCATTCACCTCTTTCAGGGACTCCTGTCGGGCACCCAAAATCACCATTTGTTTTCAGAAATCTTACCCACCTCTAACATCATCGTTGTTGAGTTATTTAACATAGGAATTCTGGAGTAGCCAGAAAAATGTAGAGAGCATTTAAATCTTTTTTTTTTTTTTTTTTTTAAAAAGTCTTGCAAGGCGTCTGGTATGTTGTATCCTTTATAGGTAAACTTTTATCAGGCATTGGTGAGTATTTCTGTATTTGTGATATGGTATAAGCATTTAAATGGTTCAATTCAGAGAGTGCTTACTATTTCAAATTCATATTATTGCATGAGGCAGCATACTGCAGTCTGAGGGCTTCCTGGTCCAGCCTGCAGTCTGCAGAAGTCTTGCAAATACCTGCATCTCACAACCCTGGGGCAGCAGCTGGCTCACATGCTGGTGTGACTGCCAGCGATATGGAATGACACTTGAAAATGAATATGAGATGCACACAAGTGCAAGCAAGGGCAGGGATCTCCGCTGTATATTTTAGCCACTGACAACCCTTCTTCTGTCCAAAGCGGGGGGTGCGGTGCTACACTGAAAAAATGAACATGTAGCATCATTCTGACAAAGCTGATATCACCAGATAACATCTGATCTCAGCAACTGGGTTATGAAATAAGAACACAAAAGACATAAAAAAAATAGCATTTCAGTTACTATCACCTTCATCAGTGATGTGAGAGCTATTTAATTTAAAACCCTAATTGCGTGTGGTAGGAATAGGTACCAGTCAGTCTGTTGTCATTAGTTGGAGTGCTAGGTACTTCTATTTTCTGTTTGTTTGTTTGCTGTATGAAAGAACCTTTTAGTTGTGGTTGGCAAGGTGATGAACGTGGATGGAACTCTTGCGTAAAAGCTGAAATAGTTAGAAGGGAAGGAGGCGAACAGCCATCAGTTATGACTTCTCTCCTTCACTCCAGTGATCTCTCCATATTCCATAGATGATAAATTACCTATTACTTCCTTTCATTGGGACACATCTTTTCCTGTGCTAACATCTTTCCCCTACTCCTCAGTCACCCAACTACCTTCTCTCTTTTGGTGTGATCAATACTTCTAGTCAGACAAATTGCTTTTGGCTTGCTTACCCTGAAGAAGAGTGTGTGTGTAACTTCCAACTGCATGAGCTGGTCTTAAAAGTTACATTATCTCCACCCACAAACGTTACCTGGCTCTCAGTTACAGCTTTGTCCCTCTAAAATAGGTGGTGTCATTACGGCCTGATGATCATGGTACAAAATACCCATCAGGCTAAAAGGCTATGTACCAGGAGGTAGCTCCTGAAGACCTTGCATGTATATAAATCCCTTTGGCAGTGAAAAGACCTCCCTGGCCACAGCACAGAAACTTACTTGCTCTTTATCCTACACATTGTGAAATCTGGGAGAAGAATATAGAAAGTATTTGATCATTATTATCTCTCCTGAATGCTTTTCTAATGCCAAGCCATTTCAGAACTGAGCAGTTGTTTAATCTCCTTTCCCATTTCTGCTTTGCAGTTCTGCAGATCAGCACAAAGTGTGAACAATTTGTGGGATAGACCAGGGGATCGGTGTCAAAATCAGGAGTCTGAGCCTGGGCTGTGAACTTAGGGCTGTCTAGAGCTGAATTATACAGTATTCTTAAGTGAACTTAAAAGGTATGTGTTTTAGTTGCTGCTGGCTGCTGCCAGGTGACTTCTCTGGGTTTGCACATGGGGAGCAGCGCACGTCAGCCCTGCTGAGGGGTACCCCGCGTTCTCTGCAAAAGTGACAGATGAGAGTTCTCACTAGTAGCTTATGTATTTGGCATCAGATTTTAACAAGGTCTGCAAATACACAGCTAAGCCTATCATTTAAACATCTTTCTGAATCTTTTTCTCATGAAGGTTTTTCAATCTTTTTTTCAATTTTTACCCCAAATTCTCTTGCTGTTATTCTGATTCCAAAGTCTTGAGATGAGAAGTAGGTGAAATGTTTTCATTACTCTTGAGAGACTGATCACGGTATGAAGGGTCATGTTGCATTCCCAATAAAGAGACTTTACTCAGCATTTGACAGAACTATCGTCCCAGCTCGTGTTTTTAACTTACCATCACAGACCATATTTTCGAGGTGTTGATTAGCTTAGAGGGGTTTCCAGTTTATTAAAACATCTTCTTCTCTCTTCTCTGGCTACACTCTTTCACGTTTCCTCACCATGGGATAAACAAACCTTTCTACAGGTGATCAGCACAACATATGGCCTCAAATTAGAAAGCAGTGAGACTTGGCCATTTCCCTTGTTGAGTAGTACCTTACTCCAAATGAGGTCTCATTAGAGGGAAAGTAACCCTGTGGAGAGAGGCAGAGGAGCTGCTCCGTAGATTGCTTTCTTTTCATTTCCTGATATGTAGCTTGCTGTAGGGTGAAATAGGTGTTGTCTTGTGAAGAGCAGCCAGTGGCTGAGGCTCTATCTTACAAGCCTTCCTTGTGAGGGATGGCTGTGGAGTGCCCTAGATGGGAGATGTTATGGAAGTGCCTCATTTGGACCTCCCATACTCTGGACCTTGATGCTAGGGACTGGAATTCCTTGTGAGAAGATAATGGATCTGGGTGAAAGTAGGACAAAAGTGTTTGGTTTGGTCAAAGAGAAATAGGGAAGATGGGAAAAATGAAGACCATAAAAGTTTCACATAGATGATGAAGAGTCTGATTTCTTGGGGACTGTTGAAGGATAAACTTCTGAGACATTTAAGGCATGCTCCTCACTAACTACATTCACAAATAGATCTTCCTTCTTCCCTTTAAAGCCTAGCACTACAATCCTCTGACAACTTGCATTACATTCAGCAGGACTATGTAGTATTACATCATGTCATGTTTGGTTTTTTTTTTTTTCACTCCCTGGTACTAACAGGAGGTGACATTACATGAGTGAGCTAATGTAGCTAAAGTAGCTGTGATGGTGTGGGCTATCACCTGAACTGAAGTCAAGAGGGTGAAAAAAAATAAAGCAAAGGAAAAAATATTCTGTTCTTTGGAAAGTGCACTGATTTTGCAAGCGATAGGATTCAAAGTAGACATTGCTGAATTATTAGCAGAGATTTCAGCAATTTTTCTTGGGGAGGGGGGAACTTACCACGATCCATTTCTGGCTTTTCAGGGTTTATTATCTTAAAGTATTTGCCAATGTCTTCTAGAGTGTTCTTAAATACTCAATTTACTTGGTATTTTTGGCAGTTAGTCTCTGAAGGCATATGTTATCATTTCTGCACCTTGGTCAGCTAAAAATGGACACTAAATAAGGGATTTGGGGTTATTTTTGCTAATTGCAGGCTTCCTTTTAAGAAAACACTCATCACCCATGGTGGTGGAATCTCACAGAAAAAGGCCCTCAGGAAAAAATTGCTGGTGTTGTTATCAAAACCATCTTGAAATCTTATGTTAATTCCAACACCTTCTGGGGAGACAACAGCACTATGGGCTTTTTAGAGTAGCAATCTGTTAACTCCTGCTTTAGGAGCAATGTCTACCCATGCCATTACTCACACAACTCGGGACGCAGCCAGCCCTGAGCGGCGAGGACTCTCTCCAGTGCCAGAGTTTTGTGCTCAGTCTCATTGATGTTAACTTGCACCTCTTTGTTGTGTACGAAGTCTCACCCCAGGTTAGCCAAGAGTCCAGTTAGTGAAAATGCTGATTTGATGTTTGGGTCCAGGCTGCGGGTCTGCTTGATTCAGAACAGAGAAATGAGTTCAGATATCCCCTCCGCTGGACAGTGTGTTGGGTGGGTTAGGTTACATCCCTCTGCTGGATCAAGGAATATTTATTTATGTCAAGTAAATAAAAAATCCCATTAGAAGGTAGAGATGTATTTTTGGTGAGATGGTGTAAATGTCATATCTCATTTGAGTGGAGTTCTGATCTGAAGCAGGTATTTAAATGTGGCAAACCAGCTTTTGGCCACTTTGGGGTGGTTTAATCTGTCTGATTTGACTACAGACTCTGTACTGGACATGGGAAATCTTTCTTACTTAAGGGCTTGTCTAAACTGATACATCTCCAAGAAATTTTGAATCAAAGTCTTCTAATAAAAAGCCCACTGTCCATTTATATTAAAAATAAATTCCTTAGAACTCAGATTTTATTCTGAATTCTTATTGCTTTTTAAGTTTTACTGCACTCTACCAGTGAGGCAATGTTATGTGGAGAGCACCTCTGATTTCAGACATCTCCCTTGATGTTTGCTAGCATATTCCTGATAAAGAGCTGAAAGAAGAGCAACAAAGTAGTTATGAGCACAAATAAATGTAATTACATAGAAAAATGAGGATCATACAGTGTGGTATCTGAGTAAAGAATGATTAAGTGGTAGGAAACAGTGAAGAAGGTCTTAAAAGTACCTGCAAAATAAGAGCTTCAGGGAGGAAAGAATTACTTAGAGGTAGAAAGTATAAGGGAGAGTAATGTAATGAAACAAAGGAAAACTTGTTTCAAATATCAGCCAAACTTCTGACAGTGAGATGTATTGTGTTATGATACAGTCTCCCTGGGCAAGTGGCAGTAGCTCAGTGTCTGGCATGTTTAAAGCTAGACCAGACGAGATCCTGAAAAATGAGTAGTAAGGAGAAATCCCACGGCAACAGGAAGATGAACTGGAAGACCCAAGTGGTTGCTACCGGTCTTAGGATCCCATGTTATCACTCCACATATGTAGAGCCCAGGAAAAGAGGTGGTTTTTTGTATTCATGCAAAGTTAATTGGTTTGACTATGCCATCTGTAGTAATCATGTCTTGGCTGAGATGAAAGGAGAGGTGAGGATTCCAGTAAGCTTAATTCTGTTATTACGGTATTAAAACCCCAGTTATTTTCCTTAAAAAAATTTTTAAATTTTTGTCTCAAAGAAAGAAATGTTAAAATGAAGGAGTCCTGCATATCTGCTTAAGACTGAAAAAAATGGATAACCTGTAAGAAAAAATTAAAAAACGAACTGCGTTGTGTCTGATGGATAATGCAGCCAGAGTCTGGGGATGTGTCATCTGTCTGAAGCTCAAAAGAACTTACATTTATAACGTAGCAACAACAACAACAAAATGCTAAACAATAATTGGATTCCTTACCAAATATCAGAAACTTAAAAAAATGTGAAACTTTTTTTAGGAAAGAAATTAGAGCTAGGCTAGAAAACTCCAGAAGTGTATGTTACATTCCTTAAACTTCAGGGTGAATGCTCAGGTGCTTTTGTAAAGCAAATGCTTGATTTACCAGGAGAAAAAAGAAATACTTAATACTTCCATGGGTTGTCGAGTCTGTTATCTCTGTGGAGATGGTGCTGAGCATCATCTCATCAGAGCAGGAGTCTCCATCCCCAGCTCTGAGGTGGTACCTCACAGCCAGCCTGAGCTCCAAGCTTAGAGGTCCACGGTTGGGAGCAGCCACGTGTGTTGGCTGTGGTATCTGAAATAGTGAGGAAACGGAGAACAACAAAGCGTAGTAGCCTGTCAGTCTTCTGGATGTCTGAATAAGTGATTTCTCAGGAAACTGCTAAGCAAAACCTTCAGCTTTTGTTTTTTTCCCCACCACTCCCTGCTGAAATAGGACTTGTTTGGAGGTACGGCTTGTGACATATGAGAAACTCTAGTGACTTGTCCAAGGTCGCCTTGAGTTTACAGTGCGGACAGGGTGTAAACCCTGACCTTGAGCCTTTTTTTCTGTGGTTGGACTCTGATCTAGTGGCTGGGAGTTTGTTGAACCTGGAGGTCAGTGGTAAATAGCTCTTAATGCCTGGAGAGCGGTGCAACGTGGCTCACCTCGTACCTGGAGCCCAGCCATTACAGGGAGCCCTGATCCTTTCACCCCAGGGCTGTTGCAGAACTGCTGTTACTGTGGCGTTGTCCTGGTGTAAAGAGCCGCAATATTTATTGCTCGGTGCCGTGGTCGGGCGAAGGCAGCGGCAGTAACGCTCGTTGCACCGAGGGGTGTCTGTGTGTCTGCTGTGACCTACAGCCCCTGCTCCCTGCAGCTCCGCTCCGCTGCCCTGCTCCAAATCCCCTTGTGCCTCCTGCCCTGCCCTCTCTAACCCTCCCTGTCACCTCATAAAAATCTACAGAAGACATTAAAACTCCTGCTGAAGAGCTTTATGATTCCTCTCCCTGCCAGCTGACAGCAGGTCTCAGCAGCTGTGGTCCCTGGCAGGTCAGTCCCGCCTTCAGGATTGTTAAAATGGACCAGGATACGCTTTTCCCCCCCCAGGACAGAGGGGAGTTCATGTTGTCTTGCTTGAAGGGAGCATCTCCAACTCCTTTCAAGGTGGCAGGGACTGAGAGAGGTTTGATGGAGCTCGAATTTGAAGTCAGGAGCTTGCTGGTCCCAGCCTGCTTCTACAGCAATTAGAGAAGGCTGCCACTCTCGTGGCTGACGCATAATTTCAGGCAAGGGCATTTGAATCAGCGTAGTATTTCATTGAATGTAAATGCTCTGACTTAACCTTATTTTAACCTTTGCATGACTGTAGAATGCTGTTGGTTTGAAGAGATCCCAGGGGGGTGTTAAAACTGTCCATGTGGGAGAGTTCATTTTATAAATACAAACTGTGCAGACAGTTTACTAGGAAACTACGTAAATTATTTAGCAATAAACGGCACTTGTGATTTTAGGAGGGCACTGCAGATTGATAAGCCGACTTTGGAAAGGTCAGCAGCTGTGACTTAATTGCTCAAGGGCCCCCACTAATGATCTCTCCTGCACGCCCCGTGCTGTGGTACGGGCAGGGAGCACCCAGGTGTGAGCGGCAGGAGCAGCATCTTTCGGGGGCAGACGTGCTGATGCTGTTAGAAGAAGTGATGCCAGGTTCAGTTTTCAAACCTGGCCACCTAACAGCCCTGAAGTTGTCATCTGAATCTAAAAGAGCCTCAGACAGCTCTTCTGCAGGTCCTGTGGAGCACAGGTCCAGGCTGTAAAGAAAACTTGTTTAGAAATTCTCTTTGCCTTTTCTTTTTTCACTTTCTATTTTACCTTTTCCCCTGCTTACTCCCTGAGTTGATGCTATCATCTTGATTTAGCCCCAGGCTAGTAATTTCACACCTGCTCTTGTATCACTGGCCTTTTGTTATGTTTTGACTAAAAATGTCAATTATGGATGCAGTTATTTGCATTGCTGGAGAGACTCGCATGGCCCTCTAAATTTCCTGTGTGTACAATTCTTTTAATTACATTTGCATTTTAGTTGCAAGTTTCCCAGGGCTCTGGCTGGTGGCATCAGTTTAAGAGTGATGGAGCTCCATTTTTCCAGAATTGTGAAGAGTTTTCTGCAAGCAGGTACATCTCTCTCCATGTTAAGCTATCAGTTTTGTGAGATGATCATTAGGAAGCGATAGGCTCTTTTGGAGGCTGTACGACTCTGTAATTTTGGAAGTTGTGACTTGGCTGTTTCCATATTGCTGACTTGCAAATTTGAGTTTTGCCAAGTGGTAAGTTTTGATTTTGCCAAGTTGTGACCTGCAGAATTAGAGAGTTGTGCAGTCACAACTTGCTGAGAGCTGGAGATATCTGAGGTGCTTGTGTTTCTGAGAGACAGTGATTAAGTTTAAGCTCTTAAACTTGCTTCCCGAGCAGGCCTCAGCTTAATTGTTATGTTAACAAAAAAAAAAAAATACATG
The DNA here is from genome assembly GCF_947461875.1 of Haliaeetus albicilla. NCBI lineage: Eukaryota > Metazoa > Chordata > Aves > Accipitriformes > Accipitridae > Haliaeetus > Haliaeetus albicilla. The sequence continues at coordinate 14,555,981 of NC_091509.1, read as the reverse complement.
GAACCGCATATTCTTTCTTTTAAATAGGGGAGTAACTGTCCCAAACCTTCTAAGGACAGTAGGTCTCCCTGGACATATCTCTGTCCTCATCTGCTAATGGGAAATACCTACACTGATTTCAAGGGATGCTGGATTGGGCTTCATTGGAATCTTCTGTATTTTACATACTTTTAGTCTGACCTGTTCTTTTGTAGGTAGCAACCTAAATACCAGACCACTTACCATTTACACTGAATGGTAATGCTCAGGCCTTCTGACAAGCCACAGATACTGCAGGCGGATCTTTAACATTGCTCCGGACTTTCCCTTGAAAAGATCCATTTTAAGAGCACAGGTGAACGGCTAGCATCCAGGGCTAAAGAGTGCCGAAGTGCGCAAATGGTCCTGATCTCAGCCAAATGACCTGGATCATCCAATTATTTTCAATTACAATTCCGATCCTTTCCTTAATGTTTTCCTATGCTGATATCTGTGTTGGTAATGTAGCCAACTCTGGCTTTATGATCCCCCTTGTTGCAACGTGCTGTGCTTAATTACTTTGCCTCTGTAACAAACAGACATTCTGAACAATTAGACAATAATATGGAAGCAGGAAAGGAAAATAGCTTAAGATACTTTCATTTTAATTATGCTGATAGTGCACCCCATGGTTTTGAATCAATGCTGGAATAATGTTCTTTTGATAGTCTTCAATAACTTTAAACGAGATCTAATAAATTTGTATTTTTATGTGAAGTTTAGAAGGAAAAATCCCCTGTTGTTGATTTTATTTTCAATTGAAAATCACAAGTCCCATGATTTGTACACTTGTGTTCTAATTGGTTGTCCACCCCCATTGAACAAATCACTTAAACACCTTAATTGCTATGCTGGAAGGGATTTCACTTCGACCACACGTTTAGCACTTTCCTGAGTTGCTGCCCTGTTTCAAAAACAGCCCTGTTGCATTTTAGAAATTGGTGAAATACGAAGAATTATGTTTAGGGCTTTTTTCCTATACACAATCACAAATTTCTATGCATAATTGTTTTTAAAGCTAATAAGCTGACAGCAAGCAGAGTAGACTCTTCGCAAGTAGGAAGGAAGACTGGTGTCATAAAATGAATGCCCAGCTGCTTTGTTCTTTAAAATTAAATGAAGCTAATTTTGGCAGGGCTGCTATTGGGCCACGCTGACACTAACACGCAACTTTGCTGTATTGTGCTACGCAGCTACAGGTGCATATTTAGCTCCTTAAATCTTCTTCACAAATGTTACAATAATAAAACAAGCACCACTAAACCAGCCAGGTTTCCAAGATGATATGGGGAAGAAACAGATTAATTCCTTTATTAATACAATTTATGTGGAATTACCATAATTTTTAAACTATGACTTTTGACAGCTCTGCTAATATAAAAAAGTATCTAAGGCATACAGAAAGCCTCTGTGAGCTGCTCCTGTAGTCTTAAAATAAATAAACAAATAAAGGAAGCAAGCAAAATTTAAATAAGGGATTTTAAAATTCAGAGGATGTGGTAGGAAATCCGTTTCCATCATTGAGAAATGTTTAGGGTATTTAAGGAGATACCTGAGCATGCTGTGCTTAGTTTCTAATGAACTCAGTAAGGGTCATGCTGGGATACAGCTAAATGAAGGTTCATTTCATACACCTTAAACTCCCAGTCTTTGCAGGGAAATGTCTGGAAGTTTCTGGTGTTTGACTGTCCAAATTCAGCTTTGCAGGGCAGAAATTGTCTTCAAAAGCCTTAGTTCGTGATGAGCACTCTCAGGAATATTTGGTTTGGTAAGGGTTTTGTACTGGTAAATCTGGTTCTGAAAGCTCCAATTTAGATTTTCACAGCAGCATGGAGAAGAAAGGTCTGAATAAGCTCCCAGTGCCTACGGGATGGAAACATGGTTCGCCAGGTTTGTGCTCATGTGCAGCATCCCCGCCAAGCCCTTTGGGTGTATCTGCTGGCTGGTTACGCAGGAGCGATTGTGGTCCGGGTGAGCAATATATCAGTTTGCCTAAGGAGCCAGAAAAATTACTTTTGGTGGGTTCAAATGATTACAAAATGGGTATGACTATAAAAGAAAAAGAAAAAATTCTGTGCTCGTTGGGTGATTAGTACTTTGAAATTCCTGTCTTTAGCTGCATTTCTTAATAAAGTCTGGCCTGTGATGCCTGTTAAAATAAGACAGTTCTCTGGTTACTGTTTTAGACTGCATGAGTTTTTACAATTTATTTGGAAAAAGTTTCAGCAGAGGATTTATAAATGGATAACCAATTTTAGAGTGTGTGTATAAGCATGTGTAGGATGCATGCTTAATCTGAGATTTTTAAAAAGCAAGTGAATGATATGTACCAGCCTTCAAAAAGGGGTCTCATGTAAGCACGTGACTTTAGCTGTCAAATAAAGAAGGCTTCAAAGTTATTATTCGCTACTGAAAACCTTGGCTATGCACACTGAAACACTCACTGCGCTAGATCAGGCTAAACCAACATGATTATTTTTATTGCTGCTCAACATTGTGGTTTGACCCGACTTCTCTAAAATTGAGTGTAACAACACTACTGCTTAGATGGATATAGCTTGTCAAATGGTTTTACAAACATTAATATATTATGCTAACCTTTGTATCACTTGGTATACAGCTGAACATAGATCCCAGATATTCAGGCGATAGCGTTCCTGCTGTAATCTCTAGACTGATGACTTCTCAAGAATTCGCTTTGCCCACGGGGTCCCTTGAGCAAAAGTTTTGGAAGAAAAACCAGAGGCCTACTTGATTTACAGTGATCAGGTGGACAAGTGCCTCTACTTTCCAGACTGAAAGCTGTTTTCTGCTAAGCAGCAGATATAGCTGTCAGTGGGGAAAATTATTTGATATTGCCTGAGTTTCTCAACCACAGCTTAAGTGAAATGCTTCCTGTAATATGGAGCATTTATGGATAATATTTGTAGAGTAATTGCCATGCAATCACTGCTCCACTGCCAAAGATTTCAGTCTGTTGTTACGAGTCTTGCAGTAAAAATCCTACTGGGGACGGTGCGATGAAAACATCACAAGCATTTGGGAAAATGATGCGAGGTCAGTTGGTTTGATTTGACTTGATGTGGGTATTCAATATGCTGCACTGCCTGGTGTTGAAAGTGTTTTCATTTCATATCTGAAAAGTGGGAAGCCTCTCAGATGAAAAATCAGTGGGAAGCTGGAACGCAATTACCGGTGTTCACGGTATCTAGAAAGAAACAAGAACCTGTTCTCCTTTGGGTGACTCCATGTGTTGTGCTCTTTTGGAAAAGGAGCAAGAAGTCCGGGTCTAAAATATTGGTCATTTTTTCTTGTTACATAGCATATTTTTGATAAGCATTCTTATCCTTTTCTTGAAAGATGCAGCCTTTTCTTGCCATTTGTGGAAATTAGATTCTTGATGGCAAATCCAACTGAACTGTTCTTTGAATTTTTCATCTAACAGTAGAAAAGTCTTATATCTAATCTAAATACAATGTCTAGTATATTTCATTTTTCTTATCTAATATTGAACAGTGACCAATTGTATTTAATTTTACTTCTGAGAGTTCATTGTTTTCTTCTGCCTAATGATCAATACTCTTTGCTATGGAAGATCCCTGCGGGATAGCCCTTCATCATAATTTTTAGCACGTGTAGTCTAACTTTTTGGACAACTTTCACTTGAAAGCAGTGAGAAAAGGGTTCTATCGTCAGCTTCTTTTATGACTTTTAGGAAGTTGAGCCGGGGTGTGGTTTCCCTGCTGTTCTGCAAGCTGTGCACTTTCCTGAGTCTCTTGTGCTGAGTCACCAAAAGCGGGATCTCATCATGTAGCTTTTGCTGTCTACATTACCGAGCTACATGATAGTCAGTGTTTTACTCCCTAAACTGAGCTGTCAGAGTAGCGAGCTGATTGTTTCTCATTAAGGTTCTGCAAAATGCTCAGCTGTGTTTGGAGGAATTTGCTGTAAGGTGGCTGCAACTTTCCCTGACCTTTAATTTAATTTATTTGTTTTTCTTCCACCAAGGTTCTCGAAGTCAGCAAAAGAAATATTCTTACTGGGCTGATTAACCCGAGGAAGTGTCTCACTTAAACAAGGGTGTAAGTTAGGTTAGGGACTTCTTTGGCAGAAGGAATTCAGTGGAGATAAAGCAGCCGTGCAGTAAAGGCTGGCTGGTGTGAAATGAATTTTAATGGAAATGGGAATTTTGGTCCCGTTTCTATGGCACAACATCTCCTTTGCCACATTACCACATTCAGCGCCTCCCCCTGAGCTCTGCACAGAGCAGCCAAGACTGAAGTGGTCAAGAAGGACTGGTCTTCCCTCCAGAGGAGGGGACATTCCAGAGGAGGAAGGCTGGGGCTGGCTGCCTTGCCCTACGAGAGCACTCCTGAATGGTGGTGAGAGTTTTTGCTCAGAGACGAGCAAAACCTAAATGCTATCAATGTTGTCATTTCCATTAAAACTTCTTCTCGTGGAACTGAATTTTTTATTTGCTGCTTTAAGTTCTTCGGTCCCTTTGCAAAGATTTTTGTACATCCAGAAAAGGCATTGCTTTGGGGATGCTGTGGCTCTATGTCTGACCGTGTGATGTGGAGGTCTCCTGTGTGAAGCATTTTGGGTTTACTGCTTTCGGACCTGCCAGTGTCTGCAAATCTTGAGGCTGGACTTTGAATACTCAGTCATCCAATCTCCTAGACTGGCTATGCACGTGCATTATGCGTTCTCTGAGAGTTGATATTATGTTCCACTTCTTTTCTTCCCAGTTATTCCCTTTTCTTGATGTGCTTGACAAATTTCCAGAAGCTCCATTCTCAAAGAGAGCCATTGGAGGACCTTGTTCCCCAATGACCTGGAAATGTTCCTATTGCTAATATTTTCTTCATAAATGTTGGTTTTGAAGCCTAATAACCTAGTGTCCAACCTAGCCCAGGAATTAAAAATATCAAGTTTTGTATTTGTGGTGATAGCTCTGTTGTAAGCTGGTCTTGTTCCCATAACCTTGGTAGAATTCCAGTGTGGATTTGTGCATTGTATTTGGGGGGGACTGCTTGATTCTTCCCTTCACTGTTCTGCTTTTCTTACCAATATTTGCCACGCTCCAGCAATGTTATATTTGCTCTTTCTGCAGAACACAAACTTCTGGTCTGAAATTTCTGTATTTTATGCTCCACTGAGGTAAGGAATGGATTTCCTCCTGTTGTATACCAGGGATCTATACAAATCTCCTCTCTCTGCCACTTGGAGGAATCTAATAGCTTAAGAACTTCATTAGCAGAGTACCACAGCTGCTGCTGTTCCCTGTTGGCAGAAGGTGAGCTAGAAAAAATATTAAGCATTTGTTTCACCCTTTGCTTTTGGTGCATCCACAGAAATAAGCCCATATCCACCTTTTTTCCAGTGTTGTGTTGGCACTTTTATTTAAAACAGGAATGTACTTTTGCATTCAGTGGCTGCAGAATTCAGTGAGATAAACTGTGTAACATGAACTTGTAGAAATAAATTTTGTGATTGAAGAAAAATCGATGACCCTAAACAGAACTAAAAATAAGAGTAGCACTCTTTGATGTGTTTGCACTGTCACTCTAGAGTAGCTATGAATACAGGGCAAGCTGGGTACTGTTTGCTCATACCACCACATGATCTTGAGAGTAGCTGTCTTTCATATATGTGCCAGGATTCCTGTAGTTTTAGGTAAAATTAAAGGCTTTGTAGCTAAGTTGGCAAAAATTATTTGGAAAAATATAACATCCCATAGCTGATTAGCTCTGGAACACGTGATACTAGAGTCAAGATGTGAGATCCTTTGGAAACAAATTAGCTTAAATTTTATTGAAAATTATTGATTTTCATGGTCAGAGGTTAACGAGGTTTGTCTTTCATTTAGCTTCCCAGCTCTTGGGAGAATAATGAAATTGCCTGAAGATACAGACCATTCAATTAAAATCATCAGATGATTCAAACATATTAGAGTTGATTTTTGGTACCCTATCAATTTTTTGTGCATTTTAGTATCTTGGGCTTTTGAAGAAGTGTGTGAGGGGATGATTTTTGAAACACATGGCATCTATGAGTTTGTTTTCTGTATCTATGAGCTTCTGATGCCTTACTGATAGGAGTGCACCCTGAAGACAAAATTAGGTGCACTAGACTGACAGATCAGGATTGATTAAAGAAGTGTGCTGGGGAGAAGGGATGCATGTAGAAGAGAATAGGGCAGAGAGAAAGAAGATGACAGGATTTTTTTTTGTACTTAAAAATTTCATTAATAGTTTCTCTAGTACAGTAGATTTCCACAAAATTCAAAGGAACTTAATTCCTATGAGATTCCTGCGCCTCTGCCAAATTTGGGGAAAGTGGGGCAAAAGGCTCCTTGTGAGAGAAGATGGTACAGTTTTCTGTCATTTGGCTTTGATCTGTGTTGCTCCAGCAGAAACAGCTGGCATAAGAGCAGCTCCAGAGGCTGGAGGCCACCAGAGCACTGCGTCCCTGTGCCGTGCGCCTTCTCAGCGCCGGATAACATCACTGATGTATGGCGAGGGAGCTACCTGATCTTTCAGCTGGTGCTGTACTCCCCTCAGGCTCCCAAATGCTGAGGGAATCCCTGGCTGTCTTGCTGTGGCAGCTGCATTTTACTGCCTCCTCTCTCAGCTGTACCAAGTGTCGGAGATTCTGGTGGGACTCTGGGGGAAACCTGAGGGCTCAGCATGGCGTGTCACATGTTATAGCTGCTTCTACTCAGGGGACATGGACCCAGAAGTAACTTCTACCCAAAGAGCTTCTCACACTGCTCTGTTACCCTGGCATAAATTGAGAGTGAGTCTGCTGAAACCTGTGGAGCTGCTGCCTCCGTAAAGCAGAAGTAGCTGAAAGTAAAGCCTGACTTTCTCCTCTCTTTATTTCTTTTCCTCTGTGGCCTCCACACCATTTCAGGACAAAATGAGGAGAAGACAAAGACAAAGACAAAAGCAAATCCCTTTTGGTGTACTTTTGCCCTGTTGATACTGTTCATTTCTCAAAGAAGGGAAGCATGCACTTCAGATCCCCTTCTTGTCTTTTCCATTTGGGTTAGACAAGGCACTCAAACCAACCCAAGCAGTTAGCATGTCCTTGTCAAGTTTCAAAGCTGCAGGCTTTCCTAGATGTTCTCTTCAGTACAAGAAGAAATGCACTGGAGCTCTGAGTTTGCAGTGGTCTGTGTACAAGGATGTCGTGTCCACAAGGAATTCATAGCAACACCGAGGTTTAAGTTATCATGATGGCTGCAGGAAGACAAATACATTGCTGAACCATTGCAGCAATGTTTTGCTGCTTGTTCTTAGTCAAAGAGAAATAAATCCATCTAGGGACCTGGTGACAAAGGACATGGGAAAGGCTGAGATTCTCAGTGCTGTCTTCACCTTGGTCTTTGCTCATAAGATTTATCCTCAGGAATCCCAGACCCCTGAGACCAGTGGGAAAGTCTGGAGCAAGGAAGACTTATCCTTGCTGGAGGAAGATGAGGTTAGGGGGCATTTAAGCAAATGGTGATCAGGAGTAGTCAGTATGGATTTACAAAGGGGAAGTCATGTCTCGTCAACCTGATGGCCTTCTACGATGAAACGATGAGCTCAGTGGATGTTGTTTATCTAGACATTAACAAGGCTTTCAACACTGTCTTCCCTGACATCCTAATTGACAAACCGATGAAGTATGGACAGTGAGGTGGATGAAAAACTGGCTGAACTGCCCAGCTCGAACAGTTGTGATCAGCAGCACAAAGTCCAGCTGGAGGCCAGTCACTAGCTGCGCACCCTGGGGGCAGATACTGGGGCCAATGCTGTTTAACATCTTCATTACTGACCTGGATGATGGGACAGAGTGCACCCTTAGCGAGTTTGTAGATGGTACAAAACAGGAGTGGTTGATAGGTATGCGTATCTACATAAAATATCACTTTCTGCTGGATTTCTTTTGCTTATTTCTTTCCAATGTTTTGAAAGTACAGAAAGTAATTTTCTACCCCAACCATGCCTGACTCCGTTCTGCCAAACCACAGTGGCACAAAATTGTTATCCTCTTGTGTACTGAGGTCTCTCAAAAAGAATTGATTTGCTAAGTAGCTGAGAAAAAAGGAACTGGGGAAATTTAACCTTAGTAGGTTAAATTAGTTACTATATGGTGGTTATTCACAGGAGCAGAGCAGAGCTACTGACCGAAAGGTGCTTAAAATTGGGTGCCAATAAAATCTCAGTAGTTGCTCAATGCCCCACTAGCGTTCTGGCTGGCTGAAATCCAGAACAACATACCACTGGGTGAATTTATAAAGGCAAATATTTTGACAAAGAAATTTAATGAGAGCCTATGGGGCTTATTAAATGAGGTTTGTGGTGGTTTGAAGGGATCATTGAACATGTTGATTCCTAAGGAACTCTGTCACTCTCTCCCTCTTTTTTTTCTTATGCCTCCTCCTTGCATAATGGGGCCAAACCACTCTGCAAGTCTGGTTTAACAAATCCCAGAGCTCTGCTGTTCCAAAAGACAAAGGCGGGTGGGAGGGCTCCATCTCACCATGGCGTTTGCCTGAGGTGGGACTGTTGCATACTGTGAGTGAGCAGCAGCATCAGGCGGTGACTATATACCATAACTGTTCCAGGCGATGCTCGGAGACTTTGCATGGAGGTCCGGGCACTGTGCTTGCTATTGCTCGATCAGGAGCACTATTCAGCCCAGCAAGGTGGTTCTGAGGGCCAGCTCAGACAACTGATATTTCTGCAGCATTTTTGACCTTATGCACAAAGGGGTAATGAAGGTGCCAAACGACTGCAACCTGGTTTTTGTCCTCTCTGTGGGCAGAGGCAGCAAAGAGGATTGTTTCCTCTGAAATCAAGCTGATTTCTTCACAAAAGGCTGCAGGGAAAACCTAAAAAATGGCACAGGATCTTTAGGACTTAAAATTCCATCACTGTGGGGTACCAGAAGCTGTCAGATAACCAATGAGGAAACTCTTAGCCCAAATCAGACTGGAGTGGCTGGTGTTTTGCCTTTTTCTTTTCAGGCTGATGACCTCTACTACATGGGCTAAATTTGTGTTTGATGTAAGGTCTCTAAAGCTTATAGTCATGAAGGAAATCTTTGGACCATGGGACAAACCAGGGTCATGTCAGGCACCTGCAGACCCACACAGCCAGCTGGGATGATGGCTCTTTTCAGTGCTGTGTAGCTGCCTACTAAGAACAGATAGTTGAGCAAAGCTGCTGCCTGCAAAATGGAGGACCTTTATAAGCATCTGCACCTGTTGCAAATTAGTTTTTAAGTGTGTGTGTGTGTCTCAGTACCTGTGATTCCTGTCAAATGCTTCCCCTTATGGGGTGGGAGGTTTTTTATGTTAGGCAAAATATTTGCCATTTTTCTGGCTGAAATCTTCCCAGGTTCAAGGTAGAACATGTCCTTCATCCCTCAGAGGTACCCAGAACAGCCTGGAAATTCAGGCAGTAGGCAAAGGCAGACAGGGTGTTTTAGCCACATGTGTGAAGTCAACGTGAGACGAGGCAAAACCACTGTGATAAGTTGTCAGGCAGAGAGTGGAGGACCTGGCTGCAGTGCTATCATTGCTGGCAGTGAAGGTGTTCTGCCCTTTGCACCCTGTCTCACGAGGATGTTCATGAAACTGTCACGTTGTTGGGAGAGTTGATAATCTTCATATAACTTGAAAGATTTGATAATATTAGCCAAGGAAATTATTATTTGGGGGGGTTTCCCTTTTGTGTTCTGCTTCAGCAGCTCTGGCATGGTCCAAAAAGATGGATTTCCATAGATGTCCTGAACAGACACTCCCTGTTCCCTGAGTAATCATGGGCTATATGGAAACTAAATTTAAGTGGTCTCTCAAAAGCACCAAAAGCTGAGGCTTTTTTCCAATCTGTTTTCATTCCTAGGGTGTCCACAGCAGCAGAACACTGTAGAAAAATCAGCATTCACGCTCTAACCTTCAACCCTAGCCTAGTTACCCTGTGTGAATATCATGAATGCTATTTCATCACCATGAAGATTAACCAAACAAAATAGAAAGGTCAAATACTAAAAAACAATTAAATGAGCATTTCCATCTACTGAAAAAATCAATCAAGAATGAAATCTGGTTTTCTACTTCCAGTAACCTCAAACATATTTGAATGTATATCTCTGAAGAGCTGAAAAGACATACTGCTCCTGTCCCACCCCTCCAACAAAACACATTTTGGTAGCAACGGAGAAGTAACGGTTTTATGTCAGAATTGCCAAGCACCAGCACCTTCCGCTCAATTCAGAACAGGCTTCTTTGATGGCTTTGAATTACAGACAGCTAATAGGTTTCTACTTTCCACTTTTTGCTGACACATTTTGAGGCTTCTCTCATTTTGTGATATTGGCCATACCTGGGAGGGAAGGGTCCATGTGGCCCCAGGTCCTCCTGCCAGCTGTGAAGAGAATAATAAGAATGATTACTTAGGAAAGGGATATAGGCAGCAGAGCATGTGTAGAGCAATCCTTCTCCTCCTCCCATCTTCTGCTGTCTAGGACCCAAGCCTGGTGCTTTTGGATCATTGTGTTTATTGGTCCTGCTAGACCTTTCTGCCATAACAGCACATGTGCCCCTTTGGAAACTATTTGTCCTCTTTTGCCTCACCCAGGTGCACTAATGATGGCTTACATTTTTTTCTTTAAACCTTTCCTAATAATTCCTGATATTTTACTAGCCATTTTGATTACTCTTGAGGATTGATCTGATTTTCAGTGGGAACTAACAAAAGGCTCCAGCATCCATACACTGAATGGCAATAGTTAATGTAGAGCCTATTGATTTGCATGTATAGTTATTTTTCCCAGCATGCAATGCTTTCTTCAGCAAAACTGGATTTCATCTACCATTTTATCATCCAGTTGCTGAGTACTGCAAGTTCCTTATGCAATAGTTCATGGTCCACTTTAGATTTGATTATCCTGAATGATTTTGTATCACCTGCAAACTTTGTCTTTTCTCTATTCATCTCTTTTTCCAGATCATTTATGAATAGAAGTGTACATTTTCTAGTCCTTAATGATCCGCCTTCAGAAACATTGATTTCTGCCACTGAAAGTTGCCTTTTGAAAAAGCATTACAGAATTCAATAAGAATTGCCAACTTTCACAGGGTGCTTTTTGGGCTGTTTCATGAAATACGTATTTTCAGTAGTAAAAATCATCAAATACCACCACTTCTGAGCAACTGCGCTATAATTTTTTTGATAGAGAAGAGCTGTATGTGTGGAAGAGTTTGATATTGAACGAGTTTAGTGGTGAATAAAAGTGACTACATAAAAGTGTAGAGAGAGGGTTGGGTGTTTGTTTTTTTTTTTAACTTTCCTCCCCTGGTGGTAGGAAAACAGCCAAAAATTTAGAACCACAAAACTTCCCCCTGTATGTCTATTTTCTTTAGGTTTGAGGAATTTTTTTACATTTGCTTTGACAGACTCTCAAAGCAGCGAAACTTCTGTCCCTAAGCTTAGCAGAAACAAGCAATCTGGTTTTACTGGGCTGTCCAGCTTTGCTGGAACATACTGTCTAAATGCATACTTTTGAGCACAAGGTACAAAATTGCTGGCCAAAACAGTTATTTCCATAGGGATAAAATTGTTTGGAGTTTCTTTTCCTGCACCTGAGCCCATTGCTTCTGGTGAAGATGTGGTCATTCACTTTCTTGGTGTGCACCAAGACTCAGACCTCCTTTCTGATGTGCAGGGAAAAGAGACTACAGATTGCAGAGTCTTGAAGCCACCAAATCAAGGCTTAAGGCCCAAACACCTTTATTACTCACATATGTTCCTATTAGATGTATTGCAATTTACCTTCATCATGGATAACAAAAGAGGAAAACCAGGGCTAAAGAGGCTTGTGGAACAGTCCTGAAAATCAGCATGGAGTTATCCAGATATCTGCAAAATAACAAGTGTTCTTCTCTTGTGCTCCTTTCGTTAACTTCTGTTCCTGTAGTCTTGTTCCAACTAGGCTGTCAGTTTTGGCACAGCGCGCTTTCTTCCTTGTGCCTGAGAATCACTTTTTTTTTTTTTTAAACTTTTGCCACATGCCATTGCTGATAAACTACAGGTCAGCTTCCCACTTCGACACTCCTGTAAAGAAAATGGGAGTTCTGGTGTAATTCAGCCAGCAACTGGGTGATGATCACAGTTAATGCCATCTCTTTTTAAGTGTGTCAACGTCACTTGTCTGGAGTGCACCATAATAAAACCTACTTTGACAAGATTAAACCATATTCAATCCCTATTACAAAACAGCACAGTTCAATATAGATGCAGTCTGTTCTGACAAGGCACCCAGGCCTTGAATTTATTTTTATAATTTACAGAATTAGTTCAAAGGACTGAAAATATAGAAGTGATATGTCAGCATTCCCTGGCTACTTAACAATCCACTATTGTGGTTTAAAATAACTTATTTAAGTCTTTGTTTCACTGTTACTCAAATAGATGAGCCACGTTAGCTATTATGCAAGTGTTACTGCCTAAATAATCCAAACAAAGCAGTAACTAGGCACAAACAGTAACTTCATCTCTCCTGAAGCTAATTATTTTGGTGCATGTCAGGCATTATGAAATGCCAGGACTTTAGAGTAGCAGATAGTTGCATAGTGACTATGAAACATGAACGCTTTTATAACATGTAATATAAAAGAGAGTAACAGTTAATGATCAAATCATAGCTGCCTCACTGAGGTCAGTCGCAGTTTTTGCACTGACAGCAGTCAAGATGGAATTTGACCCTGCAAGTTTAACACAGTAGTCATGTTTTGTCATTAACACCTTGGCTCCATCAGCTGAGAATGAATCAATTCTGCATTAACGCTTTCCAAACCTCAGAGCAGTTTTCAGCGGAGTGTCGTCCCGGAGAAGCAAGCTTCCGACTGAGTCAGATTACCTCAGGCATGCGATCCATCCCCCAGAACAATAATTCCAAAGTGGTGATTCTGCCTTGCCTCTAATCCTGTTTTCCGTGCTGTAACTCAGCTAACTTTTTTGCAGTTATTTCTGATTTAATTTGCTATGCTTATTGCATCTTGTTCCTCTGTCCTGAGTGTGGGCAGAGCTATTGTTTCTTATGGGAGACTGAGCAACAGGAGCCAGAGAAGTAGGATTTCTTGTTTTCTGTCTAGAAACTCACAAAATACCTCCTGTAGTGCTTTGCTGGTTCAGGTGCAGAGCGCGCTGGTAACACAGCTCTGGTGCAAGACCAAAGAAGTCCAAAAGAAGCGTCAGGGATGGTGACGCTGCCGTTGGACTTTGATAAGGCCCATTCGAAAAAGGCTGAGCCCTCGCGTTACAGCAAATGTCATCCGTACATGGGTGCCAGCCTAATGGGACATGTCTTTGGCTTTACGACGAGGTTATCAGCGCCATCTAGTTAGCGAGGGAGCTTGGTGCAAAATCGTTTTAAGCAAAGGTGACACTTCTGGCATTAGTTGTGACAGCTGACCTTTCTTTAGATCATTGCACTCCTAATGGATCTCTTAACATAAGTGGCACTGACGCATGACAGAAGTCCTTAGGCGTTCAGACACTCTGCACAAGTCCATTAGATGTTACAGTCTACTGTCAGCTACAGTCAAATCCTGCAGCCGCTGCTGGGGAAACAGGGCATTTCTGCAGGTGATGGCAAGAATATGTCACCAAACTAGTAGTCTGCGCGGTCGGGGTGGTTGGCAACTCTGTCAAGTGCTCTCAGCCGAAGAAATCCGCCTTTCTGGATTGGAAGGGACAACTGTGTGAGAGAGCAGCTGAGGCGGAGACGGAGTTATTCTTCCCTTTGTGTCTAAGAGATGCAGTCAACTTTTCTGGTTATGCCGTTATGCTTTTCAGACAGTCCCAGTAAGACACTGGTCTGAAAGGTCACGGTATCGGGCTTGACTTCCTATAGCTCAGTAAGCACGTGGCAGCTGTGTGGCTGAAGGAATGCTAATGCGTAGGGTACTTGCTTAGAGGATTGGCTTTGGGCATGGTATTGCTTTGTGCTCCCTCCAGAGCCCACCTCTAGCGTTGTTTGTGTGAACGAAAGTTAAATGCGTTCTGCTGGTAAAGTTTTGTCATATTTCACCTCTTTTACCCCCCTGCACTGGTGCGAATATCAACTGTGAAATTCTCCCTTCTTGCAAAGGAACCTCCTGTGTCTTACTTCTTTAGCTTCTTTGTGAAGTGAATTTAGAAGGCCTCTCCTCTTGCCTTCAGAGGTCTGCCTTTAGCATTTCATGCTGATCTCCTGCCCAGCAGGATGCACTGATTCGATGGTGGCTCATTAGTCATGGAGGGTATCTCTTTCAGTATTGCTTGATATTGTTTCCAAGATATAAAGTTATATTGTGTTATATCTATCAGCACAATTAATCCACTTGTTCTGGATTACATTGTAATGGTTTTGGGAACAGGAGAGTGATGGGTGTTTTATGTAGCGCTTCAAGAGCTTTCCACTGACTGGCCACCTTCATAAACATTGCTATTAGTAGGGCTGGGGGTAGTCGTTGAAGCAAATCTTTTTGATATCTAGCTGGAAGTCATTGTCTACTTCAGTGAAACTGTGAATGTTAAAGATCCAGAGATCCACTGGACCATGTATAACTGATCTAGTTAATCATTAAGCGTTGTGGAATTAATCTTCCTGGGTTAAGTGGGAAGCCATGTTGTGGGCTGTATAACTTAAGGAGTGTTGCTTCTACCATGGCTTTCCTCAGACTACGGTCAAAGCTCAGTGGGTATTTTAAGAATCCTATTTGTGAGTCTTAAATATTATTTGTGGCAAGAGTAAAAGAATATTCTTTCAATACCTGTCAGCTTTCTGCTTAACAGCACCGATGACAGATGGCTCCAGTTACTGAATCACAGACATTGGAAACGGCTACAATAGTGATTGGCTGAAATTTGAACTATCGTTCACAAATGCACTCTTTAAAGTTGAAGATGGTGCACACAAGGCATGTAATTTCCCTTGGTAATACTTGGGAATAAAATATATATAATTTCAGTCTTGTGCTTATGAATTTCAGTTTCTGCAGTAGATAGCAATGAAAGAGTCGTCCTTCTTCCTTCCCATGCCGCTAACCATGTATTTCCTCCTCCTTTTCCTCTAGCTTTAATGTTTGTGCAGTCTCATGGTGAGTTGTATCTGTCCACTGATCTAACTAAAAATGAGCCCTGCAAAAAAAGTTTAGCTTTCAATCAGAGTAGCAAACTGAGCCAATGCAGTGTGCAGCTAACCCTGGAGAAGTGAAGGGTAGGAGCTGTTACGGAGAGCAAGCAGGCAGAGAGACAGGGCAGCCCCTTCTGGTCATCATATAGATTGTGGATAGATCAACTGTAAAGTTTCACCTGGACTTCAAGGATTTATTTGGGGATTCTTGGAAAAATACAGGCACCTTCCCTTGAAGTTTAGGGACTTCTCTTGAAGTTTCTTTTAATGAAAATAGGACAACTTCTGTAGCATAACATACTACTGTCATTGTAAATATGAGTAACTCCTTCCACTACATATGTGTAAAAGGGCTTGTGCAGGTAAAATAAACCTTCTTGTCTTCCAGGAAGGAAGATGAGTTAGAAACTTTACAAAGTCTTCAAGAGAGTTTATTTTTTGATTCTTCTAAACAGAAATTGACTCTGCATTGCAAAAAGTTGGTGCAATACCTAGCATAGTTGAGCACTTTTTGCATTCGGCGGCATGGGTATGAGCGTGCCGCACCTCTAGAGTGCATAAGGTGAATGTGGCGATGCTTTCCAGAATAGTTTGAAAGCAATGTAGGTAGTTTGCTTTATGTTTCCACCTTTCTAATAAATCTAGATCAGGTGCTAAGAAATAATGCAACTACCTGTCTACTCCTCAAGAGTCTAAAGGCATTAGAGCATTTCTCTGAATGAAATATGTTCACTTCATATCATGTTACAATACATCATGTTGTAAAACAACATGACAGCATGTCAGGATGTGACAAACAACTGGTGCAGTGCATTAAGAAATTTAAATGAAAATTAGTTTAGACCATTTTTCTTCCCATCAGCTGGAAGAACAAGGGCTTGATCTGACATTTGTAGATCAGTTAAGTAACAGAGAGGAGCTGTGTGTTTTTATCCCTCTCCAGTTCCTAGCAGGTGGGCTGTGTTGGTGGGCATCTTTGGACATGCTTAATTGACTGTGACGATGGGATCCTTTAAGAACATAGTATGCAATTTTGGGGAAAGGAAAATTGTCAGTTATTACTAACTTCAACTACTTTTTGAGATGGATTTTGATGGTTTCGAAGAAAATATTTACATATAGGCACACATTATTCAGCAGGCACCCTGAGTGCTCTGTCATACTGAAGTGACATATGGTTTCACAAAGGCTTCTAAGTTTCACCTTCTCTTGCTTGATCTTCTGCTGGACTCTTCTGGGTTTAAAATTTATTCTTGATTAATTTGGCAGTAAACAGATTTAGTTCCTTAAAAATTATTTCCATTTATTATTGTAAACAAAGAGCAGAATCTGATCCATAAAATCATGCATTCTAGAAATTATATCTAGCCAATCTTATTATAGAAGATAGGGACAACTCCTATTAATATTATGCTACAATGAAAAATGGCCGTTTCTTAAATCTTGTGCCTGAGTTAAGAGACTAGAATCTTAGTTAAGATTCAGAACTCATTCCTGTTGCTGAGTCCATGACTGCTTAGTTTCATTAATGAAGTCTTATCAAAAGCTTCAGGAAAGGCTTTAAAAAAGTCAAAGTTTTCGGTGAAGTTGGTTTTCAAGACTTTGCTGACCCTTCGGAAGAATTTCAGGCTTGATTTTCCTTTATAGACTTTGTGCTGATATCCATTATGTGATTCTCATCTAGATACTTTATAATTCCATTTTTAATTGACTTTGAATTAAGTATCCATTTTTTCATTCAAAATCACTCTCTTATCAAAAAACTCCTTAGCCAGTCTAGATGGCACTTAATTTACCATTTCAGCAGTTTCTTGCAAGAGTGATATTATGTAAAATGATTTCAAATGTTAATATTTTACAAGCTTGGGGGGAAAGGAACTTTAAAAAGTAATTCTTTGAGAAACAACTTCTGAAGCTTGTTTCAAAAGTTACTGGAAGGGGACAAACAGCATGTTTGCATAAGCCTTGTTTCTTTAGGAAACCAAACTGAAGACAGAAGGTCTCAAAAGAGCTGGGCATCTGGTAAACTTCTGGTTTGGTATGGAAAAATGTGGGAGCTGGAGAATATTTTTACATCAAACATTTCAGAAGAATCCAAAGCAGCACAATTTCTTTTTATACAGAGAATTGGGATATTTAACATTTAATGTGCTGTATTCAAAATAAAAAACATATTTATTTACTTATAATTTCTTGGTACTTGGACCTTCAAGATAGATATAACTTTAGCTGATGTTTTCCATCTCCCTCAAACAAAGAGAAGAAAGCTGATAGATATGATAGATCATTCCCTCTTCCTTATCATTGATTGAAATGGGATCAAGATCTGGCAGACGGTCCTGAACTTTCTCTCAGTTTAGTGGGTGGCTTGGCCAATAAGCTCAATTCTGGGGAAATCCTTGAAGGAAAAAAAATCTCAAGGGAAGCTTTGCCTAACTCTTATAATAGCAATTGGGAACTTCATTAGAGCTGGCGTAGGAAGTGATAATCACAGGAGTTGGAATAGCATGTCGTTCTCTCAAGAACACAAAAAGCTGTGCTGTAAATGACATTGCTACTCCAGGAAATCTTGGAGAATTGAGATTACAGCATTTCAGTGTGTTTTTCGGTAAGCAGCCTCACTTTTTGAGGATAAACATTTCACCTGCACCTATAAGTGCAAAACTAGACTTGTTTGTTGAACTACTAATTGCAAATTTTTGGCATCTTGCTCTGCAGGTATAGAATTGTAAGGGTAATTGAAGGGCTGATAGTGTTCAGTCCTTTGGAAAATGCATGTTTTTGTGCACTCAGAAATGGCCATTTTCTACCTTTAATGTATTACCCATAATATAAATGTTCATTCAGGTAATATATTGCATCGGATACTTTCTGGAGATTATAAAAAGAAAGTATTCTAGCCACTGTGTGTTTTTTCTCAGTTGGTGTATAGGAGGCAACATGGCAGATCTGGAATGAGACATGCTAGAGAAGGACCAGGGAGTCCAGGGCATGATTGCTTCTCTTTAGAAGACCCCATGGAAATGCCTCTTCCAGACCTGCAAGAGTACTTTGCAAATTAAGATAGCAGTTGCAAAGGAGCACAGCTATCGCTTGCTTGCCTTGGATGTCATTATTCCTAGGCTTAGCAAAAATTAGGCAGTCATAGTTTCATGGGCTGTACATGATGAAATTCATTGAACTGATTTCATATCCCACCTCTCCTAGCAGGACAGTCAAGTTTCTGAAGCACATTTACCTCTCACTGGGTTCTGTCCTAGGACTGCTACTGAACCAAAGAAGTCATCTCTGCAGTGACAAATTTCCCCATGATCTAGGGGCAGGGAGGTTGCACCCTTTGTTCCCTCTGAGATGTTTTTGGAAGAAAACTCAGTAAAAACCAGCCTTGCAAATGTTCAGGTGGTATTTGGAATAGATGGAGTGATTTGGTTGCAACTTTGTAAAGGTTCTCCCTTTTTGTCTTTGTCATTACAAGTGCTATTGTGCAGAGTAGTTCAGTCCCTGTTGAAGACAGTCCCTAAATGTCAAACCTGAAAAGATACAGTTCTTTAATTAGCAGGGCCATTTTATTCCATGGATGCTCCTTAAAAGCTTCCCTAGACCCTATAATTTCTGCTCTGATAGATTGAGATTTTTTTAATGTTCACTTCTAAATGTCTTTGTTTCTTTTGTAATGGATTAAATGAAGTTTTAACAAGGCTTATGGTGAGATTCCTCATCATTAAAATAACAAATGGTTGAAAAGCTGCCTTCTGTCTTGCAGAAATCTAACAGCATTAGTGGACCATAATCCAGCTGGTAACTGATTGCTGAACAACTGCAAAACCTTTCATACTTTGAGATGCTGTCAGTACATAAAGTATGTTTCCATGAAGTTTATTGAGCAGCTTATTAGCGGAGGTTAAGGCAATGGAACTTCACAAATTCCATTTAGCATTCAAAAATATTTTATCTGAGAGTTTCAGATTTTTCAAGTTTAATTGCGTTTCTTTTATCTATTCTGGATACATCAAGGTAATATTTCCTGAAAGATAGCAACATTTTCTGGTTCTAGCTTGGTGTTTTTTTGGTTCGAACCACATTTGAGAAAAAAAGCCTCCAAAGATGGATTGTTTTGTTTCGTTCATGTTTCAAAGTTCTCGTTTCATCAGAAGGATTCTCTTGGCTCTCCCTGGAGCTTTTGCAAAGCACTAAAACATTGCCAACATTGTCCCAGTTATTCTGTCCTCATTTTACCGCTTCCCTTAAAATCCTCCCCAGTGAATGTGCTCCATCCTGGCTGACTTGCCCAGTGACACATCCTGCCCAGTGACACATCCTTCCCAGCTGGAGGCCTTGTTCTCCATTCCATTGCAGATCTTTGATGCCATTCCCGTAATGTGAAGCTGACACATTGCCAGGATTTCTTTGGGCCAAGGGGAAGCACTGGGTGATGCAGGGCTGCACGTTTTCCCTTCTTCCCAGATACAGAAGAAACAAAGGACACAGTTGTAGGAAAAGCACACATGCGTCCTTCAGCAATTTCTGTCTGCCCTTACAGCTTCTTGGGTTTATGGGCACCCAAGCACAAGCTAAAGTTGTCCTGAGGCTATACTTGTTCAAATCACAGATCAGCAAGGAAAAGTGCTTCAACCCGCTGCATCTATTTGAGGGACAAGGCTGGAACGGAGTGCTGGGAAACACGACCTTTGTTATCTCTCTCTATTTTTGACAGCCAGAGCCCCTCCATCAGGCAACTGGCTGGAAGTAATCAGTTGCAGCTCCTGCTCAGTCCATCTGTCTGTCTGGATCCCTTGATTGTGAGAACCGCAGTCTGTGGACGCCCTTTTCAATCCATCCTATTTTACACAAATCAGAGCCACCCGTCTCACTACCGTTACCGTCTCATCCAAATTTCTTTCCAGAGAGTGCCAGCCTGTTCTCTAGTTTAATCTAGTGATCAAGCCTTTTGTAGTGTGTTAGCAACAGCATAAAGCATTTCTTGACACTTCTTATGCCTTCTGGACACTGCGTGCTTGACAGCGAATTTTATGGATTGTCGGCAATGAAAGTTATGAGTGCTCAGTTCACAGCTGAAGAATGGCACCACACAATTTCCTCCTGGAATTGCAGTTTTCCTTTGTTTTCTTTAATACTGGTAAGTAGGTTGGATCCTGCTTACATGCTCTGCACTCCAAAGGAAAATCAGTGAAGAGGAAGTTTGTTATTGTTTTGCATGCTGCCAAGATATCAGGCCTTAGCCTTCAGCTTACTGGATCCAATACAGCCTCACCTATAGAGAAGTTTCCAAGATCCATATTCATCTTCTGTCTCGTTTATTTGCGCATCCTGGATACACACGGAAAAACACCCTGTTATCTTGAGGCTTTTACATTAAGTGTGTGTTTGCATGGCTTCCCCCCCAGCCCAGGACTGCAAAACCCCGTCTCAGGTGGACGGTCAGGTTACTGGGACTGTGTAAGAATTTCCCAAATCTCTTTTGAGATTCATTGTCCTCAGACTATAAGCTTTGGGGTCAGTGATCAATCCTTACTACTGAAAGGAGGTATGGTGTCAGAACTCAGTCTAAGGGATTTGGAGATCTAGTGGAACTAAACACAGTTTACACTCTTCCTTAAACATGAAGAAACCGTCTGTTACAGCTCTGTAAATTTCTGTTACAAATGCCCTTGAATTTAAAAAATTATTCTGTATATCTTAGATAAGTAGCGACCTGTACAGATGATTAAAAATATTTTCACTGCATTTTGGCTAGCAGATCCAGAGACATAAATGTTGAGGAATTTTTACCATCCAGGATTTGCATTTGAAGCCATTTCATTAATTTGATGTTAGAGACTATAAATGTCCTATTAAATTTTAATTAAAAGACTGCTTGAAAACCTGTAACCATTAAGTATTACCCCAGACTTGCCTTTCTGATATGGCAATATCACAAAAGTAAAAAAAAAAAAGAGGTTTTGGTTTTCTCTGGAGGTGCTTTGAGAGAGCTCTGTGTAAGCAACCTCCAAGGTCAGGGCAGTGCTGTTTTGGAATGCCTTTAAAAACATGACTGGCAAGAGATCTTCCCAAATTGAAAACCTCTGCACACATAAAATATGACAGCCCTGTCTACTGTGATTACTTCAGTTCTGCAGGGTCGTCAGTCATTCCCAGTCATTCCCTTTGACTTTTGGAGTTGCGCTCTGCACGTTTCCCCCCCGCTGCCTGCCCACCCTCGGGCAATCCTGGGAGAAGAAGGGTCTCCTTCAACTCCTTGGTCCTACCTCTCCTTCCTTTTATTTCTCTGTCTGCTTTCCTATCTCCCCCAGATAACAAATTTGACTTTTACCTGTCTTCACCCACTATGTCTTGAAATGCAAAGATGCTTAGCCAAAAGGGATAAGGTATCGGAGAGAAGAAGGATTTTCATCTCTGCCCTTCAGCTTGTGAAAGGATACGCAAGCTGTACCAGGCTGGGAGAGGAAATCCCTTGTAGGTGTTTTTGTTTATATATTTATTTATTTATGTAGGCTAAGGCGGATCACAAGTCTGCTGCTCTTTTGTAGCTTTCTCCTCTTCTCTGTCATGTCCCCATGATGGTCTACAAACGTCAAGGGGAAGTCATTAGTTTTATCTCCTCAAAGAAACTTGGTGTCTTTTGTTCAAAGCCTGGGTGCCATCTGGCATCTGCTGTACTGTGGGTCTCTGAGCCACAGGAGGTGGTTGTGTGTGTCCAGAGGAGAAAAAGGAAGCATTTGTATGTTCTCCCTAAAATAATTCTAAGCTGCTGCTGACCTGCGTGTTAAAAAGTAGGTTGCAGAACTTTAAAAATCAGGAATGTGAGTAAATACCTGTTTACTGCCTCATTACAAGAGGGCAAAATGGAGAGAGGTCAAGGGGTGAGGAATAAGCAACTAAGAATCAAAGGATTTGTGTTCAGCGTTAATCAGTGTGGCAAGCAGTAGAGATACTGGGGACCTGAAATGCATCCAGTCCTGAGAAAGTACAATTAAATCTTTGGCAGAAATGCTGGCTGACCTGCTTTTGGGAGTAAGGGCATGGGGAAAAAAAGGGGATAATCTTAACAGCGTCTACCCCGTGCTATTGCCAATCTCTTGGAAGCAAAGGTAGTCGGAGACCTGGCTGAAACGTGCCAGCTGCCCTGTCTGCAGTAGCCGGCCTAAGGCTAGGCTTGTGGCAAGAGGAGGGGAAAAAAACACTGCTGGCCTAATAAATGGAAGTGTGTTTGTAGATTAAATTTAGAAAATGTACATGGTGGTGTAGAAATTATACCTGCAGAAGGAGGACTTGTTAGAGCACAGGATGTCTGTGTCCTCCATCTCTTACTGCAGTGTGCACAGATAATACCCGTTCACGGCATTGTGACACTTTCCTCTTAAAATCCCCAAAGTTTCTCAGTGGAAGCCTCTTAGTCAACCAAGTGATTACCAACAATTGAGGAATTTGCATCTTTCAAGATGCTGAGCTCTGCTGTGGTCCCATTCCCTGTGCCTGTCCCCTCCTCAGAATGGCTGAGTTAACCGTGAAGTACTTTTTGAGAACTTACTTGCCCAATTGCAGTTGGATTTGGAGACAGCTGGTGCTGTTGCAGCTTGCTGGGAGTATGTCCTGTTCCTCTCTCCAGTGTCAGTCTCCTTTTGGTGAGCGGGATGTCCGCCACTGGCTTGGGTGAAGGGATCAGTCAAGCCCAGTAGCATGAGGTCAACTTCCAAGCATTTTGGTAGATACCAGAGCATGGGAAAATGAGCTGGTGGTACGTTCATCTCTGCTGAGGGGTCATATCTAATTGTGCAATTTGCAATGAGGAAAGGGGAGTCTGGTAGAAATCGGAAAGAGACCGTGAGCTGAGAGGTACACGTTGGTCCTGCCCTATATGTCAAGCCTTCTTGGTTTCTGTACGTGACATTCTGTCATCCCATGGGTCCAGAGAGATTGCAAAGAGAAAAGGACATGAATGTCATGTCAGCTATGTGCCCGCCTGCCTCAGACAGTTTGCCAGAACCACTTGTCTCTTCCTGAGAAAGACGTCAGGAAAGGAGTGTGTTTCAGGTGCCTGTCATGCAGGACAGCAGTAACAAGCTGTGTATCTCTCACTGTTATTGATCACACAAAATGTTTTAAATTAGCCAAATACCCGCCAGATCTTTACTATGTTCTGGCAGGTGTAAGAAAATTGATAAAGGCGTCGTTCTTCCTTTGCCACTTCCTACTGCACTAAATTCACCTTGTGTTTAACATCGTTGCTGGGAACCAGTGAAGGATTATTGTAGTAATGAGGATAATTCATAAAGGCGCTTTGTGCTGTTGAGAGGTATTAGTGCCTGAACTACAGTGGGGGCTGTCCTCAAGTGGGTGGAATACAATTCCCCGTGAACTTCTGAGTGTGTATGTCTGGGGCTTAGCATATAGAAATTCTTAATAGCATTAGTGACTCAGGAACATCATTTCAAGCCTGCTTCTAGATGCTGCTGCTGTAATTGAGCATGCTCATTATTTATAGGCTTCCAAATTAAGCATTCATTTATGCTGTGTTTGGAATAAATGAAATCAACAACATGCCTTTTGGTGAAAGAGCCGCAGATGCAAACAGAAGCGTTCACAGCTTTCAAGTCTTGTGTTTGTTTACGTGAGTGAATGTGGACTGTTAGAACAACTTCCACCGCTGATTATTTTCAATTAAAGCTTCAGGGATTTTAAGAGGAAACTGTCACAATACTGTGATCAGGGATATTATAGCCTCTGGATGCAAATTAGTTACCAAACTTTAAAACAACAGATTTACAGGATCTGTTTCAAATTAATTGCCAACTGGCCGTAAGCACCTCCAGCTCTTGAAGTCTGCCTCCACGGCTGACGGAAAAGGTACTGTGAGTTTGCCCAAGCTGTTGGGCTGTAGGCGGTAGTTTGCCTGGGAGGAGAAAGGGATGCGAACAAGTTTCTGAAGTGTCCTTCATGAAGCGTCCTTCAAGAACCTTTTCCACCAGAGTCTTCTCACTGCAAATGCTTGTCCAGCTCCTGGGCGATGTCCCTCTCCAGCAATCACCCCTCAGCACCAGGCAGCCCCCAAACGTTGCAGTCAGGCAAGAGGAAAGTGGGAAGCCACATTCAGATGACATGAATTTATTCCGGGCAGACCAAAGGTGTGTTCTTAAAAAAGCATGGTGGTATGGGACTGAAATAGAAAAGACTGATGACATTCAGGACTGAGGTTCTGCAAGGTGGTAAGATAAAGAGAAAACTTACATGTTGCCTTTTTGCTCTGGACAATACTTACTGTCTGCTTCTGTAAGCATTTAAGCATTCTGTGAGCATATGAGTAAAAGAAAATATGATTTTTAACACTCCTTTAAGACATAAGCATCATTTCTTAGATTTGTGTCTAGTGTGTAGCCAGCAGAGAGAAATCATTTTTCATTCTTCTATACCATTAGATCTCATGCCACAGAAACTTCAGATGTTTAACTGTTTGTGCATTTATTTTTAAGGCAATAAGACAGAGCCATTTATTCCCGCAAAAAAAGTCTTAGTAAATTTTGGCAGTGTTTTTATTCCTAATACACATTATTTATTACAATTTCTTAGGGAAATCAAAGTAATTTGTCTACTTAACGTTATCTTTAGTGGATCTAAATAAAAGAAACTTGAGCAAGATCTCCTGTGGCTCGGGTAGATTTATGCTTCCTTGTGTCACAGTCACAGAATACAGGCATGAAGTTGGTAAAGAATATTTTTTTTTTCTTTTGCTCCAAGAGTGTTTGATGTGCATAATACTTACTGACACAGACTGCTGCTTAAATTCAGGATGATTGTAAAGGCCATCAGGAGTAGCCCTTGGTAAATATATAGTGTTTGTATATCATCTCAGGTACAAATATGCAGAAAGTATGGAGAAAGGATTAGTTGCTTATACTTTGGTGCCAGAGGTTAGACCAGAATAGGGTTTGAGTCCAGTAGAGCAGTTGTTGCTAATTTGAAGGAATGAAAAAGTACTATTAGTGCAGTGACGATGTCAAAAAATGCAGTTGGTGCAAATCAGTAATAATTGCCAAAAAAAGCAGCAAGTAGTATGTGAACATGTGAATGTTTAGGTGTTTTCCTGAAATAAGGGAGATTTTAAGTAGAAGAAAGCTTCATATCAGATATGGCTCATCACTTCGCAAATTCTGGCTGGCAGTTGCGTCAGACTGAAACACACTGTACGGATTGTCTCTGCATCAGGATTTCATTCCTTAAATGGGAGCCTGCAAGAAAAGGAAAACATTTAACAGATAACACCTGTTGCAATGATAAACCATAAACCTTAGCATGAGCAGCTTCACAAGAAATGTATTCATCTTTGCATTGGGCTGTTTAGCACTGCGACAGTATGTAGTAACTATATGTGATCAAATTTCTATTATTTTGTGTGCCATTGTTTGGTGCTTAAATAGCGTAATGATAGGGGAAAATAGAAGCTGCAAGGGAACTAGCAAACAACTAAAAGAAGCTGTTTGGCATCACCTAGGTGGTGCCACCTATTAAAACAACTCACCTTTCCTGTGTATTTTAGATGCCACAAAGGGAACCTTGGGACAAAAGACAGAACAGTATATGAGTTTAGCACAAGCACATTTAGGTGGAAGCAAAAGCAAAACAGAAAAATGCTCGCTTTTTTGCATTGTCCACCACAAAGTCTCTTTATAGCTCTGCTGTAGCTCTTCGTTTCCCTCCATCATAAACCAGAATAGATTAATTTCTCCAGCTGTGTAGATTGTAGAGAAATACCAGTAGTTTTATGTTCAAGTTTAATGCAGTAATCAGTCTTTTAGAGGATGATCAGCAATAAACAGCATGCAATATTTGAAGACAGATGCCCTACTATGACCTACAGTAGGGTGGTTGTGACAGAATAGCCAAAATGTTGTTAAAATGCTTAATATTTAATTTGAAAGTTATGAAAGGCATTATGCTATCTAGCGATTAACATCATCCCCACTGAGACAAACTATTTTTACCAGACACAAGTAATTTCTTCAGGCCTCTTGTCCTTAAAAAAGATGAGAAAAGCAAACATTTTGCAAAGATTATGTGAGAATATAAATTACGCTAAGAATTAGACTATCAGCTTGACCCTGTGTTAATCTGTGTATGTGTGACACAAATACGAAGAGCCACAACTCCTTATTAGAGCAGCATAAACTCTAAGAGTAGAAATCATCATTTCACATTTGTTTGAAATCAGTGGTCTTGATTCAGCTGTCGTTGTCATCCTTTGTTTTTATTTTCTGTAAATGTTTCTGTGCTCAAACTTTACTAATGAAATTACATCCAGGAAGTAAATATTTGTCTAGAACAGTCACCGAAATCTGACTGTGAAATCCATAATAATTTTTGGCATTGTCAGTTTGTACTGTTGTGACCATTACAATCCAAAATCCGTGCTGAAAGTCCCAGGGAGTCGTACAACGTTTCTATAAATTATAGCATAAATGAGGAATTATGAAAAATTGATTGCAATGTACATTATTCAATTAATCTGCCAACCAAGATTATTTGCTGCTGACAGGCACAAGAAGATGTACCAAAGTGATGTACTGGATGGCCACCAAGAGGAAATGTTCAAGGAAAGTTGTTTTTTGGATGTCTTAAAGCTAGTTCACATACTGACTATACAACCTTCTTCAGTGACTGGTGAAACCAAAATGCAAAATATTACAAAAAAAGCGCAACTTTTCATCCTTAAATAGATTCCCCCCCCCCCCCCCCCCCCTCCATTCCTGAAGGGACTATGATGTTCATCTGTTCTCACCAGATGTAAAACACAGGCCACTTAGCTTATCATCCACAACATTTCCAGTGAGCTTCTGGCTTCTGAATAAGACCAAAGGCATCCACTCCCCAGCTAAATTAGAATAAACTGCTGTTCTCTTTTTTAATAGAGGGACGGGGGGTTTTGGATCTTGCTCCAAAGGTTTAAGAGCTCTGCTTTTTTTCATGTATGTGAAATCCAGGGTGTATGTTATCTACCTGGGAAAGATGGAGATCAATAGGATCCATACTGCAGCCATGAGACATGCTCTGCTTAGAATAATATTTTCAGGATAAGTTAATAAAATAATGTGTTTTCCTTTTTGTGGAGAAGCTTTGAAAGAAACCTTACAACTTTGTTCTCTAAGTGATAAAGTACAGTCACTGTATAACAAACACATGGTGGAAAAGCATAAGGAGGAGAAAACTTGGCAGAAGCAACAATCCGTAATTTAGAAATAATGTCGTCTTATCGCAGTCTGCAAATGTCATTCCTACCGGGAATTAAATTACTGAATATTGAAAGTGTAGGCAAAGAGAGCAAAATTATGACCCAGGAGAGGTCTTGCTCTCACATGTCTGTGTGGAGGCATTCCCCTGGCTATGTGCAGAGCTGGGTTAATGCCTGCGCGCACAGTCCCTGTGCTGCTGCAATGCTTGTGTGTGTACCAGGGCACGCAGGTGTTTTCCATCTCTCACTATGTGAAAAGCACTCCAGAAAACTCTGATCTCTTCCCACACAGAATTATTCTTGCTCACGAGCTTTCCTTGCTTTGTCTTCCCAGTGAGAAGTGATGCTGAGGTCAGATAGTTGCTTAAAATTAAGCAAGAGGCAATGCAAAATGTTTTCAGGGAGTAGACTAAGGAAAGTGATATAAACCATGGGTGTGGAGTAACTAGAGGCTTCTTGTTAAAGCATGCAAAAATTTGGTACAATTGCCTTTAGTCTAGGTTGTCGACTGCTGTGGCTGGAGTTAATTTGTGCTGCAAGAGCAATTCACAGCTCTAAGCAAGAAATAGCTGCTGGAGGTCTTATGCACCAGGTATAACCAGGTGTTTCCTCTTCTAAGAAACTTCAGGTACCTTTAACCCAGCAGATTCAGATGTAACTGTATCTCCCTGCTTAACGTCCGACCTGCTCAAGTATAAACCAGCTCTAACCTTGAACGTGGCAAGATTCACGCCTGCGTTTGGGAGTCTAACTGCCTTAGCTCAGCCTACGCTATTGTAGTTGTTCAGTTTTTATCCCAGAGCCGGCTCACATCTGGCCGGATAGAAACACCAGCCGTGGGGCTTAGGTCCTCCAGCACCCCCCTTGGAATTGTGCCTTTGGGAAGATTACAAGCATAGCTTAATTTTCAGGGGTAAGGGACAGAAAATTTTCACATTAAAAGTGTTTCTTAATTAACCGCTTCTGAGTAAATAATTCACAGTGAATAATTACCTGATGAATTTAGTCTGTCTCTTTCTCTATTTTTTTTTTTTTTCCTGGGCACAAAGCGTCCTTGAACAGATTGCAGGTTTCTTAACTTGCTACAGGAGTGTTTCTGATATTTTATCTGCCGTTTTTATTGGTTCTGTTCCCTGCTTGCCTTAGTGAAACTTTTAAAGGCAGGAATTGAAGAATAGAAATAGTGCTCTCTGCAGGGCAATTTAAGGACCCATGCTAGGGGGAAAAGCATTAAGGAATTTACAAGATTTAAACACTTTTATTTTATGGGTAAAGCTCTCATCAAGGTGCTAATTTTATGTCTGTGCATAACAGACAATGGTATTTCCTTTGGTGAAGTCCTTTGGTTTGGACTTGTCTTACAAGAAACCAATTGCAAAGTTGTACCAGAGAGTTGGGCGTTTTGTAATAAGTGAGATGGCTGTATTCCAAACCTGAAATTTATTCCTTTTGATCTTCCCAGGCCTTTTTCTATCTGAAATCTCCTGGCAGAATCAAGCCCATTTCTAAACAAAGAGCCTCACCCTGTGCAGAAGCAATGTCATTAGTCAGTCCAAAATTGCCCTGCAGGACAGTGTTATCACAGCAACTGTGTGCTGTGAGGACAGCCAGCCGAGTCTCGTCAGGTTATTCCATCGGGAGGGTGGGTGCTTGTCTTTTAGTTGGGAAATCATTGCTTTTTGGGATTAGATACTTGCTGCCGGCTCAACCCATCTGTCTTTGTGGTGTTGCTTTTGCAGCAATATCATCCAAATGTAGCAGCTCCTCTTGCTTGCTTGCAGACAGACAGATGCAGCATATATGCCTGCTGCCTAAATTAGCAGAACATTTTGCATAAATCTCTTTTGGGCATATCACTGTAAATGGGCCCTGGAGCATAACCCAGTTGACTGGCAGTTTTGTATGGCTTAGTTGACACTGTAATTTCACCTGTTGCTGTGGGAGGCAGAGAAGAGAAAGAGGCCAAGAGGTTGCAGGTCTAGTGATGTCTCTGTGTTGATGTAAAAATGGGGCAAAAAAAAGTGGGAGACCAAAGTGTCCACATTCAGGGTGTGGATGGCAGCAGATCTTCCACCCCATCCCTTTGGGCTGGTAAAAAATGCTTCTAAATTCCTGGTGAGAAACATTTTCATGCCTTGCGAGGGGGCTGCAGGCACTGCTCTGATGGGGACGTGATCCCAGTTTCAGCCCTCTGAGCTCTGACTCACAACAATACGGGGAAAAAATGCCCCAAACCCAAAATGCTCCTTGTCAAATTAGCATAACGTGAGGATAAAATAAAGTAGGGCATTTGCTGCCGCTTTGTACACTGTAACTGGGGCAGGGTATTTTAGCATCCTGCTGGAGATATTAGCCCCGTAGTGTCCTGTAGCTGCTAAGAGAAAAGGTTCAGCAATATCAGTTAATGAACGTTGTTTCTCACACAGCAAAACCACAGAGAACAGCATATGGACTCTGTGACAAGAGTGACCGTAGGGTGCTGGACTCCACTGACTTGATAGTTTTCCTTACATCCTACTTAGCCGTAAAATCCTAATAAAGAAGAAAGAGGCGATTATATTAAAGGAATTATGGGGATTGCAGCATGATCTCTAGGACCCATGGGGATTTCTCTGATGTCCAGAATAAATGCTCTTCTATTCTAATGACCATAAATGACCTCTCTCCAAACCTGGTATTGATGAAATAGCTTTAATGTTTCAACATCAATACTCTAAGCTTTGCTGAACAGTGACATTAATCTGATATTGCATAGCACATGGGGAAGAACAGCCAAAAAATATGCTGGAGCTTATAAAGTTATGCAGCTTTCTAGCCTGACAGCAGCTTTCATGCTATTTTCCCACCAAGTGGAAACAAGTCGTGGGATACAAATGACAGAGACATTTTCCCTTAAAACCTGATGCAAGGAAATCACAGGTGGCTGGAAACTGCTCATAATTTCAAAGGGTACAATGTAAACAGAGGAAGTTTTTTGAAAAGTTGGTGTACCATGCTCCTGTGTTTGCTTCTGTCAGGTTACAATCTATTTTCTTTTTCCTAGCAAACATTTTTGATTACTTAGCATATCTTAATTAATATGCAAACACAGACATGGATTCTCGCAGCATAAAAACAGAGGCATTGGCTGATTTATGATTTTAATCAGGTCAGCCTTAGCTGATATGCAGAAGAAATAATTAGCTAGCTGTTTGTACACAGAATTGCATTGTACCCAACCCATAGGAGACAGCTTTTCCTGACACTTGAATCTCCTGCTGACTTTGTTTTCTTAGCTTTCCTTCTGGTCTCAAAATAGGAGTGTGTAATAGTTTTCCACCTCTGAGATCATTGCCCTCTATTCTTAACTAAGGGTAGGTAGGCTATTTGCAGGCCTTAGGATGCAATTTGGTATGCAATTGGCTGAAATACTGAAATAAGAGTTTGACTAGTAGTCAGAGCGGCCAAAAGACAATGTCCAGGAAAATCTCTTTCTGGGTGTTTAGTAGCAGCTCTTGCTCTCTGCCTTGCTGTTTCTGACATTACCACATTACCAACGCATTTAAAATGCATCATCCACATTTCTTAAGTATGCCCAAGGGGTCAGAGAAGTTTCACGTAGACCAGACAGTTGTGACATATTGGTATTGACTGCTCTAAACTGGACCCCAGCTTTGCAGAAACTGGGGCACAGACCCAAGGTTCCCCTAGAAAGGGAAGTATTGCAGTCACAGAGAAAGTCACTGTTTCCCCGTTCAACCCCCCAAATCCCAGCTATGCCAGTGTCTCTGAGCTGCAGAACCCAGCTAGGTGATAATCAATTAAGTTGCTGTATCTGTCCTGTGCAAAAAGAGGTTTAGTCTGCAAGGTTATCAGTTTAATTGGTTTTATCAGTAGCTGAATGTAGATTTTGTGTGCCTGGCACTGCCTCTGTGGCTTCTGGACATTTTATGCCATACTGTACCATATGGGAGCGTAAAGGCTGTGGCTATATATGTGGCTCTTACTTGTTGCCTCTATGCTAATATAGGAAGTTTGCGAAGAACCGAAACTTGCCTTGAATCTTGAGTTTCATTAACCCTTTGTGAAAACCCGTAAGCCTTTTGCATTGGAGACCAGACAGATGACATGGTTTCTAACGTTACTTCTCTGCAGACTAACTGATGTATTTGGCACCGGCCAACAGACATCCAAACATTTGTACAGATGTGAGGGTCTGTCTAGACTAGATAATTGCTTCCCCTTTTGGCTTGATTTCACCGGTTGCCACATTGGGTAACATTTAACCTTGAATTCTGGAGGCACAGTCACTGCCCAAGCCCTCCTAACGAGGAGCCATCTAGCAAGTTGACATGACAAGACCGTGTTAATCTGAGTCTTCTGCCTGTGAGTCTGGTCACATTGCGGTCAACGCTGATGTATTTGCATTAATCCTGTTTCTGTCCATACATCTTAATTCACCCTGAGAGCACTGCTAAGTTCTTTTGTTAATCGTTTTCTCCCTGTCTCCCCCCATGAAGTGAAGTTCATTCTGTGAACAACGCTGATGCAGCCAGGTTAATAACTATTGATGTCGCCATGTTAATAACCGTCTTGCTGCCCATGAATCTGAGCCTCCCCCTGACGAGGTGGTGGACATGACCCACTTAATCATTACATCTCCCTGTCCATGGATCTCAGTTCGCCCTGTGAAATTTTAATCATTCTGACTAGCTAATAACAATAATTTCTCACTGTCCGAGGGTGTGAGTTCACCCTATGAAC
Organism: Haliaeetus albicilla; assembly: GCF_947461875.1. Classification (NCBI taxonomy): domain Eukaryota; kingdom Metazoa; phylum Chordata; class Aves; order Accipitriformes; family Accipitridae; genus Haliaeetus; species Haliaeetus albicilla. Next base: position 14,523,805 of record NC_091509.1, on the reverse strand, counting down.
AGCTCCAATGTCCTTGTTAATCATTGTAATCTCTTACTGCTCACGAACTGCAAAATGCATGGATGTCTCCGCTGATCGCTTCCATACTTCGCTGTCTGGGGGCTGGAATTGCTCCCCATACTTTGCAAGGGATGTCCGGGGCACTTGATTCTTCTGCCCCCGCTGCTGGGACCACTGCAAATCTTTCTCTTCAACAGCAAAGTTTTCCTGGCAGCTGCCTACATGCAACCAGCTGTGTGCAACCTCTCTAAAGCGACGTGTTGAATAACAGAGTGTGTTTGCATGCAGAGCAGCCGGGCTCTGTCGGTTGAACGGTGCTTTCTTGAAAGGTGAGCTCAGAGCACAGAGATAAGTGTTAACTCAATGAGACATTTCAGTTCATTCTGCTGGGACGCACCATTGTACTGGGTAGGTCTGATAGGACTGTAAAACTAAATAGGCGTTGATGTGGTGCTACACGCTGTTCCCTTATGTTGGTTCCAGCATGGGGCCCAGTGCTTTTAATGAACACTTACAGCTGTTAATGCCTCAGCCTGTAACATCCTGAATCATTGCAGGAGCTAATGGACAATGAGAGGGAAGATCAATCACAATTTTAGGGCATTGTAAAGTCCCACCGCGTTTTCCACCCTACCCCTGGAGAATATGGTCCTTGTTGAAGCTTGGAAAGGACGTAAGGGAGTTTATTGAAACCAAACAAATTGGAGACATTTTGCAAACTCAAGCTCACTTCTTTAATACAGGCACGTGAATTGCAGTGAAGACTCTGGAACTGCATGTAATATTTGAAGAAGAAACTTGGCTCATTTTCAGCAGGTTTCTCCCACGTGCTCTGTACAGCCTCTCCCAGGGCTCCTTGAAGTTCTGGTTTTGTCTCTGAAAACCCAGCTACCTTCAGCTGCAAGTAGAATTAAGAAGCAGCTTTAAAAGAAGCTGCTGAAAGCGGCTTTGCAAGCCAAAGAGGAAGAAATAACTGCGTGAAGCAAAGTCTAAAAGGAGCCACCTCCATCTTCAGAGAGCCACAGGGCCAGTGTCACCAGTCATCTTTTGGAGGCAGTAGGCAAAGGTCATCTTCCCCAGTGAATCCCCAGTGATTGCTTTTTTCCGGAGACTTTCGATTGGGCAGCTTGCTGCAATTTTATTAGATGAGACAGTAGACTTGTTGTCAGGATTTTTTTTTTTTTTTTTTTTTTATTTTCCTCCCTCTCATCCCTAGATTGGTTTGGGAGTTTAGATTAATAAACAGAGAAGCAGTTAGTTTGATTAAAAGTGGCATATGTTCTGCTGTGGCAGGGGCAGACTCAGGGGTGTTTCATGCCTGTGTTTTGAGAATAAGAAACCACTCTCATTCTTGGACACAACAGTAAATAACTTTTTTCCAGTGAAATACTGGAAGTACTTTCATGCAGATGATTTTGTGCTTTATAAAAATCCGAGGGAAGGGAAGACTGGTGCCTTGGAAAACAAAACAAAACAAAACAAAAAAGTTGGAGGGAGATCTATACCTTAGTGAAGCTAATTAACATTAAAATAAAGCAGAGCATGAAAAGATGAAACTAAATGCTGCAGAAATGCTGAATTAAAGGGACAGCACTTAATAAAGACTGAGCTTGAAAAGATTTATGAAGGTATTTCCCATCGGTGTCATTGGAGGAAAAGCAGTGCTGCTCCTTTTGTACAGTGCCGGGATTGAAGGAAGCGGATACATCCTTTTATTCGCTTCTGTTAGACTGTCTGCAGCCTGGTCGAGGTGGTTAGAGCAGGTGTGGAGAGGCCAGAGCTTCTGCAGACCCTTCCCTGGTAATCAGAAATGACAGCCCTCCCGCGCCTGAGCCGCCTCCTCTGCAAAGGGAGGCGAGTAAACATTGCAAGTTTTCATTATTGTTTGTAAACGTCTCATTTGCAAACACAAAGTGGTTTTAGGACTTAACTTCTGGGATGCCCTGAGCACACAGCTCCCAGCCTCTTCCTTCCGTGATTAGCCCCAAAATGAAGCAGCCCAGCCTCAGCTTCCCGAGCAGCTCCGTGCCTTCACGCCGGTTGAAAATGTCTCCATCACCGTGGCAGATATACTGCGCACAGGCAAGGGAGTAACATTTTTTAAAGAAGCTCAGGAACTGAAATCTCATTTCTAAAGATAATTTCAGCCATGTCTGCACTGCAATAAAGCTCAAGATTAGGAGCCAGCCTGCTGTTTATATTGTCCTTAAATCTTAAAGTATAAGCTTTTAAAAGTTGTTGTGTTTTTTTTTTTTAACCAAGCCAGGAAGTTTTCTCCAAGCCAAGATCAGAGCATACATGACTATATTTACCACATGTAATTCATTCTAAGGAGAGTGACAAAAAATACTTATCTCAAGAAACATGAAAGCTGGAAAAAAGAAAAGGCAGCAGGGATATGAAATATGAACTATCAGAGCTTTTCTCTTAAGCGTAGCTGTATGAGAAATGGAAATATTTAAGTTTCTAGTTTGGGCGTGTTATTCTGGATAACCCCCTTGGCTTCAGACGGAGATCTACTGCAGACGGACTGGTATAGGCAACAGGAGAAGATATAAAGTCATCTGATTAGTGCCACGAGGATATGTTTTGTGGAATGACCAATATTCATTCACTGTCGTATATGTTGCAGTTTTTCTCTTGTGCAGTTGTATTTATATCACACACCCCTAACAGTAAAGGCAGATAAAGCAGGGCGTAAGCTTAAGGTTATTGATTTTTTTGTTAAAATGACAACAGGTTTGTGTGTTCATCTATGTGATGCCTATGGCATGTGTATGGCCAGTCTTGGTATTTATCAGTGCATCTTCTGACTGTGCATCACAGATTCGTTCCTACTTTGTAAACTTGTCCTGACGGTTGTGGTCCTCTGGGACTCAGCTGCATTTTGGATCTTCTGTCTTCAGATCTTATCGGTGACAAATGTCAGCTGATGGTGGCAGCAGGCGTGGAGGATTTCAGTCCTCTTGTGTTCAGCGCTTGGGACACACCTGACAGGACGGTGACTGCAAGAAGAAGATTTCCCTTTCTGTGACATTAATTGCAGGCTGGTCTTCTCCTGTTACATATACCATGCACAGAGGTAGGTGTTTGCGGTCCCTGGAACTGAACATATGTTAACTGTCCTCTGGTTTGGTGAGGTTTTTCTAGTAGAGATTACAGCAGGATCTCTTAGCGTGATATAATTCAGGTATAATAACTTCCCGTCCCCTGATGGGGCTGACTTGTGAAATCTATTAAGCCATGTGGTTCTGGCTCTATTCCTGGACTCCTCAAGATAAAGGCTTTTTAGTTTTTTGTTCAAAGTAAATTTTTATTTGTTATCAACAGTTTAGACTCACCAATTACCAGCATTTTGAACCTGCAGATAGCTCTGACTAGAAAACATTCGTATGTTGAACATCTAATGCTCGTGGTTTACGAGGAAAAGCCAAGCATGCTACTTAATCCAGTCCCCACAATTTCCTCCATCTGAAACCTTGAACTAGCTCAAAATCAAGGGGTAAAATAAAACAGAGGATCTTCTGACTTAAGAGATTGGAAGGATTTTCTCCGAGTACAACAGCTTCCTGACACTGCTTCAGGATTTGATTCCACAATACCGTGCTCCAATCCCTGCTTAATACAAAGACTTTTGAAGTTATTAAATTCTGTACTTCCCCTCGTCCTCCTCCCCAAGAGCTCTGCAGATATGCTGTTGCTGGACACCGGCACCGGGTCATGCCTTCCGATGAGTCTGCCCGTGCCATCCCCGACCCGTCCCTTTTCCAACCCATCCCAGCTGCATGCTTGATGCAGGCTCCCCACCCTTAAATGGGTTTTTCTCTAACTTCCAGAATCGTCTTTCTAAGCTGGACAGGATAAAATAATGAGGAAACTGTCATTTGCGCAGGCCTGCCTCTGTCAATTTTCCAGTCTTGGACTTCTTCAGGGGAAAAAAAACCTCAAAACCCTGCAAAAAAAAAAAGAATGGGAAAATAACCATCAACTAGGTTACATGTAACAAATATCTTTAGGGGTTTGATGCAAATAAAAATGAGGAGCCTTTTGGGAAAAATGCAGATTTTATTTTGATTTTATATTAAAACTCTCATAGTTAGTAGAAATTTGCTTGGATTTGCACAGGCTTCTGCTAAATTACTTTAAAAGAAGATATCATTTCCAAGCCAAATTATCTGCTGGGATGAATAATTTTCCTGATTTTGAATGGATTTTTTCCAGGAGAAAATCTGGCCAATCTTGCTTAACCAAATCACAGCTTGGACCGTAGGCCTGGAAGCAGGATCCATTTGGATGTTTTAACCTCCGATGAATAGCAAATAGAGAATGCTGATGTCATGCAGTGCAAAATAAAATAAAACAATATGTGTAATGAGCTGATTTAAAATGCAGCTTTAAAAAAAAAATCACTTTCCTTTTTCTCACAATCCATCAGGGCATCAATAGGTCTTTCATTGCTTCAGTGCATTGTTATTAATAGTGCAGAAAAATGCAGATTGTAGGCTTGGGGGCTCCATAAATTTCCTATGAACACTCCAGGAAAAGTAAAATGCAAGTTAGATGTGCAGTAGCAGAAAGGAAGAGAGGCCAGGGTGGGCAGCGTGGGAAGCACCACGACCCACTGGTGAGCCCTTGGCTACATAGAGATGCTCAGACTTTGTCCAAAATAGTTACACCTGTGAATTAACTAAATCCAGTAAAGCTCCATGTGGGTTTTTAACCCACGGTTGTGAGTGGCTTTGAATAAATTTGGTGCAATTCACCTCCAAAGAGAATAAGATGAATTCCAGTACAGCCATTCCTAATCAGAGCTTAAACTGGCCATAATTCTGGTTAATACATTAAAGGGATCAATTTCAAAAGTTAATTGGGATTTGCTTTCCTGAGGGCTCCTGTGTATGCAAATCCTGATGCCTGTCAATATGTCCACACAACCTTAAAAAAGTCATAATTTCCAGTGGTTTCGTGTCTATTTACCTTTCCTACTGCTGTTCAGTAAATGTCGTACCTACCTATCCATCCTCCACACCAGTGCAAACCTCCACCCAGTGAGCTTGGTGTGTTTTACTTCTGACTGTTGAATGCTGTTCTAAATTTATTACAAAAAATACACAAAAGATCTTCTTTTGTTCCTGATGTCAGATCTTATTTTCTTTTGAACTGTAGCAACTACATGCCAAATGGAGGTAATGCATTTTGACTTTGAGGTCTCTGCTGATTACTAACCTATTTATAAGGAGTACTATAGACTGCAGGAGTATTTTATAGCCTTTAAGAAGGTGTTTCTCTGAATGGGTCAATTTAAGACCCATTAATAGATATTAAAGAAGGTTCATGGTCTCCTTCAGATTCTGGTTGTTTTTGTCAGCCAACAAAGCATAAAAACATAACTACATTTTATAATATTAATGATCAGCTGTAAAAACCTGGCATAACATTTTTATAGCTCTATAACTAATCTTTTTATTATCAGGTTACAATGGTTTGCATCACTTATGTATCATCTGTAGTTAACTTTAAAACTTTTACAAGTTGATCGTATCGAATACTGTTGTAGACTAACTATGTTTATAAATATATGAGTTTGAAATATTTAATATTTTATATGAAGGATGTAAAAACTTTGATTGAAGTCAGCCCTGCGTGTCAAACTTTTCCCGCTGGAACAATTATGACAGTGTATCTCAGTTCACAGGTGGAAGCAGAGCCTGGGAGTTGGATCATGGCTTTACCTGTGATTTTAGCTTAGGGTACAAACCTGTCTGCTGGGATGGTAAAGTGAGCTTATCAGCACTTGACCCATTAATAGAGCTTAAAATTCTCCAATGCGGACTTGCAGGGATGCAGTGTTGCCTTGAATTCCTGGGAACGCAGCTTCCAGAGGTCTTGCATAGTCGCAGTCCTCTTGGAATTTTCATTCTAGAGGAAATAAGGGGGAAGGGGGAACGGGGATAGAAGGAAGGCTGAAAGAAAAGCTCTCTGGACTCATGGGTAATAGAGTATGGGAAAGCAAAATGGGCAGAATCACAGCGCCTTGGCTAAATTGCATAATGGAAGTGCTTGAGAGATAATTAAAGGCTATTTTAAACTGCTTCACCATGTTTATTCTCAGTGACTTGCAATAAAAAGGAGCAGGAGAGGGAACTGGTACAGGCTCATCAGCAACTGCTTTTCTTCCTTTACCAGAGCAAAATCTACCCTCTGGCTGATGCTTAGACAGCGATATATACTTTGCCTTCGCACAGCACCCTGTCTTTAAAGGTCTTGCAGATTTTGCACAGCAATGTCTTGGCCCCTCTGGGGCTGCTTTTGAAGGGAGTCACAGGAAAAGCAGAGGGACCTTCTCTGCCTCCTCAGCACCGTTGGTTGGGGCGTAGTGGTACCACACTGGGAAACCTGGCTGATCACACTGTGCAGACTCAAAATCGCTCCTGCAGAGCTGGCGTGGATGGGGAGGATTGAAATATTTGCTTGGAGCTGCTGTAATTGTCCCAGCAGTGGCTCAGAAATAAAAGTCGTCTTTTGTGCATGAACTTGAATCTCTTAAAAGTATTGCAAAGATCTGACCCTGTGCTATATGAATTGGTACTGGCCTCTGGAGAGGAATCCAGAGTATCCCCCATGTTCCTGAGATTTTTTCTATGTTTCCAGCTGACTAGTACCAGTGATGCAAAGGTATGAACGAGCTGTCTTGTTGACCAACTGTACAGCACTGGCTGCATCCTTTATAGCAGACATGTAAGTTAAAAATCTAGCTGACTTGAGAGATGTCACAAATTGGAGCTTAACTACAATGCATTGAAAAAACACAGGAAAAGCTCAAATTATCATGATTTCTGGGCTTTTGAACCAAAAGGGGACTCACTGAAGTAATTGCAGTTCATTACAGATATTCTGAACCTGCATTGCCTAAGTGAGTTTAATTTTTTTCACCTGTCACTTATCTGCTTTTGAGAAGCATAATTGCAACATTTGTTCAGAGCTATAAGCCTCTGAAATGGGAAAGGGCTTTTTTTTTTTCCCCTATGCAAACATTAGAAAACAAAGGGGAAAAGGAAAGACTAGTTCTGAGACAGGCTTTGCCACACACACATGCCTGTGCACAGACACATAGCCTCTTTTAGGTTTTCTTTCTTTATTTTAGTATCTTAAAAATACATATATCTCTGGGGGAAGCTTAATAAGAAACAGCCAGCTGAAGCGAAGATTTTAGGAGGAAAAAGAAGTCAGGGGACTTGTGCGGTAGAGACAGCAGTTCAAACAGTGAAAAAGAGGACACAGCTGTGCATATCAGATATCCACAGCTGGGGAAGTGGAAAGAGAATATTCCCCCATCTTCCCTTATAAATCATCCCTCACCTTTCAGATCCCTTAGTTTTCTGTTGTGTTGAATAATTTTTTATACAGGGAGAGGTATTTGCATTTTTTTCCTCCTGCTGTTTGTGATATGTAGGTCAGTTTTACCTACCAAAGCACCAAAAAAGCACTGCGGATTTCTTCAGTGTCCTTGGTAGCAGGCTGTTTTTCTTACCCTTCAAAGTCAAGGATTCTCCAGCAAAAGAGCAAGGGAGGTCTTAGCAGCAGGTGCCTAAACCAATATACAGAGAAAGCTAAGAGGAAAAGGCAGCACAGACTCTGTCTTCGAAAGACTCATGCTAGGAAAGTCTAAGGAGCAGGTGCAAGCAGAATTGTTTTAAAAGCATCTCTGTGGACCACAGCTGAGCAATAAACCAAGCCAGACTTGGACACTCACTATAACTCTTTTGGGAGCGGGCGTAAAGGAGCAAAGCACTGAATCTTCTCCAGCTCCAGGAATTACTGATTTCCTCTGCATTCCTAACCACAGCTGAAGACAGGACAGCACAGACGCTCTTTACGCTGTTTCTCAAGGTTGGAGCTTGAGCGCAGTGGCCAAAGCAGTTTTGGTCGAGGAACTGTTCTTGCTGTGCGAGAACTCGTCATGCTTTAGGACCAGGCGAGGACAAAGCACTTTCAGCCACCGTTCTGAATTGTCCGGCAAATACGATCCCTGCTCTGGCGTAAGCTGCAGCCAGAACCACAAGTACAAATAGCTAGATCAAAAGGATTTGGTTAAATTTTCCACAGAGCTCTGCAAACTTGGTACTATACCAGCAGGTGAACAAATGTTCAAATGCTGAATATTCAGATACCTTTTAAAACTAAAGATGGACTTGGAGGCTTTTGGTCTTCATGCTTCCCTGGGTTTTGATTCGGAATAACACCTCATAAAATCTTGGAGGGGCTGGTCTATATCTGAAAAATCACAGGTACCACAGCTCATATACTAGTAATTATGCTCCAGAGTTGAACCCTGGTGATGGCTTACATGATAATGGAAACTAGACAGTTTTGCTTGTTGTGGCTAAAATAAGATGTTTCCACATCAAGTAAAATACTGAAGTCCTTTTTGCTTGAATAATAGATTCTATCTCAAAACATTTAAAAGAACATTTCCAGCAGCCAGATTTGGTGTGCGATATTCCAGCCCTTCGGTGCTGCAGTACATCATTATAAAATTTAGGAGAAGAGAGGGAGAATACCGCATTTACCTTAGAACAGTGAAGGAACCGTGGTTAGACAGAAGAGAGAGAATGGAATCCTGGCCATGTCCAGGTTGGAAGTTCTGCCTCATCTTCTGCTGTAGTCAACTGGAAAAATACCCTTTAATTTTAATGACCATAGAAATGCAATACTTTGGGAACACACCTCTCCAAATTCCCAGTGAGACCTTTGGAACGAGTGGTTATATTATAGTTGTTCTGGGAAGAAAAGATGTTTGGGTATATGTCAGTATAATAAGAGTATATCTATCGGTGTAATAAGAGTATATCTCAAACCAAATCTAAGGGAGCTAATGTGCATCTCGGTGTTGCACAGTTGGGCTGAATACAATCCCATATATAATGCCAGTAAAGTTACGCTGAGGATAAATTGTGTTATCGGTTAATTAGTTCAAGAAGTCTGTGGATAATGTGAGAGACTAAAGAATGGACAAGTAGAACTCACCGTATGATAAAACCTCTCCTGCTCATCTTACTCCTCCTGTCCATGCTTTATATTGAACAAGACAGATGGCTTCCCCAGAGGTGGTTGAAAGTTCTTTTTCCATCAAAACTAAAAAGAGAAGATATAACTTTTGATGTTTATTTCAGAGATATTTTTTTTAATATTAATGAGAAAAATAACACGAATGAAAATATTTTATTTTTGTGACAGCTCCCCAGAAAAAAGAGTGAAAACCAATAACTATTCTGAAATTTCTAGTTAATTCTTTCTAATGCTTAACTTGAAAAAAATCTGTAAAATAACAGATTAGGTCTAGCCTTTGTAGTTATAAGTACCCTGAAGACATTAGATACCAATTTATAACAATGAACCGTTTCAGCTTCTGAAAGAAGCCTGTTTTGAGAAAATACTTTTAGCTGTTCAAGTCAGTGTTTTTCAACAAGCAAATTCACTGCAGGAAAACATTTTAAAATTACCAGAAAGTAGAAATCAGAGTAATCTGAACTCACTTTTCCCCCGAATCTGTAAGCTTCCATTAAGTGCAAGGTAGGCTAAAGCAGAGGGAAACGTAATTATTACCGCACAAAATAACAGACTATTGACACCCTGTCATTGGATCAATCAGGTCTGTTCTGTAGGCTCAGTTAATAAATTGCTGTGTTAAAATATGTCTTCTTATAAAACACATTTATTTTCTCCCTCAGCATTTATTTTAATAACTTCTCATACCAAGAACTTGTGCGTGCCTGCTTTTTTTCCCACACTGTGTGTACAACATCTTGGATAAGGCCATTTTAAAGGGGATGCGAATCTCAGCATTTGTCTGCGTGTCCTTGGGTGACAAGGGAAAAGTGGCAGAACAGCCTGAAACATGCGGCAGGGTGCCTTTCAGCAGCCTAATTATCTCATGTCTGGGTGCATATCTACAGTAATCTAGACAAGTTTCTAATTTGTTTTTCAGTACTGTAGGATGAGTCAACTTAATTCTGATTAAACAGTGTCCATTGCATAGTGTGGCCAGAGAGCCAAACAAGATCATAGTCTGCCATAATTACTGATTGCGGCCAGGCTGCTTTTCTTACCCTATATAGGTCCGATATGGTTACAAATGCGCAGTAATGTTTGGGGCAGATAGTAATTTGTGAAGCTTAAGAAAATGCTTGTGTTCTGTCTGGCCAGAGGGCTGTCAGTGAGTGTGGAGAGCCGTGGAGATGTCATGAGTAGTTTTCTCTGTCTAAAATATACAGGTCAAAATCCTTCTCTTATTTATACCAGGACTCAGACTTTTGAATTTACATTTTCTTATCTCTGTAATGATCACTCTTAAGTACCCCATTGAAGCTTCCCTGAGTTAACACCCAAGCTTGTCACAGTCCAGGAACCCCACACCAGCAATGAAGCATTGCCTGGATTTCTCATTCCAGGGGTGGAAGTAGCTAGCGGAGTTAATGTCGCAGTATTTTCTGCTCTATCATAAGCTCAGCGATAAGGCACTTCAATTTATTGTCCCCTCCTGTAAGAGATCGAGTGACTAACTGAGTTATAGGAGGGCACTAGAGATGCCTGTTGGTTTATGGTTTCCAGAAGTCACGGCTGGTCTGACCCTTTCTCTTCTCCCTCCCCGGACACAGGCGTGCCGTCGCAGACAGCACGCACCGTCATCCTTCGCTCCGGTTCCTGGATATTGCACATCACCGAGGTCTCTCCAGATCCTTTTTCTTCACCCACCAGCCTCCATGCTACTTCTCTTTTTCCTTTGCATATTGTCTTCCCCACTTGCTCTCTTTCCAGCATTTTCCTGGCCCCGGTATATCAGTCTTCTGTTCCCATATGACTCCCGCTAATTACAGAGCTATCTCGCTTCTTAATGCTACCACCTCTTTTCTAGCTAGTTCTTTACAAAGGCTGTTAGCTAGAAATACATCATCCTTCAGCTTTGGACCCGAAGTCCACTCAGTAAGCATTTTATACAGTCTTAATAAATGAGGAGAGAAAAAGAAAACAGCAGAGGAATACAAAAAGGGTCCTTTGGGAGTAAGGTTGTCAGAAAGTCATGGCTACTTCATAACTCTGGGCATTAGTCATTTTTCTTACCATGGGTGGTCCCACTATGGGTTGAATTTTGAAAGGTTTTTCTTACTGTTTAGGAAAGATGTGACATTGCAGAGCGTTGGAGGAGAGGCGAGACCCGCAGGTGCTAGCAGTGCTGTGCCGTGCGAAGGACGACTCTTTCTCACCAACTTCAGAGCCCATTTGTTCTTGGGGTTGTTTTGGTGCTTTGCGGGATGCCCCGACCCTGCCGAGAGGAGAGCCTTGAAAGCGTCGCAGCTGGGCTTGGAGCAGGGGTAAATGAGAAGTTTCACCCTTTGTGTGGCTGCTACAAACAACTGCTCTCGTTGCCGTGCCTCAGCTCCAGCGTAGTCCCAAAACAGAGGACCACCAGCAAAGCTAAAAGAGATGACCAGAGAACAGGTTTGAGGATTTGCTAGCGTGCGTGGCGATGCTAGGTGGGGGGTGATTCCCACCTGGACCAACTCTCTCCGTCTCTCCTGGGGAGGGGACAGGGCTCAGCCCTTAGCGGGTCCCCGCGTTCAGCGTGCGTGCGTGCTCAGCGTATCGCAGCCCCTGCGGCGCTGAACCGTCACGGTTTTAACCCAGGCACCAGGAGGTGCTTGCAGGAAAGCGGGAGGATTTTGGAAGCTGCTGGTTGTGTGCAGGGAGGCTAGGAGGGGGGCAGTGCCCGCTGCAGCAGCGTGGTGCTCCCGGGGGGCTCAATTCCTCCTTCTGAGAAGCTCCTCCAGCAACGCACAGACTTCCCAGCGGGATGCACGAGGCTCCCTCCTGGGCTGTGCTGCTGCATCCTGCCTGCCAGGGTGCTGGTTCGGGTGTCTCCTCACCCATCTGTGGTCTGGAGGTAGATGTAGCCTTAATCTTGGACCAGAAGAGATCCTGTAATACAATTTAATCCTCTTTTTTGCAGTTATTTTCTTAGCAGTGGGTTTGTGCCATGTCATTTTCTCGTCTGTATTGCCAAAATACCATGTAAGTGTTCTACGTATCAATGAAGGACCAGAAGAGCTTGCTCTGTTGGATACTGATTTTTCACTTGTGTCCAAGCCCAGTTTCTTGGCTGTTTACAGCCTCACTGACCCAAGAGGACGATTGACCAATAAAATACATCTCAAGGTAGAAAAGGGCAAATGATGTAGACCCGATTAGTTGCTGCAGTAATTGAGCTGAATGAAGTAAGAGGAGTGTTGGACCTACTGGTGATGTTTGGATGATGGTCAAAGCTCCAGAGTGTGGAAGAAGATGAACCTGTTGATTTTTTTAAAGGCTGTTTAAAACCTACTAGGTTGAGTGGTTACAGTGAAATTTGGATGCGTGGTTCCTTTCTACTCTGTGTTACCTGAGCAGGTTGTGGGGGAACATTACCCCATTTTACACCGCTCCTTATATGAGATGGAGCATCACGTGCAAACTCTTGTCCTGGGAAGTCCCATAAAAGTTGAAGGCTGAGGAAACGTACAGCTGTGCTGTCTTTCTTTGGCCAGGCCTCCTATGCTGTGGCTCTGACGGCTGTGGAGCCCACTGCAAAGCAGACTTGCTGACCCAAATGTCTGTGCCTCTTGCTTTTATGTGCTCAGATATGACATTGGTCCCAAATGGCTGTATTTAGCTGTGTCCCTCCTGAATTAAAATTATACCCACAAGCGGTACTGTGCATTTACTGAAGCTCATTAGAATGAAATGGGCAATACACGTATTCTGAAAGTATTTTATTTGGAATGCTAATCTTATTTTAGAATTCACGTTAAGCCATTGAATCCTTGGCAACTAACATGAAAACACACTGAATCATAATGAAATACAGTGCTACTGTATTCCATTATACACCGTACCAGCATGACAGCAGCTTTTTCTCTTGCTGAAAATAGGATTGCTTGCGTTTTATTTTTATTTATTTTAGGGGAACAAGTAAGAAAGCATTTCATAATAAAATCCAGCCATTAGCTCCTATCTTGCTGCATGTACTAGTAGCTGTGGGGCATGAAGAGGGGAACTGATGACTGCACAGAACTCTGGCAAGTACTTCACTGTGCCTGGTACTTCCATTCTGGGCAGTCTGGACCTCAGTTGAGGCTGCAGAGTCAAATTGCACAGACCAATGTTGCAAGTGCTAGGCTGGGGGCTGCAATATATGGCACATCAGCCAGAGAAGTGATCCAACATGCCGTACATCATCATAACACTGTAGGTAAAGAATACTGTGGTGATATAGGGGAATAACACGTGGCTGACACCACTTTATGGCAAGCAGTTGCTGTGCAGTCATATATAACACTGTAGGAGTCAACACACCGCAAACTCCATCCTCTGCCCTCTTGTGGAAACAAGCAGCTGTGGAATAAGGATTACCGAGTACGCAAATCAGCATAAAGCTCTGATCCCTTTCCCTGGCAGATGTAAAACTGTAGCTGAAGACTGAGGCTCGGTTGCTTTGGGAACTACAATTCAGAGGTACTGATGGAGCAGAGAAGAAATACATAGTACCCTGAGTGGGCCGAATCATCCCAGTTGTTTGACTGCCTTTTATGCTGAAGCACTTTATTTTTAACAAACAGCCTGAGAAACAGAGATTTAAGGCCCAATAATAGCATGATGTGAATGAATTAGTCTAGTAACACCAGAGACTGCATTGAAAATGCACTATACTCGCCACGGTAATTACTAATTTTAAGAAAGTAGATTATACCAACTGCCCTATATTTTTTCCTTCTGTTTTCATGAGAAGTGACGCTTGTGTGGAATACAGCAGAGAAAATATCAGGCATTAAGAATCAGGGGAAAAGCTAAAGAGCAGAAGGATAAGAAAAAGTTATGCGTAGGGCTATTTTATTTGTATTGTGGTTCAAACCAGCTCCAAGTTGCCCTTAGGCTGTGGACTCCTTTCCTCAAAGATGGGCCAGGAGTGATCCAGCTCAGGGGAAACGTTAAGGATAGTCAGGATAGGATGCAATATATGTATTCTCTCTTCTCTTACCAAGGATCTGTCATAAGTTAATTTTCCTCTGGACTTCAGTTTGCTTTGCTGTCTGTGTCCTTCATCCTGCTGGCTAAGCATCTGAAAGACTCCCTTGCACTGCCTCCTTCCTCTGCTTCATTAAAGAAGTGAAAAAGCGGGAGATGCTACATAGACGAAAGAGGAATTATAAGAGTGGAAGGGACCTTGGGAGATCGCCTAATCCATCTCTCTGCCTCAGAGGAGGTGAACATGTAATTAACTGCTCCTAGTGGCTGTCTGTCTGATCTGTTCTTCAAAACCTGCTGCATGGGGATTTTCATCACCTAAGAGTTTAGCCCAGCATTTCACTAGTTTCATGCTAGAGAGTTTTCCTTAATCTCTAACTAAAATCTCCTTTGCTTTTATTTAAGCCCCTTGAGACTTAGCCTTATGCTTTTCTCAGGCTTTTTGAGAACTTTGGTTATTCTTGTGGTTCTCTGTTGGACTTTTTCTCATTGGCCTGGAAACTTTCATCATATGCTCAGGCTAAATCTGTCAGTGTTGCCCCCAGTGTTGGGAAGAAGAGAAGAATTATTTCATGTATCATTTCCAGCTGATGGCTGAATCTATAACTTCAAGATATTCAGTACTCCTGCATTTTGGTCACTAAGCTCTTCATTTCAGATAATTCCTCTAAATAGTACTCTTAAATTTTCAATTTACCTTTTTGGAAAAACATTACTTACAGACTTTTTCTTTAAATTTACTTTTAGTTTGGAGAAAATAAACTCATGTTGATTCACTTGTAACAAAATTACTTGTTATAAGTAAGGTTCCTATCTGAATTTATTACTCCCCTAAAGCCAAGTATTAAGCATTTTGTTTACTCAGAGTCCATGCAAGCAAAGAAATATGTTGGTAACCACAGTCAAGTATCTGAGGCTCACTGTAATAAGTAACATTTGTTCTCCAACTTCCATCTGGAACATTAAAGCCTTCCTACTACAATTTCTGTAACCACAACTCCGGTATCATTCATATCTCCAATAACATCATACAGATTACTGTTCATATCATATCAGATGTAACAGTGACTCATCTTGTTTTTCATCTCTGTCTTCAAAGTAGACATCATTGTTCTGAAGATGCAATGATGGGCTTATCTGAAGTGTCCTGAAGAGATACTGGCTCTTTTAACACCATTTTTATCAGCTCTTTAATTACTTGGAATTTTGTCATGCAATCTGTGAAGCCATGTACACATCATGGAGAAGATTTTGACTTTCCCCCAAGCTGCTAAAACAAAAAGAGGTTTTGCTCAGAAAGCTGCTTCAGATGACCTGCTGCTGTGTTCCCAGGCACAACCCTGAGGGATAGTTTTGCACACAAAAATCTTGGGCTGTCCTAAGATTCTGTGTGGACCTTGGGACCAGTGGAAATGCCTAGCTGTAGATCCATTTGACCTTGCTTAACTCCCCTAAAATGCCTCTCAGCTCTCTGTAGTATGCTAGCAGAGGATCCCAGACTTTTGCATGCTCAGAACATCTTGTTCTGCCTGAACATGGACCTGAACATGCTTTAACATCTTCACTTGCCTTCCTTACCTTTAACCTTACCACTTTCTCTGGGCTCCTTTCCCCCAACCCACTGCTCTTGTATTTCCTGATGAAGACTAGTCCCTGCTTTTTAAACCAAACAGTGCTGGCCAGAGATTGTCCCTTGCTGGCATAGAAGTGCCAATTTATCAGCCTTATCTAACTAGTGACAGTCTAATATTAATGTGGCTGGAGAGCCATTTTGTTGTTTATTGGAGACAAAACTCCCATCTGAAGTCCATGGATGGTATTGCCTAAATAAATGTTGTATGGTAGCTGCAGATAAAAATAATCATCTGTCTAGTTAAAGTAAAAGATGTAAGCAAGGATTTTGTAGTTTTTTGAGCTCACTCTTGCTAAAAAAGCAAAGTTTAACTCATGTTAAACAACCTAATCCAGGTTTGTTTAAAATTATGATTTTTCCCGTGTGGCAGCAATATCTAGATGCTCTTTTTTACCTTTGTCCAGTACTTCTGTGCAGACAACCCGGTGAATGGCAGCAGTGAGGTCAGCACAGCTCTGGCCCTTACAGTGAGAACCACAGCTCCTGACCAACGCAGCTGAGACCTACAGAGATTGCTGTGGGTACGGGCTGTCCCTCTATCGTCAACAGAAGGGCAAATTTGGCCAACAACCAGGGCCAAGGATGAGCTGCAATGCAAAATGCCTAAACGTTTTCGGTTCTCATGCAGGATGGTTGCATTTGGCTCCAGAGCTTGGTGCCTCTTCACCTGTTAATCCCAGCACAATTTGCTTAGATCTTTCTTGAAAGATGCTCACGGAGGAAACGACAGGAGACCGCGCTGCTGTGGGGCAGCCGCGCAGCACTGATGAGGTGCGGGTTCGTTAGCTTGGCAAGGAGCCATACCAGCACAGCTCTCTTGCGCAGGGATCCTCAGCTAGTTTGCCTACCCAATTTTGTATAGTGTGTGTGCAGGTACCAGTGTGAGCTGGCTTTGGCTCGTGCCCCTCACCTACATGCGTTCTAATAACGGAAAGATGAAGTTTTGGTGTATTTTTATCACTGGGGTTAGCAAGTGTGTTTTCGAAGTCTGGCTAATATTTGTCTCAGTCCTCTCCCAGCCTTCCTCCTGCCCTACCTTGCAAGTCAGATATGCTGCAGGAGTGGAGCAAATCTGTCTGCTTCTTTCTAAAGCCTCTTGCAGTAGCAACTCCAGAAGACCCCTGGAAAAAGGATTGACATCCCTTAAAGGATAGCTCCTTTTTCCCTGGGAGCAGTGGAGTGAAAGAGCTCCTGTTTCCCAAGGAGCCTTCCTTGAAAACTGGAAAATAAATTCAAAGAAAGGTATGTCCTAGTGCAAGGGAAGAAGATTGAGCTTTACATGAGAAGTACTGAAGTATGCGTATTCTGGCCCTATGTGCAGAAAGCCCAGCAGGCCCACTGCCTAAATCTGTAGCTGTAGCACAGAGGAGACAGACACATAATTTTCCTTCTTTTTTTTTTTTTTTTTTTTTTTTCCTAGGAGCTGGGTAAGTTGAGGAGGCAGAGGCAGTGATGTCTTAATGTATAGAAACTATTTTTGTTTGTACACCTGAGCTGGTGCAAGGGTGCCATTTCCTAATTCCTGAATTATGGGAAGAACTGTTAAAACCGCACAAGCTGTAAGGAAAGCAATGAAGGGTTGTGCATTTAGTATCTGGGTGAGGGGAGGTAAGCTGCTATCAAAGTAGTGCACAAAATCCAGCAAAGCGCACACCCAGCCCTTTGTTGTGACCACTGCTGCTGGACAGGAACATGACCAAATGTCCTGATACAGTTTATTCCAATAATTTTGTAACAGCACAAAGAGACTCCTGAAGTCCTTGGCTCCAATCTCAGCTGTAGCAGTAATGAGTAAAGAAAGAAAAAAAAATCAATTATAAAAGCTGTCCCTCACACTGTGAATACGGGCTTAGCTATCCCAAGGTTTTTAAGTGTCTAAACTTTCACTGACTTCTCTGAGAATGAAAACCTTCAAGTAAGAGGAGGCACCAGCATATCTTAACAGATCTAATGGTTGGAGTCCAGAACCCAGTCACATGTAGCATCTTGTGAGAAGAAGATAGGTACATATGACACCTCAGAAGAACAAGTGTAGCAAAAAACAAGGCGCTGAGTAACCCTAGTTTATTATGGAGAAATTATACCTTTCCAAGAGTCCCATCCTCCACACTGCATGTACAAGAACGTAAGGTTTTATCACAACAGTGCAACCGCTCTTTGCTTTTCCCTGGGTTTCCTAAAGGTTTTCTAGCCTCTTTCATCCCACGGCACAGTAGGGCCAGAGTGACATGAAAAGGGACGGGAAAATCTCTGATGAGAATGAGAATGGTTGCCTTGTCAGGTGTGATTAACACCAACACGGTTAAACACCTTACTGACGAAGACCTGCAGGATGCGCATGAAATTTTAAAAAGCCATTCTCTTTCCAGTCATGCCCTCTTGGTAAATTATAATTCCAGTAAATTAAGCAGAATGCTGATGAAAAATTTAATGTGGTGGAATCTGGCAATTCTGACAGCCCAGCAAAGTCTACAATGACCCTTGAAAAACACTTCTCTTTGATATCATGATACAGCTGTACAACATGGCCACGTCCACCCTACTGTGTGCTGCACATCAGAAGTTGATGATAACAATTGAAATTAAATGATTCTCAAATAATCATAACAAAGGCAGGTTTACTCGGCATTACCTGTCTCTTGTGGAAAACCCCCTACAAGAAAGTTCACCAATCATAATAAAATTACAGGCTGCTTTCTGGTCTCGTGTTAGCTGCAGAGCTTGTGACAAGATGAGCTGTGAGCAAGGCAGCCTACACCGGGTGCTGTGAGCAGCACGATACAGAACCACATCACTAATAGAGGAGTCAGGGCTCTCGAGCTGTCATGTACAAATCTTGTTATAATGAGAAGAGCATTAGTAATAGAGGCTGAAATTTTCAAGCTGCCTAAGGGATTTAGATGCTCAGTTCCCATTAAATTTAATGGGATGCGTGCCCTGAAATCCCACCCACAATAAATTTTTACCAGGCATTCTTCGTGCAAGGGAAGAACAGGAGAGAGAAAAATGGAGAGGGATGGAGAGAATCAGGTGTAAGTGTTTCTTACTGGGACTGAAGGCCAGCTGGGTGTTGTAAAATAGCATCCAAAAGGGGACTAGAATGAAATACTGCATAGGGGTTTCTTCTAATGCTCAGGTAATTTGGGTCTGGACTCTGCTTCAGCCTGCCCTGTGAGGTGGATAGGAACATAATGCCCTCTGCACTTTGAGACTTCTATTTCTGGACTGCAGACCTACTTGCAGTCATTAAAGCACATTTTAAAATGAAAATTAGGTGGGGAGACATAGATGGGATAGCAGTGGTCTTTGGAGACATGTAGGAAGAGGATGAACGGGGGCTGTGAATTGGGAAAGCCTTGTGTTATGCCAGTTCATTTCTCTAATTAGGTCTGGTTGCATTTACTTCTTCGACCAGATTTATCTGTATTTAAATCAAGAGCATTTTTTAAGTGTCAAAAATACTAAAGATCAACAGTTTCCTTGGTAACTGTGGATCCCATTACTTTGCTTCCAGGAAGCTACCAGCTCCTAGGCTCAGCTCCAGCCTACCTAAGCTCAGGCCCCAAACTGAGCGAGAGTCAGTTAGATTAGGAAAAGAGAGACGTGGAGAGTGACGTACCGATGGTTCAGCTCTTGCCGCTGCAGAGGAGAGGGGTTCACCTCGTTTGAATTCACCCATTCGTATGTCAGGTGCCAGCTCTTAGATCTCTGCCTAAGCTTCCTCCATAGATGGCAGGTACTTCCAGTAGGAAATTCCTTCACCTGAAGTTATATATTTAAGATAGGTGCACTGATAGGAGCCTTACAGTTACGTGGTCCTGGCTTAAATGAATGCTGACAGTTAGCTTGGATGCCCAAATAGTCAGAGTGAAACCCACTGGGCTCCAGTTGCACATGGTTTTGGTCATTGTGTTTACATTTGCTTGTAATGAGGGTTTCCTTCATGCTCATACTGATCTTCTCTTTCGACTGTAAGTCACCTACCAGAACCCTAGGTTAACAGCAGAAAACACAGCTCAGGTGTCAATACTTCCAAATTTCAACCTGTGACTTGTATTTCCCTTTTTTCCCAAAGATGACTGTTTTCAAGATGGTTAAGGTTCTTTTTTCTTTTTTTTGTTTTTCTTTGTTGGCTATTTCCACGGCTTGATTTTCCATCCGGAAATAAATAAGGATAAAACGCTCTCTCCACCCTGTGTTTGCCCTGCCTGTTCAGTGTGAGTGATGTGGAGGTGGGCAGAAGGGATTCCAGGCAGCCTGCTGCAGTGTGGCATCTGGAGACACAAACTTGGAGGGGTTCCCAGGAAGGGAATATAACATTTGGCAAGGAAAGAAGGATCTTAGATGAGAGAGGGCTGTGAGGTTTCCCCCTCTTCTGTCCCTGTCCTGTTGCTTATTTCTGAATATTTGTTTTATTCCCCAGCCATATTAGAAGTGTAAATTACACAGATGAGCTAATGAGATCATCTGTGTCTGTGCCATTTGGGGAAGAGGGAAACATGGAGATGCTTTCTCCTTTCTATCCTTTCTAATCATTTACCTTTATTTTGAGACTAAAGATGCTCAGATTCCGTACACTCAGCTCTGCAAGCCTGGGACAGATCCTATAGCATTTCTTCTGGGAGTTGATACCTATTTCTTCTTTGCGTTTTTGTGACCTGCCATTCACCCCAAACATCTCTGTTGTCTTATGCCATATGTGTGGGTGAAGTTGTGGTCCATGGAATTTTGGGGTTTTATAGGAATAGGACCTGGATTTTGCCCATGCAGAGCTTTAGGGTCCATAAATACACTGTAAGGAAAAAGGGCTTGATAGCAATCTCCTTGTTCTTTTTGTCCCTAAATTCTACTGAGCAATGATTGTAGGCAGTACTGGGTAAATGTTCAACTGGTGTAAATATAGGCACCTTCGCTGCAGCACTGCTGATCTATTGGGATGTGACCCTATGTTTGCAATTAAGATTATGTCCATAGAACAGATGGGTCAGAGTGATGCATTTGCCGTTATGAGGCACTGAATCAGATTCACTGCAATAGATCATTCATATCACAAATTGGTGCTATGCTGTTTTAAATAGCAGTGGTGTAAGGAGGAATTTCTTGCAGCAGTTGACAACTTTCAGACTTTAGTACGTGAAGTTCCTTCTCTTGCTAAGTGTTTATTTGCATGGAAAGGAAGCAAGTCTGTAAGACATTTTTAGTTCCTGTGCTGAAATGACAATTCTGTTTTTAAACAGGATTTGAAAGATGCTCAGTTAGTAAAAAGCCTTTTAGTGGGAGGGTAAAGACAGTTCTTTATTCAGAAACAGTTTGTACAGTTTGGTTTTGAATCCCTCCGTAGAGACACTACTGTTGCTTTTATCCTCACTCTTGGTAGTTGCCTCAAACGTAAATTCTCAGAAATACACAAACTCCAATTGGGAAACACTGAGTTTCTCGGCTGACACAGGGACATTATTACTTGAGTGCTCTGATGCTAGAGATGTGGAGTAAAAAGCAATATATGGGACATTTCCACGGGATCATCAGGATGCTGCCACACTGCCCATTACATGCTGCTTTTAAAAGAGCTTTCCTGGTCACTGGAAGATGCTTCTTCTGCTTAGGCCAGAATTGGCGACGCTGGCGTCTTTTGCTCCTTGAATTTCATTATCATCACTCCTTTAGGAGTAGAATAAATGGTTGTTGGTTCATTCAACTCAGTTGTCAGTAGACTTGAGGAGACATGAAAAGGAAGTACTTAAAAAGAGAGATCTGCAAGATCAAGAGAATATGATAAAAAGATAAAATGCCTTCTGTAGCACAGATCTTTCTTGTCAACTTTGCTCCCAAACAGGCTACCCTACCTTTCTTCCTTTCTTAATCTACAGGTAAGTTTAAAAATAAAGCAAAATCTTGTTACTCTGTATTGTAAGGGGTCTGTTTTCTCCCTCCTGGGGAATATGCCATACCAAACTGGAATGCCCTGTCCTGCCCCTCCTGCCCCATCCTTTCTTCCAAGCTTTACTTTCTTTTTTCTTGCACTGGGATACCATATGGGAGAGAGGGAAGAGGCAGAAGGAGGAGTTATATCTTGTCATTTTTCTCCTTAAGATCATTTGACAAACACTTTTATGGTACACCTTAATATCTGGCTTCAGGCTGCTTTTCTGTTAGGACACCTTCTGCATGATAACACAGATAGCAAAACTGGGGAATGTAGTGCTTAAGCTGAGCAACCCTGCTCTAGGTCACCTCACACTCTGGGACCAGGCTACTGATAATTAGGACAGCGTCAACTTTTTCTTTTTTTTTTTTATAATTTTGAGTAGGAGAGCAGCAAATAATTCTATGAAATCACCCAACCCTTCCAAACAGAAGGGTCACGTCTTGTCACTGTGACTTCTAAGCCCCGGGCAAGGAAGTGTTAAGGCAGAAGTAACGTCAGGAAGGGATGGCTGTGCTTCATGATCAAGCCCTAAGTGGAAAAGCCCTGCTCCTTTCACTCCCTTGAATGTCTCTCCCACCAGCTCAACCAAGCTTTCACTCTCTTTCCCATTTCTTACTGCGGGGAAGTTCAGGCATGGCACAGAGGATAGTAAGAGCTCAAAACAAGGGTTCCTCTCCTTAATCCGAAGCATGGTGGGACTTCTTTTTGCATATGAGTCAGCTGAATTCAGAATGCTTAACCTGTGGCAGAAATAATTCAGTTATGAACACATTAATCGCACCAGGTCAAGGTAACAGTTGTTTTTTGCATGGATCATTTCAGAATATTTTCTGTGGGTGTTTGTAGCAAGCAAATCCTAGGATGCAGTTGTTGCTATAGCAATAAGCCTCCTTTAGTGAATGAGGTAGGGTAGCCCCCCTCAGACAGACCAGCATACTCCCACCAATTATCACTGCAATGGAGGTACCTGACACGGTTTACTTACCAGGGATGTGGTAGGTATCGATAAACCCTGAATTCTAGGAGCAAACGGATCCCATGGGATTTATATATTTCTGAAAATCCTTCTTTGAGGTTTGAGTCACCAGTGAATATGAAATTTGCTGGCTATAATTGCATTAATTATACTAACGAGTGATTTTTTTTCAGTTGTGTATGATCTGAGTACAGGATATGTAATTTAAGTGTGTGTGATATGTTGTATTTTAGTTTGGAAGCTCAGGGAAACACAGTGGCTTCGACAGCCTCTGTGATAGCTCTGTGAACAGTCTGGACCAACCAGGGCACCCAAAATAACAGCTAAACCCAGCCTTAATTCTCATGGAAAAGATTCAGTAAAATATTCTTGAAATATTTCATCTAGAAGAGAAAAATTAAAGCATAAGAAAGGCTATAATAATAACTTTTTCCTGGTGTCAGCTTTGTTTATTGGTTCGTGTAGCGATTGTGGCACACAATCTTCAGGCAATGAATGTTTTGTTTTTAAATACTCTGTGGGCTGATCTCAGTGGACCAGCCAGGCAGGACTGCCTGCATACACACCGTGTGAGGCGTCTAATCCTCGTTCCACCTGCTTTGTGAGAAAATGGGTCCGGTCCAAATCCCTTTGAGGTCAGTGCAAGGATGGCCTGAGATCCTTTGGAAGGATCTCTTGGATTGGGTCCTGTGAATGGGATTTAAGGCCTGACCATTCAGCTCTGCATCGAGACTTGCTCCCTGAGTCACTGGAGTGATTCTGAATTTACGCTGATATAAACAGAAAGAGAATTAGTCCCTTCTTCCCAACATTAGCATGGAACAAGGAATTACCAGCTCAGTTCACTTCACTGGTGTTACTGTTTCCTCTCATCTCTTCTCTCCCTTGTGTTCTTCACATACTCACAATAGATATGACAAACAGATCCCTTCAGATGGCTCCTACAGGTACCGCCTAATTTATGGCGATGATGGGCTAGTGGCTGTTGGAGAAGTAGAATGAAAGAGAAAAGCAGTTGTAAAATTGCTGGTTTTTGTGGGCTGCTTGCATTTGCCTCTAAGTATTTATTATCCTAGATGGCAATCTAACTGATCCTCCTTGATGTACTCCAGCACTAATAAAGGAATTTTGCAGTATTATTACAGCAATTTTAAATCAATTCACTCAGTGAACGCTGTTGTGCTCCAGAAGTCAATTATAGATATCACTTAAAAAAACAGGTAACGCAAATCCGGACCTGTGTTTTCATCGCTATGCAGACAGCAAAATAAAATTACAGAAAGGGAAATGCACATTAGAAAACTGGAGGTGTTGTGACGGGAGGGGACTAGCATGAAAGGTGATGTTTCTGCTGCAAGGTTTTCTTCAGGCTTTGGAGAATTACTGCCGCTCTGCCACCTGCTTTGCTTTCCCATCCAGCTCCCAAGTGGCCTTCAGGCAGAAACATCACATCTTATCGTGGTTTTGCTTCCCAGGACTGGTCTTGCTAAGCATCATCATGAAAGCATCCAGGAGCCACGTCTGGACCTCAGGTGAATTAAAAGATACTGCCTGAGGTTAATGATGGGTTCATCCTTCGAGGCCAACAAAAAGCCAGAAACTGATAAATATAAAGCACATTCCACCATATGAGGTAGATGCCTACTTCTTTGATATTATGTTTCATTCCCTAGGCACTGAAGGTCCACATAATTTTCAGTTCCTTCTGTCACCATGTCCTTCACAAAAGTGATTTTTTTTTGTTGTTAAATCTCCTGGGAGTATTAAAAGGATTTCAATTATTGCGGCTGGAAACAGTGGCTCATTTTTAATTCTTAAATTCCCTTTTCCTTTCTTTTACAGAGAAAAGCTTTGAAGGATTTCTGGGAGTCAACTTGTGTTTAATGCAAGGCGTTCCCTAGAATTGAGAAATTGAGATAATTCGTAATTGTTCACAAATCTAGGAATTGAGTCCTGCTCATTCTATAAAAACTACCTAAAACAGGATATAGCAAGCAAGTGCTTGCAAGAGATCTGTGCAAAATAAGCATAATAGTGCCTTTTTAAAAATTCTGCTTAAAAAGGCCCTCCTGTTTGGCAAAATACTACTTTATCTATACAAATGTGGTTCTGATGCCTATTAATTGTCACACCTCTGGGCAAGGGGAGTTTGAAGTTTCAAGGCAGATACTACTATGCCAACACTATGATAAACAGCCAAGCAACTGTGCTCTATCTTTGGTGAAAGATAAGCTGGAATAAGGAGTGTGATTAACAGTTGTGTTCAAGATTTATCTAATCGACTTGGAGAGCAGGTCAATGTGTTGTCTTGATACAATAGTTAAGGTAAAGTTGCAAGTTCAAGCAAGTTTGATGTCAGCATCCTTGCTGTGCAGCCAGTGAACCTCTTTTGATTTTTCCCTGTGAAGGTTTATAGGATAATGAAACGAATGCAGAGGGGAAGATAGAACATAAAATATAATTGCTTTTTCCTCCAGCCACCCCCTGCCAGAAGCTGTGCTATCACACAGGGTATGTCCTGGTCCCTGTCGCTTTCTGTCCACTGAACCAGGGTAGATGAGCTGTAGCATGAACAGTTTTGCAGAAGAAGAAGATGAAAGGGTGTTCCTGGGCTTTTTGGTCTCCATCAAATAAGATCTCCTTGCTTCTCAATCCAGAATGTGTGTGCTCGTGGCACCTGAATTTTAAATATCAGTTCTGATTTTTTTTTCATTCAACAAATGTACGCGTGTAGGCATGGAAGGGCGAGGAAGTGAAGCTGAAGAAGCAAGTCCTCTGTGGCTACCGATCAGCTCAGATCCATCAGGCTCAGCACAGAGGCTCTGACACAGCCCAGAGTCCCTCGGACAGCAGCACCAGCTCTTAGTGAGGGGAGCGAGAAGGCACACCACACGGAAAAGAAGTAATGTGGTGTGAAAAGCTATGACATCGATCAGAATTGCAGTAGTAAAACATTTAAGACCACTTCCAGGGAGCCTTGTTCTGCTCTTCTTCCACTCCTAAGCCCCCTGTACGTACTGGACTGATAAAAACTTTGCAGCAGCCTTCTGTTGCCTGCAACAAGGTGATATTGTTCAGCCAGCCTTGGGACAGAATAAGCAGAGCTGCTGTCACATTGCACCCACTGCAAATTGGCTCATTATTTGTCACTGATGGAGATGTGTACAACGGAGAGGAGGGGAGAGTTATTGTATATAAATGTTGCAATATACACAATTCCCACTCAGAATTGATTTTTCCCTTCTGAGATGTGCTGTCTCATTGAAAGAGGAAGAAAGGTATCATTTTAAACCTGACTCCTGTAAGAGGAATTAAACAGGAAAAAAAGAGCTGAAAAAGTGGAGGCATTATCTCCAGGGTGCTATTAATCATTTTCTTAGGAAAATGTAGTCTTGCTGTGCACCTTACTGACCTCGTGAAACAAGCCTTCCTGTATCTTCCCACTGTAATATTTACTATTGAGTCCCTCCAGCTCTTTTCCTCTGCATTCAACACCAGTTTGACTTGTTTGTTGCAAGTGGCAGATTGGAAAGAAGTGGAGGTTACCTCTGACAGAATTGTCAAATTAAATTTATCCTGTTGCCTGTACCTTCTCCAGGACACCCCATATTTATGGCAAAGTATAT
Organism: Haliaeetus albicilla; assembly: GCF_947461875.1. Taxonomy (NCBI): domain Eukaryota; kingdom Metazoa; phylum Chordata; class Aves; order Accipitriformes; family Accipitridae; genus Haliaeetus; species Haliaeetus albicilla. The sequence continues at coordinate 14,497,583 of NC_091509.1, read as the reverse complement.
GCAGCTCATAAGCATGGGTTTTCAAAAACACTTTGACAGCAAATAATAAATATAAAATAATACACAATACAATATGCAATTGACTTATATGCCTCCCAGTCAATGCAAGCGTTATCCAGCATACATAATTACATTGCAGACAGTGCATCCTTTACCTGGGAATGACATACTCTGATAAAAAATAAATAATAATAATAACCCCCCCTAAGTATGCACCACTGGGTGCCTTGTCTAAATCTGGCTATGAAGAATGAATGTGAAATTAGCATTCGATTAGAAGTGAAGGAAATGCAGGATGTGAATGTAAAGCAAAGGACTATATCAATGTCTAAATATGAATGTGACATTTGTATGGCTGCATAAATAGTCTCCTTGTGCAGCATTGCTCAGAAAGAAGATCTGCCATGGGAACAGGAGTGTGGTTTTCCACAGGGTAGGAGAAGCCTGGATTTAAGGTGGTTTTCTCAAGTGCAAGACCTGTCCTTCACTTCTGTTCCCATCCTCTGGGATCAGCAGGGACCTGGGACTGCTGCAGTTTTTTCTCCCTGTTCTATTTATCTATTGTCACTGTACAAGATTTATAACAAGTGGTTTTCTCTGAATTTTTCCCCTTCCATTTTTTCCCTCAGGTTTTCCATTGAGTTCAGACTGGAGCTTACTATATCTTCTGAATGGTTTTGCAATATTTGTCTTCATATCTTGCTCTTCCTCCCCAGAACATAAAGTGATGAAGGTGGCGAGTCGGTCATCCCTTCCCCACAGGCAGGCATCAGCAAAAGAGTATTTGGCCAGGCCATGCAGTCGGGTCATGCCTTTTAGGATCTGAAGGCAGCTTTCAGCCCTTGCCAGCATTAGATGTTACTGCAGCTTTGACCCTGTCACCAGAGAGCTTCTCACCCCTCCCAGGAGCACCCTGCACCCACGCAGCCCCTTTCCCATGCACTGGCTACAAGGGCCATTGGTAGCATCTGTCTTTTTTTAAAAAACTTCATACTCTGAGTATTTATCTGAAAACAAAAAGATGTGTCTGCTTTCCTATTGGTTTTGACCATGAGAATTAAGGCAGGTGGGACTGACATCTTTCTTCCTCTGACCTGTCTCCATTCAAGACTGAATGTATATTTTTGAGCTGATGTACTTATTGCCAATTACATTTGAAAAAGGAGGCAAAATACGCAGCTTGTCAGGGTAGATGGCATTAAAGCTAAATTCACAGGGTTTGCTTCAGGTGTGTCTGATGCCACCCTCAAATCAGATCAATTTGGGATCTAAGAAAAATGTTCATTTTAGAAAAAAAGTTGTCTTTTGCCATCTCCCAAAGCTATTAAGAAAAGTTTGCATTTGTTACAGCCAGCTTTGCCATCTACTTGACCTTAAATCCAAGCATTTATGTGCTGCTTCCCAAAATAAGCATCGGTTAGGTTTGGGAGAATGCCTTAAGGGTGTGCAAGCCAAATTGTACCAGTCAGAAAGATGCTGTTTTTAAAATCAGCTTTACGGGTGAATCTTCCCATTGCTGTTAACGTTTAACATATCCCCCTAAGCCTGGATGCTCTTTGAAGCAAGTTACCAGCTTAATTGGGACTCTTTAATAAAATTTAATGCTATTTTTTTAATGAAGAAAGATGAAAAGTTGCCTAGAGGGGAATCTTGAGCACAAGGTATTTAAAGAAATTATTCTTTGAAAATGTCGATCTTTTATCACATTCTCCACAAATCATTTAATGAAATAACATTAGCATTTCACTTCTAGTTATATTCGCTTCTCCTCCCTGCACGCATTTCTTTATTTTTGTTTATTCTCCTTTTCAAGGAAAAAAAAGGGCACAACAAGTCTCTTGAACAACAACCTTGTGCTATTGAGCAACAATTAATATTGTCTCATTCTTGCAAATGGGGGGCATAGGTTTTTTTCCAGACAATTAGGTAGATAGCTTTCTCTTGCGTTTATTAATGCTGATCTAAAGTTTAACAGGCTTGGCTTCGCCAGTTACATAATTACTGCAAACTTGGGCATCTGCAGCCAGGCTCCAGATACAAAGCAACCCTATCGCTGTTCCCCGTAGGCAATAAGCTAAAACAGGAGATGGCTTTCTGCTCCAAATGTAGATATGGAGTGCTCTTCCTTTAGATTAAAGAATTATTTCAGTCCTGCTGTCAGTGCCTATGTTTGTCATTGAAAGACTCAGCATCGGCACCTCGTTCTGTGAATGGGAAGAAGAGGCATTAGTCTTTCCCAGCACTTTGTTAAAAGCCCCAGCTCTCCATAACAACCTGTTAGGGAGTGACTGTTGTATTTTGAACTAGAGGAGGGGAACATTTGTGGTGTCCTTTCCCTGACAAATCATTGTCTTGTTTCCCTCTTGCCACTTCATCTGTTGTTATCTCGGGTCCGGTTTCTTCTTCTTGAATGAAGTAATTGTCCAGTTTTTGTGACACAGGTGTTGGATGGCAATAAGTGGTGTCAGCAAATCAGTACGTTTTACTGCAGTGCAGGTAGTATCAGGAAGAAGAGGGATGGGCTATAGGAGCAATGGGGTGAAAGATAAATTCAGCCCACTAGCTTTACCATCGAAGGCAAGAATTTCTTTATTCTGGACCTGTATCTAAATAATTGTCTTATTCTTTTGACCAATTCAATTATAGGTTATTCAATTTTCAGTATACTAGACTCTTCTTCACATATTTGTTAGTTCTTTATCTCTGTTCTGTTTCCCCCTCTTTTCAGGAAAAAAAGCCAACGGTATGTAATTTCTGTGGAAGCTGGCTCAGCCCTTTGACTTTTACCCCTAATTTAAGGCTCTGTTAATTTCTGTAACTGTGTAATATGATCTTCATGGTTCTTGTAAGATTTAGGAGGGAGTGGATTATATGAGAATTTCCTGAGCAATCTCCAGAGTTTTGTCTTACATTCAAATCACCATACACATCCATAGCAAGTAGAAAGGAAAGAAACGGGTTGTGGTGTTCCTTCCCCCAGCATACTAGTTTAACTCCTCCAAAATCAGTGGGAATAGTTATCCTTCAGCACAGAGGGAAATCAGTACATGTCCCGGGATGTGACCGGTAATGCTGAGACCCCTCAGCTGTCGATGGTCCCATCGATTGTAAGGTCAGGTTGGAGGACTAGGATGTAGCTTTGGATTAATATGATGGTTTTTTACCTTTTCAAAAAAGGAGACCCATTTTTAAAATATAGGGAGTTTATACACACACACAAAATTGTATTTAAAAAAAAAAATATCTGCTTTTTATGCCCAAGAGATAACATGCATCACTGCACCACAGGAAGCAAAGCAACAGACTCAAGCAGAGAGGGAAATTCCTGTCTTCATTCAGCCCTAAAGTTCTTCAGGATCCTTCTTTCATTTGTGACCTATCTGTAACTGTCATGCATTCGACAGATAACTCAATAAACATCAAGCCAAGCCTTCTTGCAGTCTGCCAAATTTTTCTCCCCACCAGGCAGATCCCCAAAGATACCCCACACATCCCTCCCAGCCCTGCCTGGATACCTGCTTCAGAAAGGACTCTCCAGCTAAGTAAGAAGCCAGTCAATTAACTAAGTGGCAAAACAAGCGCAACTCATGAAAACCACTCTTTTGCTTCCTAATGAGGACTCATAATAACTATGCTGGATTTTTTTCCTTTTATATTTATCAAGGTATGATTTAATTGTCATTAACATCGAGAAGACAAAAAAAGTCCCCTAAACTCAAACTGACAGAAAATTCTGGGGGTTTTAGGTACTCTGTAGTAATGATTCATGCGTTTGCAGCTGGGATAATAATAGTCTAATACCTTGATCATATTGCATTTTACATAATTTTACATAATTGTTCATAAGGGCTACAATTATTGCAACTGTGAAGTGTAAAACTACAGGAAGAGAATGAAAAAGCCAACTCAAACTAATATGTTTAGCCTGATTTTCTTGTACTAATTACCACTGGGAAAACACGAATTTTAACCTAGCAATGTTTGAATGTTTTTGTACCGCAGTGCTGCCTCAAATGAAACAGTATAAAAAATACAGTGATTGTCATCCCCAGTGCCAAGTTACTGAGCGCTGTTAAGTACGTTCACAGGGCCATGGAGGTATTCTGGCTTTCTGAAATATTTCTAGCAAAGAGACCGTGGTTGCTAGTGGTTTAAAGTACGGATCGTGCTCACCTGTTTGGTTATTAAATGTGTTAATGTTTCTGCTCTCTGCCATACTGAGCAGCATTCTGGCTGTCAGCGTCATGAGGAATATGCTGGGTTTGTGTTATTTTTACCATTTTCTCATTGCTTTAATTGTTCCCCAGTGTTCCTGAGGAAAAGCAATGTTCAGCTGCAGGAAATGAGGCAAAACCCACTCATCTGAAACACAAAAGCAGGCCTGGGGAAGGGGAAGCTGGGACGGCCGTTCGCTTTGGTAAATGCAAATTTCCGTGCAGAAAATCATCCCTGTGGCTGGGCTTTCCCATGCGATGGTTTGCACGCAGACGCGCACGCGGGCTCCCACCGGCCACGTGCTGCCGCGTGTCCCGGCTCCTCTTCTGCCCGAGGGAGGTTGCGGTTGCCGCTCGGGAGGCACCCGGAGCCCCTGGATTTTCGACAGCGCCCAGCTCGCTCTTTGCACCCCCGTCAAACCTCTCTCTCAAAGTGGCCCAACCGAGAACTCCCGCAGAAGTAACGACCACCACGAATGCAAATTCCCTGCGTGCTGCGAGGGTGGCAGGAGGCTGAGGGCACAGAGAGATGGGCTCGAGTGATGGGGTTAGCAAAGACCTGTCCCCCCTGCCCGGCTGCTGCCCAGGAGCCAGAGCCACGCAGCCGCTTCAGCGCCAAGTTCAGTGCTTCAGCTGACGATGGGCTCACATTAATATGCCAACCTCTACGCTCAAGCCATTGAAATGCAGGCGCATGTTTGCCTCTAATTTTTCTGGGGACAGCGGACCGCTGGGAGCACTAACTTTTTAAATTGCCTCCGCTAGATTCCTCAGAGCTTGACCGCCAGACCTGTCATCACCATTTAGAGCTGTGAAAAGCCCAGCCCTCTAGGCTGAGGTGGAAACAGGTCTTGGGCATGGCCTTCACCCCATGCGAGGAATGAATTTTGCCCAGAAAGCTGCAATACTATGAATGTGTTAAGGGCACGCAAACTGAGCTTCAAAACAGATTCCATTTGAAGGAACGATGTAAGGCAGGAGCAAAAAGGCAGGCTTCTGGTGCACAGAAAACCACTCGTTTGCCTTCTTAGTAGCATATTGGAACAGCCTTTAGGTGTGATCCGTCTCTTCTGGTTCAAGGAGACCCTCTGGCTTGTTGATGGGTGGACAGGACACAGATTTCTGTACCCCACCTAACTTTGTTCCCGAGGCGTCAGGAAAACATCGCCTTCTCTGTACTATTTTCTCTGTGAGTTCACGAGCAGGAGGAGATTAGGTGCTGTGGGCACTGACTTGCTGTCTTCATAGGGGAAGATTTTCACAAGGATTTACTCAGGCTTGTCATTAAATTCCTGTTCTCCATTGGCTCCTGCAGTAATGGGAGGGGAGAAGATTAATAAACCACGACTGCCAGAAGAGAAAGGCCAGCATGGTAATCAAGTCTGCATGGGGGTTTGAGTGAGGAGCTCATTTTCAGAACAATACCTTGACTTTAAAATCCCTCAGGATGGATTTAAACAAAATTTGCTCAGTCCAACATCTTCAGGAGTCCGACTGACCATCAAAGCAAAGGTTTCATGGTGGCACTTCTCCAAATCAGCTGTGTTATCTCGAAGCTAACCGATTTCCTCTTTTCCGATTTTCCCATCCCTCAAAGGCAAACAGTAATACGCTGCCAGCGCAGCACTTGGACTGCTCAGGACCTGCTGTTCTGGCAGATCAGAAAAAGATTTCTGTGCCCCTTTTATGTCAGTCTTCGATCTCTGGAGACTGACCTGCACAAGCTTAAATTAACTTGTTCAGACAGTGTGTAAAAATCAAAATAGTCAGCTCGTGTGTAATGGGCAGCGCGCTCAGTGCCGCCTCCTGCAGCGCTCGGTGGTCCCACAGCCAGGCTGGATCTGCAAACTGGTCTTGATGGTGATGGCTCAGGTCTGCGGGTCTCCTTGTGGTGGGCTGGGACGGGCACAGGAGGGGGAGGCTCGGAGGAGATCTGGAGCTTCCCGCAGAAGACCGTGGTGGGGGCATCTGCATTCAGCCTCCCTCTGCATTTTCCTCTGTGAGTTATTCTTCGCCTCTCCCATCCACAGGATGATTGCTGACACACGGTGTTTTCCATTCAACTGACAGCGGCATTTGTCTGTACCGAAGTCCTTCATGCTCTGTCAGATGGTAGTTAAGGAAGGAGTGGAAGTCCATCATCCCTGTCTAATGTGGGACACTCTTTGTGTGTCCCCTGTGCATACGCTGACTCTGAGTAGGGTCACAAAACACAGGATACTCCTCAGCACATTGGCAATTCTCTGTGCCACAAAGGGTTGGCAAGCAGCTATACTAGGTCAGGTCTCGAAGAAAACATAACTGCATTTGCTGCGTGTCACCAAAGCATTCAGTTCATCCCTCTGTGGGATCAGCACTTGTTTTATTCAGTGCGACGGTTGCGTTGAGCTATCAGAATGACACGGAGCAACCGGGGTGAGGAAAGCCTCTGGCACCCAATTTAAAAAATGCTACATTTAATTTAATTTATTAATTTGATTGTGTGGTCTGCAGCTCTTGTTGGCTGTCCCTGTGTCCTGAGATTTCATCCTGCACGTGAGAACATCCTGCCCAGGAGTGGGCACCCACCTTTTCCCCCTTTGTGCATTCAGCCCACCTTGCAGGACTATATATAGGGCAGATTAGCACAAACTACTTGATGGGGCTGGAAATTTCCCTATTAGCAGCATATGTGGCTGGAAATACTGTGTTGTACTCCTCAGTTACATGTAAAGTTTTTCTGAAGCAAAAAGACAAAGGCAATATTCTTTGTCGTCATTCTCAGTTATTTCAAAATTGCTACCCACAGCAGAGCATCATCAGTCATTAGAGTCACATATAGGAGCATTATATTCACTTTGCAGTCTCCCAGCTCCATCGCCAAGGACATCACAGTCACAATGAGACATAATCAGTGTGCTGTTGCCAATTTTGAGACATTGTAATTTAGCAAAAATTTCCTGTGTTCAGAGTCCTCTGAAGTTGGAGGAGCTGCTCTGAATTTCTCTGCATTCCTTTTATCAAGTTCGGTGTGAATGGCATGGAGGGAGAAATAAGGCGTTAGAACCCTCTTTAGCATGCCACCATTACATCTATGAATTGCAGGGCACGTGTGCTGCATAATATCAGGCATGACCGATACAACAAGGGACAGCAGGAGAGAGCTGAGGAAAAGCCTCAACCTTGAGTGACCTTGCTGTTGTGAATTTTTAACTTCTTCTTCTCCCTATTGCAGCTATGATAAAAAGATACTACATAAAAATACTCTTTTGCACAGAAGTTTTGGGAAGAATCTTCAAATGACACAAATGTGAGACAGCTGATCTGGTCCCTCAGGTTTTTCCAGACAGCATTTAGCTGGTCTGATCTTTCTTCCTGACTGGTGACAGCCTGATGGGTGACATCAGGCAAATCACACTCCTCTATGCCTCACTTTTCCCATGCACAGTTGTATTTACCCAGTGCTTGGTGAGCTAAGGATGTTTTTAAATCCTCTGTTAAGAGCTGGGTAGCATTTAACCACTAACTGCATGCTGGAATTTCATTAATATTTTATCTTAAGGCAACATTTTGTAATGTGCAACCATTTAAAAGCTATTTTTTACTCTGAAAAAAACTGCTGACATGGGTCTCAAGAAATTCTCTATCCTACAAGGATAGATGTCTACAAGGAAATAAAAAACGTGAATTTTCACAGTCTGGACGTGGGGCTCTTCCCAGAATCTTCCCTTCTGCTCAGGAGAGAGAAGATTGCCCACTTCAACAAAAACATTGCTTCCAGTGGTCCCCTTCCAGTCTGGCCAGGTTGGGTCATTATCATCTTTGATTACCAGTACATTGACTTTATTTACCCTCTGTGAAATGCTTATGAGCATTTGGCCATACATTTAATGTATGCAACTTACTTCGGGGTCCTGTGCATACTTGAGCATGAAGGGATATAAACATAAATGCAGACAGATTTATTGCAGTCTAATTTAATAAAAATGTCAGCAAATAAACGCACGTTTGACAGGGGAATAAATATCAAATAGGAGCGAAGCAAACAGTGGAGTAGGTTGTAAGAAATTAACATGAAACGTTTTGGTTTGACAGCGACTATAAAACAACATTGTACTTTGGAGACTTGGGGAGTGATTTAGCAGAGGTGTGCTCCCAGGGCACGCAGAATCAGCTTGTATGAGCCGGGTGCAGGGAGATGGGTCGAGGATGAGACCGCATCGCTGCAGAGGGGAATGGTTTGTGATCTGCCACTTCAATTTGTAAACTGACATTTAACGTAAGGGGAGGGGGATGCTGCCTTGATTGGTTTTCTGATGCAGGGCTGCGGGTTGTGCCTGCACGTTGCTTAGCAGCAGCATGCCAGCCCCGGTCCACGACCGGCCGGCTTGCTCCTTCTGCCTGGCCCTTGGACTTGTTTGGCCCCTGTGACTCCAGCTTCGAGTATTTATGCTTCAGGGTAGAGGCAGGGAAAAGACATAATCTGTGTTTTGCACCTAGACCAGCTGGGTGTTAGCTTACGGCGTGCTTCGCCCAGGGTGGAATAGGAAGAAGATGAATCGATTTTTTTGGTACCCTATATGCTCACATCACTTGCATTTTAAATGCTTCATCCTCCACCGCTCCTTCCTTGTGTCTGTTCGTGCTCCCCTGAACACCAGTTGCCTCTCCGGACTTTTGCTAAGACATCCAGCGGACGTCCCGCTCCTCTTGGGACCTGCAGCCAGGCAATTTCACCAGCTGCAGAGCGCTGAGTTAAGCCTTATCTGGAGGGACCCTGAAGTGTTTCGGCTGTGGGGCCCATTTCTGTGTTAGACAGACTTAGAGAGGGCTGTACTAGGAGAATTGGAGGGCTCCCATGGATATCAGAGAGCAGATCCATAGCACAGCAGCTGACTCTGGTGCTAATGGACTCTTCTAGCGCTCTCCATTGATTTCATTGAAAGCAAGACTGTTAGGATGCTGTTTCTAAAGAAAGCACACGGCATTTTTTTCTGTAGCAGTGCAATAGCTGTTCAGGTGTCTTGCAATATTTGGTTTTGCCTTTTTTTTGTGGTATTCCCTCTTTCCTTCATCTTTTGGGCTTCAGTTTCTCACGAGGTCCCCAGGCAATTACTGAGGCTGTGGTTGCCACAAGCATTGTTCTCTTCTCTTTATTGCAGAAATTCTCTTTATTGCAGAAATGCACTGGAATCCTGGGAGAGATTTTGTTTTAAAGGCCCAGTTGATATATGGTGCTTATTCTACCTCAAGCATTACAAAGAGTTTTTTTAAAACATACTTGTTCATCTTAATATCCCTGCTAAGTTTCTGAAATGCTTAATACAGCCTATGTGTTTCTTAACATTTCAGCACAAATCCAATATCGTACTTTTACTATAGGCATAGAATCTTCACTCACTATATCAGGGACCGTATCTCAATGTGTGTACACAGAAATTCAAGGTAACCAGTTTGCATGGGGGTAAAAGTGCAGTGGCTAATGGGAAGGAGCATGTGGGAGCAGAGTTTGCCTCACCATAAGTGGAATAAAAGCTTAAAGTTTTCCATACCACAGGTTGTGGGGAGTGGGGGGTTGTGCAGTGGAAACTTTTGGTCCTAAAGTTCTGGATCAATTGATGTGTGAAATTGCAAATCTGGTAGTAAGAGTTTTTAATAAATCTATCAACTCAAGGGTGGCACTGTGTGACTGAAGAATAGCAAACACAGTATCTGTATTTAAGAAAGGGAGAGAAAAGAGAGACCAGTGTGTACAGACCTTTTAGTCTGACATCAGCTCTACAGAATCAAAATTTTTGGACAAAATTTTTATGCCTGCTGTTGTGAGGAGTTGTGAAAAGGACATAGGCTACATCAGGAAAAGTATTGGCTGTATAGGTAGTACCTGTTAACATCCTCACTTGATACAGCCATTTGTGGAATATCTATGCTCAAAAAATGTGAATTAAAACAGGGACGCATGCAGATGGGAGTATTACAGAGATCAGGAGAATGGAGAGCCTGATTTACAAGAGAAGGCTAAAGGAGCATGGCTTGTTGATCATACCAAAATGAAGGCTTAGCAGGGTTATGTCTGTAAAAACATTAGGGAAGAAAAAGGACTATTTGTGCTGGAGAACAGAGTTATCGTAAGAAAGAAGGAACATGAATAAACTCACACGGGAAATCAAATGAAGTTTTCTAGCCTTCAGGACAGGGAGGCTGGAACAGCTTTTTGGTAGGAATGGCAACGAACATAACCCCAACTACTTTTAAGGCACAGCTCAGTAAGTTTATGGAGAGATAATACGATGCAGCGCATATGATAGCAGGGACTGCAACTGGTGACCCTAGGGAGGACTTCCAGACTGTGTAAAGATGCAGGAACTCCATTTCAAAGTCCTCATTAAGCTTTCTGTGTATTTATTTTTCCTTATCTTCCTTTAAAAAAGGATTATCCTGTAGTAAACAGGGTGGTGCCATCTGCCACAGTCTCTGGCACAGAAGGGAGGAATTGCTGTTTCATGTTAGTTAGCTGTATTGAGGAGGGTGGGGGAAGGATTTGGGGCTGCTTCCATCTGGCACTGGGGCCGATTGAAGGTGAGAGCTGATCTCTTGAAATTCAGTGAAAAATGATGGGTAAGGCAGATATAAGTTGTGAAACGCCTTGAAAATACAGACCAAGCTGCTTAGGTTTGATGTGGCTGCTGAAGGGAGGTGAGAGGAGGGCTATGTGGAAGGGAGGGACGTAGTCTGAAGTGAAGCTAAGAAAATTGTCTTTACAGTGGTGTTCTCAGAGGATACAAGCAGGGCAAGATGGCAGTTTTCTGTGTTAGAGAAAAGAAAATTAGAGCTGATCTGTGGTATAAGATGATGAGATCCTGGGTGAGACATTTAGCTGTGTGGGGAGAAAGGTGACCCTGTTTCAGCAGAGGGAACTGGTCTGATGATACATTGATCCAGTGAGAGCATACAGGGCAGATCAAAAATGATGCCTACGTTCCAAAACTGGGAGAAACTGAAGTATTTCTCCAAGGCATTGGTCCGCTTCCAGCACTGACTGTGCTGCTTCTGTTCAAATGGAGCAGATTAGCAGAAAAACCTACCTCTTAAAGTATTTGAAAATACTTTAAAAATACGGCTGTTGCAGGCTCAGTGCCCTCCTTCTGGGAGAGGAAGGTCCCTGGAAGGCTGGGCTCCCTCCTGGGAACGTGCTACCGGACCCCATCCTCCGGCACTGGGAAGGGAGAACTGATCCGAGTTCAGGAGACTGATCTGAAATTCATGAGAAATTGAGGAAAGGTCAAGAGAAAAGGGTTAAGTCTGAGTTTAATTGTCTTTTAATTTTGGTCCCCAGGGAGTTACTTTTTCAGGTGCTTCTCTCCAGCCTCGAGGGTGAGAGGTGTCTTTCAAAGAAAGCTGAGGATCCTGAATAATTGCTCAAAAAGCAGTTCTCAAACAGATGTTTGCAAGTGCAGTCTCCTCAAATTAACGGCAGTCATAGATCTGGTGGTCGAAAGTACATGTAATGCATTTTCACACTGCACCTACGGTGATGCTGGAGTTTTAGGAACTCAACCAGATGTCAAAAAGTTTGCACTTGCGCCCTGAGAGTGGTGACAAATCTGGTAGGTGACTTTATTGGAAGTCTAATTTTCTCACTACTCTGCATCTCCCCACATCTGCATCTCCTCTCCCCTCAGCACTCTGTCCAAGTACAGATTTCTTATGTTAATGCAGTGTCTGCATCGAGTCACTCCCTCTTCTGTTCTTCCTCAGAAATAAGGACCCAGAGCAGCTTCTGGCGCGTTTCTGAACTGCCAAAATCCCGATTTCATTATTCACAAGTCTCTGATGCAGACTCTTCTTGTCTTCCTTGGTCAGAACTATACGATTTGGCTTTTGTAGAGTAGTTGCTATGAAAATGTTTGTTGATAGTTACCCACATCCTGTTGTCCTTCTGGTGCTTCTCCTTTATTTTCAGAGGGTTTGTCTGTAATGTTGTTGATCCAAAATTAAGGATATGATAAAGTGGATGATTCAAATGGCACCGAAAGCTTTGTGCAGATAGGCTCAGTCAGGCCTTCATTAGCTTAGCTTAAATCACTTGAGGCTACTTTGATTCTGAACAAGTTCACAGAGGATTTTTGGATTAATTTTCCCCACATATCTCCATCCAGGCAAGCCCTAAAAAAATCAGCAGCACACACAGCATGCCTTTAGGAAATGAGCTCTTCTAGGGATGAAGGATACTTCTAGAGAGCTGACAGACTACAGGCATGAACTAGCAAATGGGGGTGACATGAAGGTGGCAATGGGCAACCACAGCCTTTCCCCCTCCTTCAGAGTAGCCTCCCCCTGAGCTGGCAGAGGCTCAGACTCAAAAAGAGAAGGTGATGGTAAATTAAAAACTCTAGAATATGGCCTGTGTCAAATATAAATTTCACTTTCTGAGCTTCAAACATCTGCTTCTGTTACTATTTGACAATCCAGATATTGCTCCTTTTCTCAGTTTTGCCAGGTGTAAAATGGGGTAAAAGATACTGGTCTCCTTTGGAAAGTGTTTTGATACCAGGCACTAGACAAGTTCCAAGAGTTCATTATCACCATCCTATTAATGCTACCGCTGTTATCATTCTGTGGTTTGCTTTACTGGAATAATGACCCATTAATATTATTTTGTTGACTGTACAGATGATCTTTCAAAGCAGCAGTCAAATGTGCCATTAAGAGCTCCAGACAACTTACTGTCCTAATTTATAAGCAGATGCAACCAGTAATAAATAGGGGATTAAAATGAAGTAATGGTCGAGCAAGTTTTTACATGAAGAGCTATAATCTCAGCTTGCTGTCTCCCCAGCCATCAGTACCTCTGCATGCACCAAGACATAGGTCTGCAGGTAAGGAAACGGCTTCTGTTTCCATGGTTGTGCATCTACCGCTTTTGCAATATTAAATCTATGTTTAAAAAAATTATCCCCTGAACAAGCCCCCTGTTCATTCATCCTGGAGAAATTGCTGAGAAGTTGGCCAACTGGTATTTGCGGGTTTTCCATGTAGTGCAGCTTTGCTGGAGCTGATGTAACTCCTGAGACTGCTTCCTAGGGACCCCGAGGAACTAGCACAGCTCTTGTGTTCTAGGCTGTTACACGTAGAACCAAGTATGTTTTAAGAGTGATGTCAAAGGAGCTAATACAGATGCTGTGTTTCTGGTTTAAGAAACACTGTGATATACTTTACCTCCCAGTAGGGAGAGTTTGATAGTAACCCTCCCTGCCCAGACACTGCTGAATGTTTCATTAGCTGAGAAATGCAAAGTCGGCTTTTCCAGCAGAGACTGCAGAGGTGATGGGGGGGTCTGTGATGCGGGACAACATTTATTCTGTCTCAGCACAAAAGCTCAGCCAAAAACCTTTGCCCAAAAAAGCCCGACCAAAAAAACCTAAACCAAACAAGGGGCAATTACTGAGATCTGGAAGAAAGGCAAGAACATACTGTTAGTTTATGGAACACATTGTCATTTTATATTTAGCAGACTAAATATACATTTATACCAATAAAAAGAATAGCACAATTCAAGGTATCATAATTCCTTGGCTTTTATTTACTTTCTTAAGTGATGAGAGAGAGGCACAGCAATTAATGGTATTTCTTGCCACATCTGAAACAGAAAGGGATACAAAACCCAGACTATCCCGTTATGAGCTCCTCCGAAAAATGAGGGATATCGGAAGATAAATTCCCAATGGAAATTTCTCTTTGTTTTTTATTATGCTAACTATAATGGCCGCCCAGTTTCCAGTCCCAGGAACCCGAGGCCCCACTGCCCTGTGTGGTGTACCTGGTGCTCTGCACAAGGGACGGGTTGAGTTTCAAGTTCCACATCATCATTATTTTCTTTCTTTTCTGTTTGTAAACTTCAGAAGTCCAAGAGAGAGTGTGCTGCTTTGCCTTCCTTGTTCCCTGCTGACTTCATTCCCCTGATCAAAGCAAAAATAAGTAGGCCTGGTTTGTTTAATAGCGAGGGTCTTACACAGTCACGCCTCTTTGTTTGCCGACATAATTGAGGAGAAGACAGCTTTGGGAATAGTGCTTCTTAATTGCTCTCACAGACGCTGCAAGGCACTCGGTGTAGGGTCGGGCTAAATTGGGCCTATTGTGGATTTTTGAAAAGCCTTGGTAACAGAGGAGTCAAAAAAAAAAAAAAAGCCCAAGCCCTTATATAACCAGCAAAGTAACCTTCATCTCAGCATTGGCTTTTCTCTGCATAAAACTTCCTTGCAATGAACTGGGGAAATGGTGCAGCAGAGGCATTGCTTCCCCCTCCCCACGGATCTCCGGTGGGCATAGAGAAAGAAGGGGTGGAACTGAACATCTGGGTGTAACTTCTCGTCTATTAAAAAGTTCAGCCTTTTAATAAAGCATATGTATGGCGGCAAAAGCTTTCTTCCTAATGAGTACCGGAGTGCGGAAATCACTGTTTCTCAAAGGAAGGCCAGGCTGTAACCCTCTTGATTTTAAATCAAAGGTTGGCTCTGACTCCTCAATCCTTCGCAGTCCAGAAGAAGTCGGCAGAGCTGCTAATTAGAGCACTGGTGGTGTTTTTTTGGTTTGAAACCCTGAAATGAAGGGCAGGTCTGCTCTGTACGTTGTGGCAATGAAGAGACCTCGGATTCCTGGCTAAGGCTTTTAGATGAAAGAGATGGAGAAGGGCTTCCCGGGGACAGATTCCTCTGGCCGTGGAGCAGATGAGCCTTCACCGACTCAGGACGACACTGCGCGCAGTATTGTCCTTGCCCTGTGGGACTGCAGGCTAGCGCCTGGGAACTGGACTCTAATTTTAATGATGCTATTAGTGAATTCTGGGATGGAACCTCTCCCTCTTTTAGAAATGGGTTTTGGTTCTGCAAAATGATTCTATTTTCTGCTATTTAACAGGTAGGATTCAAACATAGTGTTGATAAGTATTCCTACACTGGGGGCGGAGGCGAGGGAGATATTTTATGTGACAAAGGGAACAAAGGCCTCATTCTTTTCCTGTTATATTCATTACAGTTTCTTTTGTTTACAAGGCTGTCTTACTCTGTCAGAGCTATGGCAAATTGTGTCCTAAAGGTAGCAATGAATTCACTAGACACAAACCTAAACTTTGACAATTATTGTCTTTTGCTATATATTTTTTAAAGTCTTGAATAATCACAGGGCTGAGGAAGAGCATATGACCTTCTCTGTATCAATCTCAGAAAGATCTCATGTATTAAGAAGCTCTCTGCCAACAAGAGAACCGCAAATGGCAGAGCAACTCAGCAAGTCCCCGTGGTAAAAATGAGAGTTAGAGAGACAAGCCACCAGGAGCCCTGATTTAGCTGGGTACAAGTACACACCTAAAGTTAAATATGTGGTTTCCCCGAGACTGCTCATAGCTTGGTTCTCTGTGCTTGCTTTTGGGCCCTGCAAAGATAAAATACTTGCAAGCAAATGCACGAGCACATCCTTCTCTCAGCCGCATCTTGTTCTGAAGCTGTTTCAAAGCTTGTCTCTCCTAGAAGGACATCATAAATATCCTGGCCACGTGGCAGGAGATATTCATAGTGCAGGACTGATTAAGAACTGCAGGTTGCTTGCTATTTTTGTCACTAACTCAGTGCCCTAAGCCCACTTCTTGGGTGTTGCTGCTTGGTGGAAGCTCTATGGGTTGGGGACTACCATTGTGTATTAATTTATTTTATTAAAAAAAAAAAAAAAGATAGCACTGACAATACTACAATAAATAATGCTAGCATTTAACATTTGGCACATCCTTGAATGCCTTTCTGCAGTAGATTGAAAAGCCTGACCAGTATTCAAATTATAATAGGAAACTATTATTGTTCAAACTTAAAGGAAACAGTTGGCTTTTTGAAACTTCGTATTGCTAGAACTTATCAAACATACAGCTTCAAAAAGACAATAAGATGGAAGGTTGGGAGTTGGTTTTTTTTCCCCCAGACTTTCTCCTTTATTTTGTTAGAAATGACAGCTGAGAATAAACAGTGGCTCCCCTCAAATCTGAAAGGATGAGAGACATTTTAACAAGTAGAATTTTCTCCCAGACTTTTGCATGTATGCTAGCAATAGGAAAGAGTTAACAAGACAATAATGGGACGACTCCTTTGTTATGTCTTTATCCTTCAGGACTTAAAAGCCCTGACATAGTTAAAAAGTATTTTCTCATGAAAAAAAGGCTGTTCAAAAAAAAAACCCAGACCAACCAGATTCAAGCTTTATTTTTTTGGCAACGGTGCAGAAGTCTCCCTTATTCTATTTTGGAGGCTTTCCAAAAGTTTTTTAAATGGGCCTTCAAAATGGCCTTCACTTTTACAGATATTTTAGCTACATTACAGTAATTGGGAGCAGGGAACCAATATTCAGTGTGGCTGCTTCTCTTCAGTTGCCCAGCAATCTATTTTTGGTTCAGTGTTGTAGAGCATCATTATCGGTGATCTAGAAGAAAATATCCAATCACTAATGACAAAAATTACAGATGACAGAAAAACCAGTAGATTAGTAAATAATAAATCAGTTCTTTAGAGTGATCTGGATCCAATGAGCAACAGACTCATGTAAAAAAACAGAAAATATGAGGTCCAGGAACCAAGAAAATAGGTCATGCTTACTGGCTGAGGTGGCTGTATTTTTGAAATGATAAACAACTCAATGTGAGCTGGCTGCAGTGGCTGAGAAATTAAACAGAAACCTTGAATGTGTGAACTGGGGAAGAATGAGTGCATGCAGATATTACCACTATATAGAGAAATAAAGACAGACCATTTTTGTGACGCTTATATGACAAATTTAGAAATGCTTCTGAAAAAAAAATATTACAAGAATGGTTTGAGTTGTAGAAGTCCTGGCTTCTAAACTAAAAGTGGCTCCATCTCACTAGCTTCTCCAAGAGGAGCTGGGAGGGATCTTACAAGTACTAACACTGAGGAAGGCTTCTGGCAGCAGAGGACCCTTGGATGTCACGGAGGACATCACAGCATGGTCTGAGCCTAGCAACTGGAGTGAGAAACACTCAGAACAGAAGAAAGGCAAATGGTTTTAGCAATCAACACTGCAACAGCTTACCACAGACCATGGTGGGTTTCCCAACATTAAATATATATTTTTAAATAGGTTTGGGCATCTTTCTAAAAATCATAGTAGTGTTCGGGCTAAAGTTGTGGGGTCTTCAGTATGGTCACTGCCTGGGGGCTCCTCTGTCCCCCTCTGAACCTCTGGAGCTCTTGGCTCATGCTGTAGATGCCCATCCGCAGTGTCTCTCTCAGGCTACTCCTGCCCACGAGCCACGAGAAGGAAGCACGTTTGTGGGTTTGTTCAGTCTGGGGAGGAGAAGGGAAAGCGGGGGGAGATCCAGCTGCTGCCTTCAGGCGAGGGGAGCCTCCGGGGCCAGGCTGTGCCCCCCACCAGCTCCGCACCCTACCTGCAGCGAGTGGGGAGCGGACACCAGGCGCTGCCTGGCCGTGGCCATCCCGCCTGCTGCCTCCCACCATCTGGAAGTGCTTGACTGCGTTCTTTTAGGCTAATATACAGCACTTTATAGTCGGCAATCAGCAATGGCAAACAGATAAGTCCTTCCCTTTTGCGGTGGAGAGAGGCTATTAGAAATACTCCTCTTGAAAGAAAGTGCCCTTTCAGAAATGCGCTTTGGATTTAGGGACTCTGCACAGTCCTTCATCTGTCAGCTTCCTCCTGTGTTCCTCACATTTGATGGTTCACTGCTTTTAGATTTGTTTCTGCCTGGCTATCCATTCCTGTTCTCCTGTGACTAATATTTAGTTGTACGGTACCACTGAGAGCCTCTGCAAGGTGGTAGTACGGCATATATGGGACCCAGAGGAATTCTGAAACAACCCTTTTAAAAAAACAACAGCATAAAATAAAGTAGGGAAAAGGAAGCAGCTTTAGGGAAGGCTTAATGCTTAGAGCAGCAGTCGCAGCGAGGAAAAGTTAACTGTTTCATAAGGGGGTTTGCCCCACTTGAAGTCGATGGGAAACTCTTCTTGAGTAACAATATTTGCTCAGGTTCCAGCCTCCCACCCCTTCTGCTCTCCGTTCCTTGTTTCATCTTCAAAACTAGAGCATTAGGGTTGCATATTTTAAAATTACTGGTAACCTGTTGCTCGCTGGCCAAGCACGTGGTCAAAAGTTGCAGCTGCCTGATGTTGGCAGCTGCTCTGGAGCTGAGGGAGCAAATGGCAGAAGCTCGTCCTATGCAGGAGAAAGTGGCCAAATCCTGTGTCCTTCTCGGGTCAGCTAAGTGATGAGGGTAATGAACGATTCACCATTAAACAGAATTAAAGCTCCAATACTGTGATTTTAATGTATGGCCAGAAACCTAGGAGACAGATCCAGCCAAGCACCGTCAGTCTTGCTCTTTCTCCTCTCTCTTCTCCTGATGTGCCCCCAGAGGAGCACAGACCCTTCGGGCTGCAGTGGTTACTACATGAGTAATCCGATGATGAATGTTGCTTTTACAAGTATGCCTCGCATCCAGTTGTAGCGTGTACCAGAGGTGGCATGAGGGGAGTAGAAGGCTCTGCCACTTAGAATAAATTATTTGGGACAGAAATTTAGTGTTTAATATGTTTGTAAAGAGTCTAGTGAGTGTCCGGGTACTCCCTGGGCAGAGTAATAATTGCACTTTTGCTTTTCTGTTTTATATTTATAATCCAGAACAGCTAGCCCTTGAGTAAGCTGCACTTCCATCATCTTTCCATTTGGGTTATGAATATTTCACACACCTGCAGTCTCAAAAGCACATAATTGCAAAACCACACTCAGACAGGGACTGAATAAACACTGTTGCTGATTCTTAATGAGCCATTAATCAGATGTTTAACTACAGGTAATTCCCTTGAGTCCTGGTGTCCCAAGAAAAATCTGTATTCCCTCTAAGTCATAGAGAAGCAGATGACTTATGAACAGGAGATTGTGAGCTGCAGACTGAATGAACAACATTGGCTTCCCATGGCAACTCCTAAAGGTGAATGGTAAAATTTTTTTAATTTTGTTTGGGCGTCTAAGTCTCACTGCCATGATCCATGGGCTCCAGCGTCAGATAAGGACTTTGTAGGAGCTAAAGACTTTTGTTTCAGTTGTTGAAGGGTACATTTGGGCAAGAGCTGGGAAGATGCTCTGATTGCCTCATGTCAGTTGGTGTAACTTGCTCTTCATGGATGGGAGTAAGACTGTGATTCTTCACACAGTGTGAAGTCCTCCTCTGGAATCCACTATCAAAGGAGGGTGTGTATTCCAGCTGCATTTTAACAAGGGATGGATAATTTTATGGCCACTGCTATTTGTAGCTTTGCATGGTAAATTAAGGATAATGAAATCATGTATTTCAGAGTGTGCAACAAACTCTGCAGGGGGTAGGAAGGAAATTTCTTCCACCAGCAATATTGTATTGTTGCTTAGCTGGACTGAAATGGACATTTCTTTCATGGGAGACATAACAATTTCAAAATTTTGTTTAATTCCAAATAAGCCCAGTGCTATATTTTGAGCATGAGACAGTGTGCAGAAAAGTCTTTGTTCAGAAGCACTGCAGTCTTCCACTAGAACAGATCAATGTGTGTGAGTTTTAAAAAAAAGAAAAGAAAGGTTTTCCTAATTTCTAAACTTGTGTCAAAATGTGGCTGCTTTCATTCCCAATTTCGCTGGCACTAAAATGTCGTACTGCGCTAAGACGGCTTGGTGAGTTACTGATGTTCATGACAGATCTGCTGTAAACAGCATTTTGTAAAGGACACAACGATTTTAAGAGCTTATCTGTTTCTCTTTGTAAAACAGTCACACATTTTTGTATTAGCCGACTGGTGAATGTAGTTGGTTTTCCTCTGAAGAGCATGCACATGGAGATGAAGCCAACCTACACATGTTAGATATTAGAAGAGCTCCAGGTTATTAACTATGGAGAACAAAAGGTTTTAGACGATCTCTCCATCTGTTTCTCCCTCCTGTGCCAG